>NW_011494633.1:1324517-1330380 GCF_000754665.1 Bison bison bison | reverse complement strand
GCAACCCACTCCAGTGTTCTTGCCTGGAGAATCCCAGGGACGGGGGAGCCTGGTGGGCTACCGTCTATGGGGTTGCACAGAGTCAGACATGACTGAAGCAACTTAGCAGCATATATATATATATATATATATATATATATATATAGTTGTTTGTTTGTTTGTTTGTTTCCAAGGATCATTTAAGAACTTTCAGCTAACTGTAACTGGTCTTTGTAGGTATACTAGGGTAGGCAAACTCATGGATATCTTTTATTTACACTTCAGTTTAAAAATTGATTTGAATCCTTCACCAAGCTTCAGCTATTCTTTTTGTGATCTATAACAGTAGATTTGTCATAAGGATTTATGAGAATTAAATGAAAAAATGCATATAAAGCACTAAATTTGTGACTGCTACATAGGAAGCTGTTAACATTAAGTGTTGAGATCACTAATATTAACTGCCATAATTGTGATCACAGGCAGACGTGAAGTTCCTTCACCTTGTGTTTTTCTTTGCTGAGTTGTGTTTTGTCTCATCGCAAAGGCAAAAGGGATGCTCAGTTCATGAACAGCCCTAGTTTTCTTCCACATGGTTGAATGGAAAATGAGAAGGAACAGAAGATCCTGTGGAAGAATTGAACTTTTACCTCCTTACTTATCTCACTGGAAAATAGGTCTCTTATTTTAAAGCTTCTATGTCATGCTTAATATAGATCCAAATATTCCCTTTTGTTTAATAGGAAGGAGAGGAAGAGCACCCCATAGACTTCAGAAGTTTTGCAGGATAGTTAACACATTGCCTGATATTGTAAAATCTCAATTGTAAATATGTAAAATCTCATATTGTAAAATATGCCGGGGTCCAGCCCCAGCTGATCCAGGGTATTCGAAGCAGGGACAGTGTCGGCGAGGATCAGGATACAATAGCTTCAATTAGATATTAATTAGAGATGTAAAGAGTAATAGAATGAGGATAGCTCAGCAGGAAAGTTCAGTGGAGAAAAGAAGCTGAGTAGCTTGGTTTACGCGGGAGATCAATAAAACTTCAAGACAAGAAGTTTGCACCACTTATGTAGGCCGCAGGCGTCCTTCCATTCTCCCGAAGGAGAGGAGACACTGAGGCCTCCCCAGTCGGATCTTAGAAGCCCAGGCATAATTAGTAAGCATGGCGGGTTCCGCGCTCCAGATGGAGACTCAGCCAGAGTGAGAGAGAGAATGACATGGGGAGACCAGTATTTCGAGAAATTGATCCCAATTCTTTATTTTCCATGGTCTACTTTTATACACTGAGATGTTATGCAAAAGTCACACGGGGTCAGCAGTCCTGACTTTTATCAAAGTCAGGTGCTTCATACAAATGTATACAGAGGTCTTAGGGGTGTTACATCATCTTCTGGCCAGGGGGCCTGCTGACAATTTATGACCCTCTCCTTGTGACAGCAGTCAGTCAACCAGGACACTTATTTCTCCAGGGGTGATTATTCTTAAAACAGACACCACCCAAGTAAAGTTACATTCCTATAGGGTGAGGGTGTAGTGGGTTTTAGTTAAGGAAAGAATTTACTTAGCCTAAGGTCTAACATGATTAATATCAAAGGTTAATACTTATTTCTTCTATATATTCATTAATGTGTGTAAGGGCAGGGGATATGGAGACTTAGCAACAAACATTGGCTCAACAAATGAAAAACCCTTCACCAATACAATTTCTAATCAGCCCATTATACTTATACTAATAGTTTTCTAACTTTTCTAAGGAACCTGTTTTTAGAAGGTTTAAAGCATCTCGTGCCTCTCACGGTTGGGAGGCTGTGAGCAATCACATGTGGCCGGACAAGCCTGTCAGGCAGGCTAGAGAACCTTCAGAGGAGTTTGTAGGTTAAAACACTCTTGTCATGCCCAGGAGTTTTTATTAACTGGAGGTCTAAGTTAACTCCTTCTCCAAAAGAGGTGGTGGGGGACAGCCCCCCGTAAAGTCAGAGGTGTAGGTGAGAGTACAAAGTAGTAAAGTAGGCAGGCTCTGGTTATGGGGATAGATGCTCGAGGATTTCCAGGGGGACTCCTGAGGTTCGATCCTGCCTTTGCGTATGTCGAGCCTCGTTCCTCATGACTTTTGCCACGGGTGGAGTGCGTCACTCTGGCCCCCAACAAAAATGTGTTGGCTTAATTCATATATGAATGAATAGAATTTGTGAGTATTATAAAACCCCATATTAATAAGTAGTATTTTACTCATTTTACTTGAAATGAATAGTCACAGAGTACTTTTTTACCTCAACATGCTCTTTGATGGCTGGATACAAAAAAAGAAAACATGGAATTTGGGGTTAAAAAGTTGCCTAAATGACTTTATTAAGTGGGAAGTCAAGCCATTTATTTCCTAAATAATTACTTTCATCTAAGTCTCAAAATGACCATTCATTCTATTTTATCTTGCCAATTTAGAGCTGTTTCTAGAACACAATAAAGGGAATAGAGATAAAATTTATTGCTTTCATTTTTCTACTCTTACTAGGAGTGAAATTAAAATACATACATAATTCTATTTTTTCTCAAAGGAAAATTATTCCCATTTACTCTCATTTCTAGAAATAGCCTGAACACAATTTTAACAACTACTTTATTCAAGTCCTATATTGTTAACTAATGGGTGGTTGAAACATATGATGTGCCCTAGATAGTCTAATGGAGAAGGAAATGGCAAGCCACTCCAGTGTTCTTGCCTGGAGAATCCCAGGGACGGGGGAGCCTGGTGGGCTGCCGTCTATGGGGTCGCATGGAGTCGGACACGACTGAAGTGACTTAGCAGCAGATAGACTAATTGGAGAAGGAAATGGTAGCCCAATCCAGTGTTCTTGTCTAGAGAATCCCAGGGACAAGGGAGCCTGGTGGGCTGCCATCTATGGGGTCACACAGAGTCCGGTTCGACTGAAGCAACTTAACAGCAGCAGCAGATAGGCTAATGACATAACATGTTGTAACATTAATGAGTGTTACTAATGAGTGGTAACACTCAACCCAGGAAGCCAAAGTCTTTCCATTTCCCTTCTCTTTCTTTTCAACTGACTTGACATTTGGTAATATTTCTGAAGTTAGTGTTAGCGTTTTTGTTTAGATGTTTTATTCAGATTACACCTGAAGAAAACATGAAATCATGGCAAAGAATACCTGAATTTGGATCCCTCTTTCCAGATAGTTTTCCTCTCAGCATCAGCAAAATATCACAACTTTTTTTTTTTCCCCCTAAGAGAGATGGCCTAGACAGGGATACAAATTCAGGTATTTTTTGCTGTGATTTCATGTCTGGGTTTGTTCCATGCAAAATAACCACATAAAGAAGAAAAAGGTACTGGTCAAAATATTACTTATTTGAAAATAAAATATGAATTATTCTTCTAACCTCGTGATGGGAAAAGCCAGGTTCATTGTTAATCCACTCTTCACTCTCTGTTGCTACCTGGCTTTCCTGCCACATTCCCAACCTACCATGTCAAAGCAAGTAAAACAGACATTGAAAATCTACATGCGAAGACTAACACAGAAAGAGCCTTTGTAGAAAGTTTAGAAAGTTCTAGGGACATTCTCTAAGACCCAACCTTAAAACTTTGGTTTCTCTTCAGACTTATGAGTTCCTAGTATAAGTTCCATGCTAGATGTTTTACAAAGTGAATTCATTTTATTCCATTCACTTTTACACTCTGAGCATTAATAAACCTACTGAGCTTTGGTTTCTGCAAGAGCCTTGTTTTTAGGACAGTAGAATAGGAGGAAGACGCAAAGGTGAAACTGTGTGTCAGTTTTGAATACATTTTCTTATTTGATGCCCTTTTCAATAGCTTGAATGTTAAAGCTATTTTTGTTATAATTCATTCATTCTTTCATTTGGATTATAAGTAGTAATTGAAATAACCGTTACAAAGGAAGTAGAAGATTGAACCTGAGAAAATGAGGTAGTGATAAACCAAATATTTAAAGAAGTTGATGGTACATTTAAGCCAAAGAGCATAGTTGAAGAATATTCTACACATTTGAAGGATAATTTTGGAGTACTGAACTGGCCATTTTTGCCTGAAAAATCCTATGGACAGAGGAGCCTGGGGGACTACAGTCCCTGGGGTCACAAAGAGTCAGACATGATTGAGTGACTGAGCACACACACCGAACTAGATGTTAGTGGAGTAAAGAAGTGAAATGAGTTAAAGAGAAAAAAAAAAATCTCAGAATCCTGCCTAGACTTATTCTATGGCTAGTTATTGTTTGAGTTTTATCTTATTAACAGTTTGTAGAAGTTCTGTTACTATAATCCCATCTGACTGAATCAAAAATGTAAAGAAATTTAATGTTGATTTGTTTTTCAAAGACACAGTACACAGTACAAGGTAGTAGATTCATTATGAATGCAGCTGTTTGGAGATCATTAACTTGAAAATTTTAGTAAGTTTAAAACTTTGCATCAAAACCAGTGAGGAACTTGCTGTATTATAAACCATGTCAGGTAGTACATACTTGGGATGAATCCTTTGGTATTATTAAGAACTCCCACAGATGAAATAGTTGCTAGATGTAAAATTTCACAGCGGTCAATTAACTGGAAGGGATATCTCTGACAAACTTCAGAATGGGTAATCTGATGAGTAAGGTAGAAGAAATTAATTTGCATAATAATGTGGCACTCACAGATTGTTCTGTTTATTCAGAGTTGAGTGTTAGCTGTTGCATGTTTCTGATTTGAAACATATTAGCACAGCAATCAGAGCAGAAAAAGAAATAAAAGGAATCCAAACTGGAAAAGAAGAAGTAAAACTCTCACTATTTGCAGATGACATGATCCTCTACATAGAAAACCCTAAAGATTCCACCAGAAAATTACTAGAAATAATCAATGGCTATAGTAAAGTTGCAGGATATAAAATCAACACACAGAAATCCCTTGCATTCCTATACACTAATAATGAGAAAACAGAAAGAGAAATTAAGGAAACAATTCCATTCACCATTGTAATGGAAAGAATAAAATACTTAGGAATATATCTACCTAAAGAAACTAAAGACCTATATATAGAAAACTATAAAACACTGGTGAAAGAAATCAAAGAGGACACTAATAGATGGAGAAATATACCATGTTCATGGATTGGAAGAATCAATATAGTGAAAATGAGTATACTACCCAAAGCAATTTATAGATTCAACACAATCCCTATCAAGCTACCAACAGTATGCTTCGCAGAGCTAGAACAAATAATTTCACAATTTGTATGGAAATACAAAAAACCTCGAATAGCCAAAGCGATCTTGAGAAAGAAGAATGGAACTGGAGGAATCAACCTACCTGACTTCAGGCTCTACTACAAAGCCACAGTTATCAAGACAGTATGGTACTGGCACAAAGACAGAAATATAGATCAATGGAATAAAATAGAAAGCCCAGAGATAAATCCACGCACATATGGACACCTTATCTTTGGCAAAGGAGGCAAGAATATACAATGGATTAAAGACAATCTCTTTAACAAGAGGTGCTGGGAAATCTGGTCAACCACCTGTAAAAGAATGAAACTAGACCACTTTCTAACACCATACACAAAAATAAACTCAAAATGGATTAAAGATCTCAACGTAAGACCAGAAACTATAAAACTCCTAGAGGAGAACATAGGCAAAACACTCTTCGACATACATCACAGCAGGATCCTCTATGACCCACCTCCCAGAATATTGGAAATAAAATAAAAAATAAATGGGACCTAATTAACCTTAAAAGCTTCTGCACATCAAAGGAAACTATTAGCAAGGTGAAAAGATAGCCTTCAGAATGGGAGAAAATAATAGCAAATGAAGCAACTGACAAACAACTAATCTCAAAAATATACAAGCAACT
>NW_011494633.1:1313901-1324417 GCF_000754665.1 Bison bison bison | reverse complement strand
TCAAAACATGGGCCAAAGAACTAAATAGACATTTCTCCAAAGAAGACATACAGATGGCTAACAAACACATGAAAAGATGCTCAACATCATTCATT
The DNA here is from genome assembly GCF_000754665.1 of Bison bison bison. Lineage (NCBI taxonomy): Eukaryota > Metazoa > Chordata > Mammalia > Artiodactyla > Bovidae > Bison > Bison bison. The sequence continues at coordinate 1,324,322 of NW_011494633.1, read as the reverse complement.
ATCAGAGAAATGCAAATCAAAACCACTATGAGGTACCATTTCACACCAGTCAGAATGGCTGCCATCCAAAAGTCTACAAATAATAAATGCTGGAGAGGGTGTGGAGAAAAGGGAACCCTCTTACACTGTTGGTGGGAATGCAAACTAGTACAGCCACTATGGAGAACAGTGTGGAGATTCCTTAAAAAACTGGAAATAGAACTGCCTTATGATCCAGCAATCCCACTGCTGGGCATACACACTGAGGAAACCAGAAAGGAAAGAGACACGTGTACCCTAATGTTCATCGCAGCACTGTTTATAATAGCCAGGACATGGAAGCAACCTAGATGTCCATCAGCAGATGAATGGATAAGAAAGTGGTGGTACATATACACAATGGAGTATTACTCAGCCATTAAAAAGAATACATTTGAATCAGTTCTAATGAGGTGGATGAAACTGGAGCCTATTATACAGAGTGAAGTAAGCCAGAAGGAAAAACACCAATACAGTATACTAATGCATATATATGGAATTTAGAAAGATGGTAACAATAACCCGGTGTACAAGACAGCAAAAGAGACACTGATGTATAGAACAGTCTTATGGACTCTGTGGGAGAGGGAGAGGGTGGGAAGATTTGGGAGAATGGCATTGAAACATGTAAAATATCATGTAAGAAACGAGTTGCCAGTCCAGGTTCGATGCACGATACTGGATGCTTGGGGCTAGTGCACTGGGACGACCCAGAGGGATGGTATGGGGAGGGAGGAGGGAGGAGGGTTCAGGATGGGGAACACATGTATAGCTGTGGCGGATTCATTTCGATATTTGGCAAAACTAATACAATTATGTAAAGTTTAAAAATAAAATAAAATTTAAAAAAAAGAAATATATTAGCAAATTCGAACTCCATTACTTTCCATTTATTAAATTTTTCAACAATAAAAAATGTTGAATTTCAAACCATTGACAGTGTCCTTATGAAAATGATTTTCCCTCTTTTTGTTTATATTTAGGATATAGAAAACAGAAAAGAGTTTATCTCCCATCCTAACAGAAAAATCAGACAGACTGAATGTAAATTTATAATTCATCTTGAAACTATCATAAAGTTAAGATTGTAGTGCAGCCAAGTAGCTTGAAATTCAAGGAAAGAAAGGTATCACCAAAGAGATATGAGTTTCAAACAGTAGATAACCTTGGATACAGTACAGCATTAGTAATATTTCAGCTAAAATTTTGAAGCAGTTCATAAGATAATGTGAGTTAATGTAATAGTATAGAGTCCATGGGGCTTTCAGAAACAAGTTCTGAAACATTAGTTCTCACTTGAGTCTCTCTTCCACAGATGTCATCACAGGCGTTTGAGAAGAATTATTGTTGTTTAGTCGCTAAGTTGTGTCTGACTCTTTTGCGACCACTTGGACTATTACCCATCAGACTTCTCTGTCCATGGGATTTCCCAGGCAAGAACACTGGAGTGGGTTCCCATTTCCTCTACAGGGGGTCTTTCTGACCCAGGGATAGAACCCACATCTCCTGCATTGACAGGTGGATTCTTTAAAACTGAGCCACCAGAGAAGCCCTAAGAAGGATTAGAAGCTAAAAGAAAAAAAAAAAAAAAATAGTGTTATGCCTGGGTAGTGGAAATAACAAAAATCCTTGCCTTGAACTTTGTATCTTAAGGCAAAAAGGCCTTTTTTCCCTTGAAAAAAGGACGGCAAACCCTGAGATCCTAATGACAGCCGAAGAACATTGCAACTGGAGGAGAGAAACAGAGAAAAACAAAGAAAACAAAAATCTCTACATTTGGGAAATGAAAGGAAAATGCTTTGGTCCCATCTAATGCTCGGGAAGAAGCAGGACCACTGTAAAACCCCACAACGAAGATCCAGAAATACACGCAACACATACATCGGTGCAAGAGACGAGGTGTCCCCGTATCCTGAACACAAACTAGAAAATACTGAGAGCTTTAGTTTGCTAGAGCTGCCATTAACAAAATATCACAGACTGGGGAGCTTAAACAACAGAAATTTATTTCCTCACAGTACTGGAGGCTGGAAGTCCAAAATCGAGTTGTCAGTAGCTCTCTCCTTGGCTTGCAGATAGATGTCCCCTTGCTGTGTTTTCACATGGTATTTCCTGTTATGCACACCGTTCTGGTGTCTCTTTATCTGTCTAGATTTTCTCTTCTTATGAAGTCGTGTGTTCAGTAGGATTAGGGCCCACCCTAAGGGCCTCTTCTTAATGTAATCACCTCTTTAAAGGCCCTATCTGCAAACATAGTCACATTGAGAGCTTCTGGACCAGAGGTTAGGGCTTCACCATAAAGTCTGAGGCCACATATTTAGCTAAAGCACTGAGTAACCGTAAAGCAGCTGTCTACCACTGGGAGAGGCTAGAGGGCAGAGAGAGACCTTCTGTGAGTAATATGCACATAGGAACACTCCGAAGCTGAAAGTGAACAGGAACATTGAGATTACTCCAGGAACCCTGCCCCCACACTAAGCAAAAGGTAACACTGGAGAAATACGAAGCCAATGTTAGATGAATAGAAGGGAATCCTAAGCACAACATCCAAAGTCAGTATACCTCTTAGTTCCCTCACACACACTAAAGTTCTAGCAAATAAGATGCATGCACATTTTCTAGCATAAAGATCATTCATCTCAGTCTTTCCTACACAAGTTTTACAGAATCAGAGTATAAAACAAAAAACATGAACACACAGGTACACGCACACACACACAAACATGCACACATGTACACTTTGCAGAGACAAAATAATCAGAAGCACTGGAATTGGAAATGACCCAGATGTTGAATTTCTCAAGAAATGCAAAGTAACTATGATTAATATGCTAAGGGTTTAATTGCCTATAGTGGATAATATGAATGACTATGTGGGAATTTTACTGGAAATGTGCAAACTAATGAGTCAAACTGAAATGCTACAAATAAAAATGAATTGATAACAAAAAGATGAAGAATGTCTTTGATAGAATTATCAATAAATTCAACACATTTAAAGAAAGAATACATAAAATTTCCATATGTCAATATAAATTATTGAAACAAAATTTCAAAATGATAAAAGAATAAACAAAGCAATAATCTAAGATGTGTTAAAATAAAAAAAAATGGTGACCAATTCCATGAACAAACAAAGTCAGTTTAGTCATACACACAAAACTTGATTTATTTTGCAGGACTAATTTTATTCTGTGTCATTTCTTATTTGTGCTTCTGAGATTCATAAGGGAAACTTAAAGTGTTTCCCGAAAATTAACCAATTCTCTATCATTTGAGAAAATTCTAACACTATAACCACTGAGAAGAGTAAGCAGTCATTGCTTTGTCACCATATAAGCTGCTTTACAACGAAAGCCTAAACCTAACGCTGTGTTTGGGTTTGAAATGTTCCTTATTCATAAACTGTATCTTGGGTGTGTATCCAGTAAAGTTTTACAATACTACTCTGTTTATTCACTGGTAGGACTTTTTGGCAAAGCTCTGGGATAATATCAAATCATTGGATACCTGTGTAATTGGAACCTCAGAGTAAAAATAAAGATTAATCAAGAAAAAGTCAGACTTACTTTGGAATTGTAAGACATGTTAAGATTCAAAAATTGATCACTGAGATGCATTCATTAAAACACTAAAGAAAATTAATGTGACAATGTTTAATAGATTTATAAAATGTGACAATATTCAATCACTATTGTTGATTTTTAAGAGCAATTTACAAATATAAAGGGGATACTTAATCCTGATAGTGAGCACCTATTAAAGTAATCTATATTTAGTACCACATACATTGTTGAAAAGCAACAAAAATAACAAACAAAAAATGAGAAACTCAACTTTATTGAAGTTAAAAACTTTTGCTTTGCAAAAACTGTTAAGAAAATGAGAGAAGAAACCATAGGCTGGGAGAAAATATTTGCAAATTGTATACCTGTTAAAGAAAAAAAAAAAAAAAAAAAAAACTGGAAGTTGGCATTGAAGTCTGACCTTTTATAACTGGTGAAACTGATGAAAGTTTAAATATTTGCACTAATTTAAATACATAGGCTTATGTATAAAAATATGCAACCTTAGAAGGAGCTGTAGAGTATGGTTACCAGAATCTGAAAGTCTGTTCACATCTCTGAGTTACATCTCCCTCCATCTAAGCTGTATAAAAGTCCATTTTGACCTTTAGTATTTCTAAATATGAAAAAAAATCCCAGGCATTCTAAAGGAGAATCTCAAGTGAAAATAAAAAAGAAAAGAGAAAGTGATATAACACAAAATCTAAGTTATGTGGCAAAAATGTTTGATAGACTATTTATTAAGATACTCAGATACAGTGTCTTGATTTTATATATATTATATAAAATCCAAGCATGTGCTATTGTCATTCTTTGCTTTAGGATCTATATTTGCAGGACTTGAAATTTCACCTCATACCTGCCAAAGATTTCTGCATTCTCAAAGATTTGTATTTATGAATATACATAGATAAATGTATGTCTTTCTTCTCTTGTATTATCTTAATATCATTCTCTACTATGTCCCATATTTGCTGCTTTTCCTAAACTTGAGCATCTACTCACTTAGGAGCAGCATCTTTTCTATGATCCCATATCCTCATAAGATTGGTCATTGATGCCAGGCATGTGTAATTGAGGTTTAATAATAACAGTAACAGCAAGTGTGTCTGTATCATCAATATAGAAGATGATTTATAATTCAATATTAGATGTCTGTCTTCTTAAAAAAAGTCTTTGCCTGCACTGCATCTTCAGATTTTGCTTTCATTTATTTACTTCTCTCCCTCCTTTCTCCTCCTTCTGCACATTTCTGCTTACTGTTTTTTTTTTCTTTCTTTCTTTCAACAGACACTGGCTTTCATACATGTTTTTGCTATTCTTTCAATAAGCAAATTACACAAACACATTCGTGGTCTCTGCACTTGTTTTTCCCTCTGCTTGGCCCATTATCCCTTTTGTTAACTGCATGGATTATTCTGTCACAGCATTTACCTAAAAGCAGTTTTTCTTAGCAGCTCCCCTAACTACCATCTTAAATTGCATCTGCCCATTACAATTGCTTTATTTTCCCCATTACACTTACTACTTAACATACACGTATATTATTTTTGTTATCTATTGTCTCCACCTCCTTTATAACGAAATTATGAGTTGTACTATGTCTTGAGTTTTGAATTTGCTTAGAAACTTCTCTCCTTTAAGGGAGTTGAGGACAAGAGTAAAATATTGTTCACTACAGCCAAAAATTTAGTATTTTAAATATGGCAGATGTCTATTTTTTGTTATTTTTCCCATATTGATTTCTAAAACAAAATATAGTGTTAGGAAATAATAGATACAAAATATGGTTTAAACTTTGTCTTCGATGGGGTTTACTGGGAGAGATGAGTTATTCTTTTATGTGTTAAATCTTTCTTAACTTGTAGAGGTGGTAATGTTAAGGTCACTGATGGTATATTGAAGTTAAAATAGAAAGTGTGAATATTCAAAAATGAATGGCAACAGCAAATCTGTAATCAACAAATGAGAGAGTAACTGAGTCACCAAACCAAGGACTAGCAGAAAATATCAAAAGTATAACCTACTGAAAGGTAGGAAATCTATTCCCATCACTAAAAATGTGCCTCATACATTAGAAGTACTCAAAACATATTTGTTGAATTTATAAATTGGTAAGTTTAGAATCAGAGATATGAGGACTAATTGTGAATAAAGATCAGTGAGGTTAGTGAATATATCTTTGGAACAGATTTAGATTAATATTTCTAATCTCATGATCTGATGCATAGGAGGATCAATGATACTCAGATTACAAAAAAAAAAAAAAAATTCTTTAAAAATAAACAGAATGATCTTTATCATGATTTGTCATCCTTTATACCCTTAAAACTAGGTACCAAACAGTCTAACCTCAATAGAGTGTGTTTGCTTCAGGCTTGTTTCATCAGTTTCATTTTACTAATTCATTAAAGAGGACTGAGATATTTTCTTTCAGTACTGAATGTTAATGGTCAGATATAAAATAATGTCTTCTCAATTGTGAAATTATATTGGGTTAACAGATAATAGCTACATATCAAGCAACATATCATAGCAAGCACCCTTTTCCGAAAACCAAAGAGAAAACTCTAGACCTGGACACCACCAGGTAGTCAATATTGGAATCAGATTGATTATGTTTTTTGAAGCAAAGGTGGAGAAACTCTATACAGTAAGCAAAAACAAGACCTGGATCTGACTGTAGCTCAGATCATAAGTTCCTTATTGCAGTATGCAGGCTTAAATTGATGACAGTAGGGAAACCCCATAGACCATTCCAGTATGACATAAATCATACCCCTTATGATTAAACTGGAGGTGACAAATAGATTCAAGGGATTAGACCTGGTAGACAGAGTCCCCGAAGAACTATGGACAGAGGTTCATAACAGTGTACAAGATTCAGTGACAAAAACCATCCAAAGAAAAAGAAATGCAAGAAGGCAAGGTGGTTGTCTAAGTAGACTTTATACATAGCTGAGGAAAGAAGAGAAGCAAAAAGCAAGGGAGAAAGGGAAAGATATACCCAACTGAGTGCAGAGTTCCAGAGAACTGCAAGGAGAGATAAGAAGGCCCTCTTAAATGAACAATGTAAAAAGATAGAGAAAATCAATAGAATGGGAAAGACTAGAGATGTCTTCAAGAAAATTGGAGATATCAAGATATGAAAGAATGGGCACAATAAAACACAGAATGGTCTAAAAGACCTAACAGAATTAGAAGAGGTTAATAAGAGGTAGCAAGAATACACAGAAGAACTGGGGGAAAAAATCTTAATGACCAAGATAACCACAACAGTGTGATCACTCACCTAGAGCCAGACATCCTGGAGTGTGAAGTCAAGTGGGCTTTAGAAAGGATCACTATGAACAAAGCTAATGAAGCTGAATTCAATCTGAGCTATTTCAAGTCCTAAAATGTGATGCTGTTAAAGTGATGCACTCAATACGTCAGCAAATTTGGGAACCTGAGCAGTGGCCTGAGGACTGGAAAAGGTCAGTTTTCATTCCAAACTCAGCAAAGGGCAATGCTAAAGAATGTTCAAACAACCAAAAACCTTTACTCATTTCACATGATAGTAAGTTTATGCTTGAAATCCTTCAATATAGGCTTCAGCAGTATGTGAACTGAGAAATTCCAGATGTAAAAGCTGGGTTTTGAAGACGCAGAGGAATCAGAGATCAAATTGGCAACATTCCTTGGATCATGGATAAAGCAAAGGATTCCAGAAATATATTTACTTCTGCTTCATTGACTATGCTAAAGCCTTTGAATGTGTGAACTGCAACAAGCCATGAAAAACTCTTCAAGGGATGGGAGTACCTTTCCTGTCTCATGAAAAACTCATATGCATATCAAGAAGCAACAGTTAGAAGCAGACATGGAACAAGTGATTGGTTCCAAATTGAGAAAGGAGTATATGACAAAGCTGTATATTATCACCCTGCATATTTAACTTCTATGCAAAGTGCATCATGCAAATTTCTGGACTAGATGAATCACAAGCTGGAATCAAGATTGCTGGGAGAAATATCAATAACCTCAGATATGCAGATGATACCACCGTAATGGCAGACAGTGAAGAGGAACTAAAGAACCTCTTGATGAGGGAGAAAGAAGAGAGTGATAAAGTTGACTTGAAACTCAACACCAAGAAAACTAAGATCATGACATCTAGTCCCATCACTTCATGTCAAACTGATGAAAATATGGCAACAGTGACAAATTTTGTTGGGCTCCAAAATCACTGTGGATGGTGACTGCAGCCACAAAATTAAAAGACACTTGCTCCTTGGAAGGAAATCTATGAAAAACCTAGACAGTGTGTTAAAAAGCAGAAACATCACTTTGTCAACAAAGGTTCATATAATATAGCTTGGTGTTTCCAGTCGTCATGTAGGAAAGTGAGAGTTGGACCATAAAGAAGGCTGAGCATTGAAGAGTTGATGCTTTCCAATTGTGGTGCTGGAGAAGACTCTTGAGAGTCCCTTGGACAGCAAGATCAAGCCTGTCAATCCTAAAGGAAATCAACCCTGAATATTCATTGGAAGGACTGATGCTGAAACTCCAGTACTTTGGCCACCTGATGCAAAGAGCCAGTTCACTGGAAAAGTCTCTGATGTTGGGAAAGATTGAAGGCAAAAGGAAAAGGGGAGGGCAGAGGATTAGATTGGTTAGATAACATCACCAACTCAATTGACATGAATTCGAACAAAACCCAGGAGATATTGGAGGAGAGAGGAGCCTGGCATGCTGCAGTCACAAAGAGTCAGACAAGACTTAAAAACTGAACAAAAACAGAAACAGATAATAATCAAACCCATACAGAAGTGATGACAATAAAACCAAGACAAAATTAATAATATATATATATATTTTTTAATAGCTTAGTAAAAATATTTTTATAATCATTAAGATCTATTGTGCTGTTTTACATTCCTGATGCTTGGTACTGATAATATTTAAAGAGAATTTTAAGGAAGCAGATAACATACATTTAAACATTTATATAGTTATGTAATTTTATGTGTTCTTTGAATAAGCAGTATATTGTAAACTGCTTCATTTACAAACTGTAGTTTTTCATCATCACGCCACTTTTCCTTTGAAATTGTCTTAATCTCACACTATAGCCCTTAGGAAAAAATAAAACAGATGGTAATTCATTGCTTTAATAATGTATTTAATTTAGTATGACTTACAGGTTAGGTGTTTTTCAGTACATTATCTTCCTAATTCTCATTACACAATCAGGCTAATGGAACCGAAAAGATGGTCAATTTGGTTTTGTTTCAGTGTAACATAATAACAAGATTTGAGTAAGTTTTTAACAACTTTGCTGTAAGTGAATTGGATTGTTTTATTTAAGGAGACTGCATGTTATATGTAAAGCCTATTATTTATATAAATGTATTTGAACAAAATTAAAAAGTAATTCATCACAGAAACAATTTCTGAGTGCTTATAACCTACTATGTAGTTCCCATAAAATAGGGAGTCAATTAATATATAAGACGCAGTTCATTCTCTCATGGTACCTCTCATCATCAGGGAAAAAGATCAATGAGTCAATGTACGAGACAGAATGCTTAAAAATAGTATTTGCTAAGCATTAAACTATATTTGTTTCATAATTCACTTCCCCAAAGTGAATTGCTCTCATGCTGTCTATGGGGTCGCACAGAGTCAGATGACTGAAGCGACTTAGCAGCAGCAAAGAGTTTTGAGTGATCTATTAATTCTTTGGGAAAAACTAGAAACTAAAGCAGTAGAAGGGATAACCTCTAAGTAAATTAATAGATTTTAACAACATTAATAGATTTAACAACATTGTAGTTTTTTCCAGTTTTGTTGAGGCATAATTGACAAATAAAAATTACGTATATATTTACAGTGTACTCCAGGTGTTTCTTGACTTCCTACTTTTGCATTCCAGTCCCCTATAATGAAAAGGACATCTTTATTGGGTATTAGTTCTAAAAGGTCTTGTAGGTCTTCAAAGAACCGTTCAAGTCAAGAAACACCTGGAGTAACAGGCAAATTTGGCCTTGGAATACGGAATGAAGCAGGGCAAAGACTAATAGAGTTTTGCCAAGAAAATGCACTGGTCATAACAAACACCCTCTTCCAAAAACACAAGAGAAGACGCTATACATGAACATCACCAGATGGTCAACACCGAAATCAGATTGATTATATTCTTTGCAGCCAAAGATGGAAAAGCTCTATGCAGTCAGCAAAAACAAGACCAGGAGCTGACTGTGGCTCAGACCATGAACTTCTTATTGTCCAATTCAGACTTAAATTGAAGAAAGTAGGGAAAACCACTAGACCATTCAGGTATGACCTAAATCAAACCCCTTATGATTATACAGTGGAAGTGAGAAATAGATTTAAGGGCCTAGATCTGATAGATAGAGTGCCTGATGAACTATGGAATGAAATTCGTGACATTGTACAGGAGACAGGGATCAAGACCATCCCCATGGAAAAGAAATGCAAAAAAGTGAAATGGCTATTTGGGGAGGCCTTACAAATAGCTGTGAAAAGAAGAGAAGCGAAAAGCAAAGGAGAAAAGGAAAGATATAAACATCTGAATGCAGAGTTCCAAAGAATAGCAAGAAGAGATAAGAAAGCCTTCTTCAGCGATCAATGCAAAGAAATAGAGGAAAACAACAGAATGGGAAAGACTAGAGATCTCTTCAAGAAAATCAGAGATACCAAAGGAACATTTCATGCAAAGATGGGCTCGATAAAGGACAGAAATGGTATGGACCTAACAGAAGCAGAAGATATTAAGAAGAGATGGCAAGAATACACAGAAGAACTGTACAAAAAAAATCTTCACAACCCAGA
>NW_011494633.1:1313678-1313801 GCF_000754665.1 Bison bison bison | reverse complement strand
CTTCACAACCCAGATAATCACGATGGTGTGATCACTGACCTAGAGCCAGACATCCTGGAATGTGAAGTCAAGTAGGCCTTAGAAAGCATCACTATGAACAAAGCTAGTGGAGGTGATGGAATT
>NW_011494633.1:1312926-1313197 GCF_000754665.1 Bison bison bison | reverse complement strand
ATGCTTTTGAACTGTGGTGTTGGAGAAGACTCTTGAGAGTCCCTTGGACTGCAAGGAGATCCAACCGGTCCATTCTGAAGGAGATCAGCCCTGGGATTTCTTTGGAAGGAATGATGCTAAAGCTGAAACTCCAGTACTCTGGCCACCTCATGGGAAGAGTGACTCATTGGAAAAGACCCTGATGCTGGGAGGGATTGGGGGCAAGAGGAGAAAGGGATGACAGAGGATGAGATGGCTGGATGGCATCACTGACTCGATGGACGTGAGTCCT
>NW_011494633.1:1312398-1312826 GCF_000754665.1 Bison bison bison | reverse complement strand
AATTGCCAACATCCGCTGGATCATGGAAAAAGCAAGGGAGTTCCAGAAAAACATCTATTTCTGCTTTATGGACTATGCCAAAGCCTTTGTCTGTGTGGATCACAATAAACTGTGGAAAATTCTGAAAGAGATGGGAATTCCAGACCACCTGATCTGCCTCTTAAGAAATTTGTATGCAGATCAGGAAGCAACAGTTAGAACTGCACATGGAACAACAGACTGGTTCTAAATAGGAAAAGGAGTACGTCAAGGCTGTATATTGTCACTCTGTTTATTTAACTTATATGCAGAGTACATCATGAGAAACGGTGGAGTGGAAGAAACACAAGCTGGAACCAAGTTTGCCGGGAGAAATCTCAATAACCTCAGATATGCAGATGACACCACCCTTATGGCAGAAAGGGAAGAGGAACTCAAAAGCCTCTTGA
>NW_011494633.1:1302310-1312298 GCF_000754665.1 Bison bison bison | reverse complement strand
GGGCAAGAGGAGAAAGGGATGACAGAGGATGAGATGGCTGGATGGCATCACTGACTCGATGGACGTGAGTCTGAGTGAAGTCCTGGAGTTGTTGATGGACAGGGAAGCCTGGAGTGCTGCGATTCATGGGGTCACAAAGAGTCGGACACGACTGAGTGACTGATCTGATTACAGTGTACAACAAGATTTTTATACATGTGATAAATATATATATACCTATACTGTTAAATGATTACTGTAATCAATTATTTAATATGTTCATCACCTCATATGTATGTGTGGTAAGTCACTCAGTCATGATCCATTATTTGCGACCCCAGGGATTGTAGCCCACCAGGCTCCTCTGTCCATGGGATTCTCCAGCACGAATACTGCAGTGGGTTGCCATTTCCTCCTCCAGGGGAATCTTCCTGACCCACGGATCGAACCCACATGTCTTAAGTCTCCTGTATTGGCAGGCAAGTTCTTTACCAAGAGTACTACGTGAGACTTTGTTTACTGTTAAGAGCGCTTATGCTCTAATAATATAACTTTTAATTATATAATACAGTATTATTAACTGTAGTCACCAAGATATACATTAGATTCTTAGATAAATTCATATTATACCTAAAAGTTTGTACCCTCTAACTGATATCTCCTCATTTCCCCTAAACCATAGCCCTTGCAACCACCATACTACTCTCTGTTTCTATGAGTTCAGCTTTTTTAGATTCATTATGTGAGATCATGTAGTGTTAACTTTTTCTTTATTGTTTTTCTTTTAAGAATAAATTTCAAGAATTTATGACTACAGGCATACCTTAGAGATATTGCAAGTTCAGTTCTAGACCACTGCGATAAAGTAAAAATTCCAATAAAGTGAATCCCAAGAACTTTTTGGTTTCCCCATATATATATTGATAAAAGTTACATTTATACTACACTATACTGTAGTTTATTAGCATCATGTCTTAAAAATGTTCATCCTTAATTGAAAATAATACTGTTGGAAAAATAGTACTAATAGACTCGCTCAATGCAGGGTTGCCATGAACCTTCAACTTGTTAAAAAAAAAAAAAAAATAGAGTATCTGGGAATCACAGTAAGGCAAAGTTCAGTTGAACAAGGCATGAATGCATTCCCATAAGTCACTAAGTACTCATTTAAAAATACTATGCAAACAATAAGGAAAGAGTTAAAATAACTTCGTGCATACACACATTATTAACAGGGAGAAGTTGCAGTTCCAGTCCAAATGCAGTCTGCTCTAATTCCCTCTTGCTCAGGTGGAGCTGGTAGTAAAGGACCTGCCTGCCAATGCAGGTGACATAAGAGACCTGGGTTGGATCCCTGGGTCAGAAAGATCCCCTGGAGAATGAGACGGCAAACTACTCCAGTATTCTTGCCTGGAGAATCCCTTGGACAGAGAAGCCAGGCAGGCTACAGTCTATGGGGTCGCAAAGAGTCAGACATAACTGAAGCAACATAGCATACAGGAGAAGTCAAGCTTTGTTTTATTAAGGCCTTCAGCTGATTGGATAAAGCCCACCCACCCTTGAAGGGTAATCTGCTTTACTCAGAGTCCACCAATTTAAATTTAATCTTATCTAAAAAACACCCTCCTTCAAAGCCGGGTCTCCCACATTGCAGGCGGACACTTTACCCTCTGAGCCACCGGGGAAGCCCTTAAAAAACACCTTCCTAGAAACATACAGGTTAACATTTGAGGACACATCTAGGCACTGTGGTCCATCTAAATTGACACATAAAATTAGCCAACATAATACTATATATTGTAAACTTGCTATAGAAAAGGAAAATAGGCATTTCAGTAGTTACTTTATTTGTTTAATGTTATCTACTTTGCTACCATTATGGATCTTTTAACATTATCATATTTGAAGTTGCTGATATGACATCTGTATTTTTAAAAAAGAAAAATGCTTATTTTTCTTCTTTGACAATTGTGGTGTTAATTTTCAGTAGAAAACCCTTGGATATTATATTTTACATATGATAAAGCATGAAAAAGTCATCCAATAATATAACCATTTAAAGATGAAAATTTCATTTTGTGAGTCTGCTATAATTTTGGCATTTATAGAAAAATGTGTAAGCATTAGTTTTATTATTTAAGTGAAAATTTAGTGCGACTGGAGAAGGAAATGGTAACCCATTCCAGTATTCTTGCCTTGAGAATTCCATTTACAGAAGAGCCTGGCAGGCTGACAATTCATGGGGTCACAAAGAGTCGGACATGACTGAGTGACTGACATACATTTAGTACAAGAATCTTAAGCATGTTCTCCAAACTGTAAACACATCAAGTAAATCTCTAGAAGTTGCCACTTTTATATTTCAACAATGATTATCTAGGAGGCAGGATTACGAGCGGTTCTTATTTTAGCCTATATAGTCTGAATTTAAAAAAAAATTAAAATGTGAGTCTATAGTATCAAACAATGTTTATACAGTCATCCCTCCTTATCTCTGGGGGACTAGCTGCAGGACAGACATGGAATATGCACGTGAGGAGGGTGTACTGTAATATACTGTTTTATTTATTTATTTTTTATGCTATCTCACTGAAAAAAGAAAGACTCCTTTTCACAACTGCTTGATTAGCAAACATTACCATGTATTAACACAAGTTGAACAAAGATGTTTTATCTTTCTAGACCCAGATAGTAACTATTTATAAGTCAGAACAGGCTCTTATTTTCAACAAATGATAAGGAATTTAATGTAACCATTGTAATCAATTTAGCTGCATTTAGGAAGGTAACTGAAAATATATGAAATGAGACTACTATTAAGTAGAGATAAAGTTGAAATCATATAACATCTGCCAATTAATCACTCAGTATTTATTGACATTGATGGGACTAGGTAAGTATTCCTTAGATAGCTAGTTGTAAGCTATTTGCTCCCACCTGTACATTGAGAGTCAAGTATTATAACTGTGATGCAATAGATTTCCTCATGACTTTAGCAAAATAGCATGAAATAGCTCAGAAAATGTGTAGAATATCTTTCAGTAGCATATATTCTTAGTTACAGCCATGTCAAGTTGGATTTGAATTTATAAATGAGATTCTAGATTGGCTTCCTTTGTACTGTAAAATGAAACTTAATTGAGATATAAAATCAGTGTGTTGATCAGTAAAATATTTGTAAGGCTAGAAATGCTAATAAAGTAAAATATAAAGGCTAGAAAACAAACTGTTTTTAATATCAACATGGGAATGTGCTTATGACTTAATTTTTAGAGCTGTTCCTTTTGAGACAATAATGGTATGAATAATTATTGCACCATAACTTTCATCAAGTACTTAATACTGAATGGGATCTACATTTTAAATTAACATGACAGTCTTTGGAGAAATTCAGAAAATGAAATATGACTACTGTAATTTTTTGAATAGTTTCTTATTTTGTTTTAAAAGGAATTAAAGAAGCAATTAGTCTAAAACAGATATTTGAGATGAAGTGGAAAAGAATATTTCTGTGATGCAAAACATCAGTCAGTTTAGTCTCAGATGTGTCTGATTCTTTGCGATCCCCCGGACTGTACCACGCGGCACTTCCCTGTCCATCACCAACTCCCAATGCAAAACACATTCTAAATTAAATTCATCATGTGTAATAAATAATATTTCAGAGAGATAATATGTCTTGATTCACAGAGTTGGCAACTCTATTTTGTAGCATGTTTAATTTGTTAGGAAGTGAAAATGGTGGTGTATCAGTTCAATTCAGTTCAGTTCAGTCACTCAGTCGTGTCCGACTCCTTGCGAGCCCATGAATCGTAGCACGCCAGGCCTCCCTGTCCATCACCAACTCCCGGAGTTCACTCAGACTCATGTCCATCGAGTCAGTGATGCCATCCAGCCATCTCATCCTCTGTCATCCCCTTATCCTCCTGTCCCCAATCCCTCCAAGCATCAGTCTTTTCCAATGAGTCAACTCTTCCCATGAGGTGGCCAAAGTACTGGAGTTTCAGCTTCAGCATCATTCCCTCCAAAAAAATCCCAGGGCTGATCTTCAGAATGGACCGGTTGGATCTCCTTGCAGTCCAAGGGACTCTCAAGAGTCTTCTCCAACACCACAGTTCAAAAGCATCAGTTCTGCATCACTCAGCCTTCTTCACAGTCCAACTCTCATATTCATACATGACCACAGGAAAAATCATAGCCTTGACTAGACGGACCTTTGTGGGCAAAGTAATGTCTCTGCTTTTGAATATGCTATCTAGGTTGGTCATAACTCTCCTTCCAAGAAGTAAGCGTCTTTTAATTTCATGGCTGAAGTCACCATCTGCAGTGACTTTAGAGCCCAGAAAAATAAAGTCTGACACTGTTTCCACTGTTTCCCCATCTATTTCCCATGAAGTGATGGGACCCGATGCCATGATATTCGTTTTCTGAATGTTAAACTTTAAGCCAACTTTTTCACTCTCTACTTTCACTTTCATCAAGAGGCTTTTGAGTTCCTCTTCACTTTCTGCCATAAGGGTGGTGTCATCTGCATATCTGAGGTTATTGATATTTCTCCCAGCAATCTTGATTCCAGCTTGTGCTTCTTCCATTCCAGCGTTTCTCATTATGTACTCTGCATGTAAGTTAAATAAGCAGGGTGATAATATACAGTTTTGATGTACTCCTTTTCCTATTTGGAACCAGTCTGTTGTTCCATGTCCAGTTCTAACTGCTGTTTCCTGACCTGCATACAGATTTCTGTGGTGTATAAACGATGTCATATTGAAATGAACCCTTGCCATGTGAAGAAATATTAAGTGATTATAATCAAATTAAGTATATTCATTTAGAGGAAATACGTTTAATGTTGTCCTCTGTAAACTGATACCTACCTATTTGCTTTCTCTGAACAAACTATTTACATCAAGGTCAAGTTATAGAGCTTAGATGTTATACCTTACTCTTACTTTATCTGAACTTGGAGTTAAATCCTAAATAGTTGAAATACACACACAGTAATGCAAAATCTCATGTATCTAATTTCCAGGAACTTTTCTTCCAACTTCATTCAAATATATAATGTAGGAAAAGGTACAATCTATGAAGTCTTTTGATAATAGTCCTCAGGCTTGGAATACAGGGTCACATTCCTTTGCCCTTTTCCTCAATTAAACTTAATATGTTTCTACCAGTTAAATAGCAAACTTAATATCCAAGAACTTGGGATAAATGTTAAATGTATGCGTTAGTAAGTCAGTCATGTCCAACTCTTTCTGACCCTGTAGACTGCAGCCCATCAGGCTCCTCCCTCTGCCCATGGGATTCTCCAAGCAAGAATACTGAGTGAGTTGCCATGCCCTCTTCAAGGGGATCTTTCCAACCCAGGAATTGAACCCAGGTCTCCCACATTGCAGGCAGATTCTTTACCCTCTGAGTCATCTGGGAAGCTCAAATATTTAATAAATTATTAATGGCTAATTGTTGGATCTATTTGAGATGAAATATATCCTTTCTAAAATTTATCCTAATAATTGTACATGCAATACCTTATTAGAATAACACTAAATTTATTAATATCTGTAAGTCAGCACATTTAGGAAAATGTCTTTTTTTCATTTTATCATTATCCATGGTAAATAAAAATGTTAATTTTTATTGCAAGCCTGTGCACCTATATACATAGTCTCTAGACCAATCTATAAATTAAAATATAGAAAAAATTTAAAGTTTAACAAATACAATTCTTATGCATTCTTTACTTCATGATATGAATTCTGGTATGTTATACTTTATGTTCTACTTTTTTTTAATCCATCGTCATACTTTCTTCATACAAAAGTTTGGCATTTGTTTTTCCTCTATCACAAGAGAATAGATCTAAAATATGCTTCCCACAAAAAAGAAGTGGTAATTATGTGACATGCTGGAGGCATTAGCTAATGCTATGGTGATAATCATTTTACAAAATATTAGTATATGAAACAAACTTAAATATGCAATGCTTATTTATGCAATGTATGTCAATTATATCTCAGTAAAGGTGGAGAGGAAAAAAAGAATGTTATTTAAACCTATCATCACATAGCTTCTTCTCAGCATTCATGACATACTTTATATCCTTACTCAGAGAAGATTCCCTGAATACTTTGCTAAAATATCTTTCTCTCCCCACCCATCTCTCTCTCTCTCTCTCTCTCTCTCTCTCTCACACACACACACACACACACACACAAATACCCACACAGAATCCCCACTTTGGCCTATTATTTTCTACTATTCTACTTCATTTGTGACATACAGTTTTGAATACAAAAATCCGTTTTATTTGGCTGTTTACGTCCTAATGTATTATCTTGCCAAGTAAGCAAGATTTATAAAAGCATATCTTATTAGTTACTTCTGTAATTTCCAGAACTTATATGGTAAAGAATAAAGGAAATTTTTCTATATGGATAAATGCATTGATAAATGAATATTTAGTCAATTCTATGAGCGACTTTATTGGAGCAGGAAATGGCAACCCACTCCAGTGTTCTTGCCTGGAGAATCCCAGTGACAGGGGAGCCTGGTGGGGTTCCGTCTATGGGGTCGCACAGAGTCAAACATGATTGAAGCGACTTAGCAGCAGTAGCAGCAGCATGAGCTACTTTAGTAAGTATCTTGATAGTTTACTGTACAGACCAAAGAGCAAAGAGATTTGGTGACTGCTGAGCACATAAATGAAATCTCTTATACAACTAGTGTAGACCCTATACAAAAAATATAATAATAAGCAAATATAAAAGCTTTTTTCTAGCTTCAAAAGTATTTAAAATGCATAAAATATGTGTATTTTTTTTATTCTTAATCAGAAGCTTTTTGTTTAACACTGCTGTTAATGCTTAAATGCAGCAGTTGTTTCATGCGATATCCCTTAAATATATACTTTCAAACATTTGCAACAAGTTCTATAAATGTTGTCATATCTTTACCTATATCTATATTAGTTGTGAAAGGGAAGAATTTCAAAATAAACATATAAATTTTGTACTAGTGACAATGTCAGAAATACTAGTATCACAGTGAAAATATATGAAGTAGCTCTAGGTTATTCATCAAATATAGCTTATATTTCATAAAATTTATTTTCTCACCCTCTGGCTTGCTAAACATTAGTTCCTACCCAATGTTGTATGTAATAAAAATAACTAACAAGGGAATTTTTCTTTGCAAGTTCAATGCATTTTTCTCTATGTAGGAAGAGAAGATTAAGCCTCAAGTGTTTTTAATCAGAAATTATGTTTGGGAATATCTGTATTTCTTGGTTTGACAATGGCTAGAAAGACTTCAAAATTCTTTAATATATTTTAAACATGTTTCAAACTTACACAGGTTCCCTATTTCCCAAGTTTCTGTAGACTCTTGACGCAGAAATACAATGGAAAAAACAGTGATTTAAACAGATCATGATATATAGGTCATGAAGCACAAGCTGGAATCAAGATTGCCAGGAGAAATATCAATCACCTCAGATATGCAGATGACACCACCCTTAAGGCAGAAAGTGAAGAGGAACTAAAAAGCCAACTAAAAAGCCTCTTGATGAAAGTGAAAGAGGAGAGTGAAAACGTTGGCTTAGAGGTCAACATTCAGAAAAGTAAGATCATGGCATCTGGTCCCATCACTTCATGGGAAATAGATGGGGAAACAGTGGAAACAGTGTCAGACTTTATTTTTCTGGGCTCCAAAATCACTGCAGATGGTGATTGCAGCCATGAAATTAAAAGACGCTTACTCCTTGGAAGGAAAGTTATGACCAACCTAGATAGCATATTCAAAAGCAGAGATATTAGTTTGCCCACAAAGGTCTGTCTAGTCAAGGCTATGGTTTTTCCTGTGGTCATGTATGGATGTGAGAGTTGGCCTGTGAAGAAGGCTGAGCACCGAAGAATTGATGCTTTTGAACTGTGGTGTTGGCAAAGACCCTTGAGAGTCCTTTGGACTGCAAGGAGATCCACCCAGTCCATCCTAAAGGAGATTAATCCTGGGTGTTCATTGGAAGGACTAATGCTGAAGCTGAAACTCCAATACTTTGGCCACCTCATGCGAAGAGTTGACTCATTGGAAAAGACCCTGATGCTGGGAGGGACTGGGGACAGGAGGAGAAGGGAACGACAGAGGATGAAATGGCTGGATAGCATCACCGACTTGATGGACGTGAGTTTGAGTGAATGAACTCCGGGAGTTGGTGATGGACAGGGAGGCCTGGCGTGCTGTGATTCATGGGGTCGCAAAGAGTCAGATACAACTGAGCGACTAAACTGAACTGAACTGCACTGATACAACCCATATTCATCTTAGTGATGGTTAAAACTGACAACCATTGCCAGAGTCTGTCAAAGAGTATGTGCACCTTTCAGTTCAGTTCAGTTCAGCCACTCAGTCGTGCTGACTCTTTGTGACCCCATGAATCCCAGCACGCAGGCCTCCCTGTCTATCACCAACTCCCGGAGTTCACTCAAACTCACGTCCATCGAGTTGGTGATGCCATCCAGCCATCTCATCCTCTGTCGTCCCCGTCTCCTCCTGCCCCCAATCCCTCCCAGCATCAGAGTCTTTTCCAATGAGTCAACTCTTCACATGAGGTGCACCTTTACAACAAGACAATTCCACTAAAGCATATAAATGTTAATATAATAATTCATTTTTAATGGAAGGTGAAAGTGGTGCAGAATTATAATTGCCACTATTATTCACTATTCCCCTTTATCTTAGAAATAATCTCTTTTGGCAAACTATATACATTATACAGGCAAGATGCTTATTTATAGGATGTTGGATATATTTATGGGGCTTCCCTCGAAGCTCAGTTGGTAAAGAAACTGCCCGCAATGCAGGAGACCCTGGTTTGATTCCTGGGTTGAGAAGATATGTGCCTCTTTTTAAAACATTTTTATACACAATAACTGAAAAATTTAAGAAGAATAAAAACAGTAAAAAAAAAAAAGGTAACTTGTAAACTCCCTTACTAAAATAACATAATAATTTTGCATTTTCCTATGACATGAAAGAAAATTCATTAAAATGTAATGAAAAAACATGTTAAGGAAAAAAGAGTTAAAAAACAGTGTGTGTGGGATATGGAGTAAAGAGACCTAACTGTGATTAAAATATTTGGGGCCTGTGGTTGTACTTCTGAACCAAATCATTATATGATTTTAGACTAGACACATACTTAAGCATTGGTTGCTTTCATAGATAAGAATATTTTAGAAAATGGTTACATAAAATTAAAAATTTAGTATATTTTAATTCCATTAAGATATTCCCAAATAGTAAGAAAAATAATTTTGAATAAGAAAGAGTTTTTAAATTTCACAAGAATTATTTTGGTCATTTAAATATGCAAAGCACTTTACTTAGAACTTGAAGTGACCTGAAATAAAACCAATCTTACAGTGTTAATAAAAAGGGAATACAAAATATTACTGTGTAAAACAAACAGCAGTGACTCACATTGATTAGGGCTTCCCAGGTGGCGCTAGTGGTAAAGAACCCGCCTGCCAATGCAGGACCCTAAGAGATGCATATTCAATACGTGGGTCAGGAAGATCCCCTGGAGGAGGGCATGGCAACCCATTCCAGTAGTTGTGCCTGGAGAATCCCATGGACCGAGGATCTTGTTGGACTGTAGTCCATAGGGTCGCTCAGAGTTGGATAAGACTGAAGATCTTCATGACCCAGATAATCACGATGGTGTGATCACTCACCTAGACCCAGATATCCTGGAATATGAAGTCAAGTGGGCCTTAGAAAGCATCACTATGAACAAAGCAAGTGGAGGTGATGGAATTCCAGTTGACCTATTTCAAATCCTGAAAGATGATGCTATGAAAGTGCTGCAATCAATATGCCAACAAATTTGGAAAACTCAGCAGTGGCCACAGGACTGGAAAAGGTCAGTTTTCATTCCAATCCCTAAGAAAGGCAATGTCAAAGAATGTTCAAACTACCGCACAATTGCACTCATCTCACACGCTAGTAAAGT
>NW_011494633.1:1254232-1302050 GCF_000754665.1 Bison bison bison | reverse complement strand
CAATTGCACTCATCTCACACGCTAGTAAAGTAATGCTCAAAATTCTCCAAGCCAGGCTTCAGCAATACGTGAACCATGAACTTCCTGATGTTCAAGCTGGTTTTAGAAAAGGCAGAGGAAACAGAGATCAAATTGCCAACATCTGCAGGATCATCAAAAAAGCAAGAGAGTTCCAAAAAAACATCTATTTTTGCTTTATTGACTATGCCAAAGCCTTTGACTGTGTGGATCACAATAAACTGTGGAAAATTCTGAAAGAGATGGGAATACCAGACCACCTGATCTGCCTCTTGAGAAATCTGTATGCAGGTCAGGAAGCAACACTTAGAACTGGACATGGAACAATAGACTGGTTCCAAATAGGAAAAGGAGTACATCAAGGCTGTATATTGTCACCCTGCTTATTTAACTTACACGCAGAGTACATCATGATAAATGCTGGACTGGAAGAAACACAAGCTGGAATCAAGATTGCCTGGAGAAATATCAATCACCTCAGATATGCAGATGACACCACCCTTATGGCAGAAAGTGAAGAGGAACTCAAAAGCCTCTTAATGAGAGTGAAAGTGGAGAGTGAAAAAGTTGGCTTAAAGCTCAACATTCAGAAAATGAAAATCATGGCATCCGGTCCCATCACTTCATGGGAAATAGATGGGGAAACAGTGTCAGACTTTATTTTTTTGAGCTCCAAAATTACTACAGATGGTGACTGCAGCCATGAAATTAAAAGACGCTTACTCCTTGAAAGAAAAGTTATGACCAATCTAGATAGCATATTGAAAAGCAGAGATATTACTTTGCTGACAAAGGTCAGTCTAGTCAAAGCTATGGTTTCTCCTGTGGTCATGTATGGCTGTGAGAGTTGGACTGTGAAGAAGGCTGAGCGCCGAAGAATTGATGCTTTTGAACCGTGGTGTTGGAGAAGACTCTTGAGAGTCCCTTGGACTGCAAGGTGATCCAACCAGTCCATTCTGAAGGAGATCAGCCCTAGGTGTTCTTTGGTAGGAATGATGCTAAAGCTGAAACTCTAGTACTTTGGCCACCTCATGCGAAGAGTTGACTCATTGGAAAAGACTCTGATGCTGGGAGGGATTGGAGGCAGGAGGAGAAGGGGACGACAGAGGATGAGATGGCTGGATGGCATCACTGACTCGATGGACGTGAGTCTGAGTGAACTCCGGGAGTTGGTGATGGACAAGGAGGCCTGGCGTGCTGCGATTCATGGGGTCACAAAGAGTCAGACACAACTGAGTGACTGAACTGAAGCAACCTAGCATGCACATTGATTAAGTACTTATTGTATTCTAGTCCATAAATGATCATGTTTTTCTTATGTGATAGATATTGTCAACCTTTTTACCAATAATTTAACATGCTTAAGAATTTTAAATGTTTTACTTAAGAAAAAATGATTCATAGAAAACTTAAGTTTTTTGTCATTATGTATAGTTTGTTCTTTAGATCACTACACAGCACCCTCTTATTTGCCTATATTCCCCCTACGCATGCCAGAAGTTGCCTCTATGATTTTCCTTTCCCTTAATATTCCAGTTCTGATGAGCAGTGTTCAGTAACATTTATTTTGGACTAAAATGTTTTATGTAATTCTGGTACTTCTGCGTTGAGAAATAAATGTATTTCTCTTATTGCCAAAAGCAATGATTACCATCATTCTTAAAATTTTAGAATGAGAATGGCTATGATTAAGAAAATCGTGTATCAGTTCTGTAAACAATATAGCAGTTTATTTTAGTATTTTTTTTAAATCACCTTACTCAACCTGAAGGCAGGCTGTCCAAAGGTAGAATAATGTCTCTACTCTAGGAAATTCTCAACTCACTGTTAACTCTTCCACCAATCCTAAGACATGTTCCAAAACCATATGATACAAGAAGTTGTATTAACTTTTTAGGTAGTGGTCAAATGGAGGGCCAAAGAAGAAAGTGAAAGTATCTCTTAAGGAAAGTAGCTGATAGAAGTCACTTTGGGTTACTTAACTTTGGACAGAATTTAGTTACGAGTCCACTATTATTTACAAGGAGGTTTTGATCAATAGTTATTATTTGGTCTGGAACATCCTATATATTGCTGAGAGCAGTTGATATGAAAAAAAAAAGAGTATTACCTCTGTTGTGTCTCATATAGCATATGAAAAATAAGGATTTTATAAAAGAGAGATCAGAAGATTTAAAAAATATATATATTGAAGTTTTTTTGTTTGTTTTTTTAGTGAAGAATTTTGAGTAGGGTTGCTATATGCCAAGAGTTCTGCAGTTTTTATTTGTAGAAATGCAAATAGCATTGCCAGTTTGAATGGCAATTTCACCACAACCTATTACATTAGTCACATCCTCTGAGGTTCCATAGTTACCCAAAGATATTAATGGTCAAAAGGAAATGACTTCATTAGAACCTACTTCATGTTGCGAATATCTCATGAATTTCTGGAGACAAGGGTCATAACTATTGAGCAGGAAATGTTCAGAAGTGATGTCATAAAGAGAAATTTAAAAGAGAAAAACATAGCAAGAACAATTATATGACACTGTTATATCTTTTCAAAAACACAATAGTGGAATGGCAAAACTGCCTTTGAGTTTGTGCAAGTGACGTTAAAACAGATGTGGTTCATGGGGATTTTCCTGCAACTTGCTCTGCAGATAAAAACAAAAATTCCAAAAAGTAAATAGGATATCAGTATCATTGATCCTGTCTTTTTGGCATCTTAAGGGATATATGCATGACGTTTTATTTTTCAGTGCAAAAACTGATTTATTTATTTTATATTCTGTGTTTATGAGCTAGCCAGTGCCAACAAACCTGTTATTTAACAGTCTTAGCAGGATGATGATGTAAGAACAATCCTACTTCTCAGAAATAGAATAATGTTTCTAAGTGTATTTGTGTGGAGAGCACTACAAAGTTTGATCTTAGTAAGTAAGAAGCTACAACAGCAACTTAGTTTATCCAGATGATGCTCCGAGTCCCAATGTAGCTATGAGGACTTCAACTTCAAGAACAGTAGAGCCATGTTATGGTTTGAGAATCAAGTCATGGTCCAACCCACAACCTTTGCCAGCTTTACTAATGTGAAGAAAACACAGAAAGCATACGATGTTTGTATTTAGGTCCAGTGGTAGAATTTCAGTGAGTGAGGAATTCACGGCATTTAGCACTATTTTCTTTTCACTCCATTTCATCTCCTGGAGTGAAACTGTCAGTTGTTTCAGACTGTGTGTATAAGCTAGAGAGGACTGAAATAGATTATTCTAATTTCTTGAGCAATTAACCTTTCTGCTGTGCTGGCCAGTGCTTAGTTGCTCAGTCGTGTCCGACTCTTTGCGGAAGCCCCAACAGGCTCCTCTGTCCATATACTTCTCCAGGCAAGAATACTGGAGAGTACCCATTCCCTTCTCCAGGTTTCCCACATTGCAGGAAGATCCTTTACTGTCTGGGCCATCAGGTAAGCCCAAAGGATAGGTATTATGTCTGTTTTAGTTAGTATTCCATCCTCAGAAATTGGTATTGTGCTGGCACACGGTAGCCAATGATTTTTTTTAATTAATGGATACATTAAAAAGATGATAGAGCCATTACATTTTGGATATATAGTGGACTTCAGAAACACTGCAGTGGCTTTGACATCAAATGTGCAGGTAACAAGAATAAACAGTGATGCAGAAGAGAGAGTAAACAAGAGATGCATAGCATAGATTCAATAAATATAGTTCAGGAAACTAAGGAAAGCATTATTTGTGAACTCTAGGTGGTGATTACAAAGTAGATACCCCAAGAGTAAAATAACTCACTAGAAAGTCACCCTTATTACTTTATAAACAGTTTTAATATAAAACTGTTACAGTATATAACAGATTTATGTCATAAAATTCAACCATTTCAGTGTACAATTCTATGATTATTTTTAACAACTTTACTGAGTAATGTGACCATCAACATATCATTTCTAGGACATTTCCTTCTCTACAATAAATTCCCTCATGCCTCTTTACAGCTAATTCCCACTCCTACCACCAACTCCCAGCCACCAATAATGTACTTATTTATTGAGAGAATAACTCAATAAATTTATATTTTCTGGGCATTTTATGTAAATGAAATCCTAGAATAGTCTCTTGTGTCTGGCTACTTTCACAGAACATAATGTATTTGAGCCTGTGTCAGTAGTATGTACCTTTTTTTGCAACTGAATAATGTTCTATTGGGCGAATATAATATTTCATCAGTGTGGTCTGTAAACACAAAGACACACAGTTGTATATATGTATGAGACATGTAATTACATATTTTATACAAAACACATATATAATTACATATTATATATATAATTACATATTTATACAAAACACATAAACACATATATACAGTTAGTTTTCATTATTCATGGTAGTTTTTTTTTTTTTTATAAAATCTCCATTAACATTAAATTAGTGAACACTGAACTACTGTTCCTAGGGAGAAAAAATATATATATATATAACATATATATTTTTAAATACTAAAAATAGCATATCCTAGTAGATTATGTATAGATGTGAGAGTTGGACTGTGAAGAAGGCTGAGCGCCGAAGAATTGATGCTTTTGAACTGTGGTGTTGGAGAAGACTCTTGAGAGTCCCCTGCACTGCAAGGTGATCTAACCAGTCCATTCTGAAGGAGATCAGCCCTGGGATTTCTTTGGAGGGAATGATGCTAAAGCTGAAACTCCAATACTTTGGCCACCTCATGAGAAGAGTTGACTCATTGGAAATGACTCTGATGCTGGGAGGGATTGGAGGCAGGAGGAGAAGGGGACGACAGAGGATGAGATGGCTGGATGGCATCACTGACTCAATGGACGTAAGTCTGGGTGAACTCCGGGAGTTGGTTATGGACAGGGAGGCCTGGAGTGCTGTGATTCATGGGGTCGCAAAGAGTCAGACATGACTGAGTGACTGAACTAACTAAACTAAAGTATATTATGTTTTGTTGTTGTTTTTGTTTTACAAGAGAGCAAATGATATTAGAATCAGAAATGACGAGTTACTTGCATAAGGCTATTCCATTAACAGGTTGCCAAGTTGGGGTTAGTGCGTGTGTGCTAAGTCGCCTCAGTCATGTCCAACTCTTTGTGACTCCTATGGACTGTAGCCTTTCAGGCTCCTCTATCCATGGAATTCTCCAGACAAGAATCCTGGAGTGGGTTGCCATGCCCTCCTCCAGGGGGTCTTCTAGACCCTGGGATCAAACCCATGTCTCTTATGTTTCCTGCATTGGCAAGTGGATTCTTTTACCACTAGCAACACCTGGAAGCCCAAGTTGGGGTTCAACTTCTTCAAATAGTCATGGAGATTGAAATTTTTATACTGCATTGCACTCCTGGCTGTCACTATTCCCTGATTATCTACAGAAGATGTGTCACATTTTTTTACCTCAACTGGAGAGTTCCACATCTAGCAATTCTAATTATTTCTACTTTGCAAAAGTATTTGTATTTGAAAATGTCCACATATATGTCATATACAGTCAATCTTCATTAATTATGAATTCCATGTTTGAGAATTTGACTAGCAAAAATTATTTATAAGCACTAAATCAATACTCAGGGAAATTTTGCTGTCGATAAAAGACATATGAAAAACTGAAAATTTTGATTTCCTGGACTTTCAGGTTTCCAGGTAAGATTGAACAAGGCTGCATTCTGTCTTCTTGATTTCAGTGCTCATATAGAAAAAAGTGTCCATTTCACAATCTATTGGTTGCTGCATTTTTCACATATTTATGCAAGTTCTATGTAATATTCTTAAGCAGAAGAATGATTACCTCGTAAAGAAAATATCTGTGTTTCTTAGATAAATTTCCTCTGGGCATGATTTTAATGCTGTGGGCTATAAGTCTTGGCTATCACATCAACAGTATGGTATATCCAGAAAGAAAAAGAGGATGTTTGTTGGTCTGTACATGAGGCCATTTTGGAAAGAGCTAAAGTAATACCTTAAAAGAAAAGAAAGAAAGATGTTCTTTCCATCATAGGGGATTGGAATGCAAAAGTAGGAAGTCAAGAGATACCTGGAGTAACAGGCAAGTTTGGCCTTGGAGTAAAAATGAATCAGGGCAAAGGCTAACAAAGTTTTGCCAAGAGAACACCCTGGTCATGGCAAACACTGTCTTCTAATGACCCAAGACGACTCTACACATGGACAACACCATATAGTCAATAATGAAATCAGATTGATTATATTGTTTTCAGCCAAAGATGATGACGCTGGATAAGTCAGCAAAAACAAAACCTAGGGCTGATAATGGCTTAATGCAGGCATAAATTGAAAAAGTAGGGAAAACCACTAGGCCATTCAGGTATGCCCTAAATAAAACTCCTTATGATTATACAGTTGAGGTTACACACAGATTCAAGGGATTGGGTCTGGTAGATAGAGTGATTGAAGAACTATGGACAGAGGCTCATAATTGTACTGGAGGCAGTCACCTAAACCAACCAAAAGAAAAAGAAATGCAAGAAGGCAAAACAGCTGTCTGAGGAAGCTTTACAAATAGCTGAGAAAAGAAAAGAAGTAAAAGACAAGGAAGAAAGGGAAATATATACCCAGTTGAATGCAGAGTTCCAGAGAATATCACAGAGAAATAAAAAGGCCTTGAATGAACAATGCAAAGAAATAGAGGAAAATAATAGAATGGGAAAGACAAGAGATCTCTTAAAGAAAATTGGAGATATCAAGGGAAAATGTCATGAAAGAATGGACACAATAAAGACCAGAAAAAATAAGTACCTAACAGAAGCCAAAGAGATTAAGCGGTGACAAGAATACACAGAAGGACTATACAAAAAAGGTCTTAATGACCTGGATCACCATGATGTTATGATCACTCACCTGTAGCCAGACATCTTGGTGGGTGAAGTCAAGTAGTCCTTAGGGAAGTGTTACTGTGGACAGTGTTAGGGGAGATGATGAAATTCCTTGAGGTAATTTATCCAGGTGACGGATTCCTGGAGTATGAAGTCAAATGGACCTTAGGGCACATTACTACCAATAAAGGTAGCGGAGGTAATGAAATTTTAGCTGGAAAAGATGATGCTATTAAAGTGCTACACTCAATATGTTAGCAAATTTGGAAAACTCAACAGTGGCCACGGGATTGTAAAAGGTCAGTTTGCATTCCAATCCCAAAGAAGGGAAATGCCAAAAAAATATTTAAACTACTGTACAATTGCGCTCATTTCTCATGTTTGCAGATTATGCTCAAAATCCTTCAGGCTAGGCTTCAGCAGCACATGAACCAGATGTACAAACTAGGTTTAGAAAAGGCAGAGGAGCCAGAGATCAAATTGCCAACATTCACTGGATCATGAAGAAAGCAAGAGAATTCCAGAAAAAAAGGGGGGGCGGTTCATTTACTATATTAAAGCTTTTGACTGTGTGGATCATAAAAAAAAATGTGGAAAATCCTTAAAGAGATGGGAATACAAGATCACCTTACCTGTCTCCTTAGAAACCTGTATGCAGGTCAAGAAGCAACAGTTAGAACCAGAAACCGAACAACTGACTGGTTCCAAATAGGGTAAGGAGTATGACAAAGTTGAATATTGTCACCCTGCTTACTTAACTTCTACGCAGGGTACATCATATGAAATGCTGGGCTGGATGACTCACAACCCATTTGACTGGACAACTCATGACCCACACTCCAAGAATCCATCACGTGGAATAAAGATTGCTAGGAGAAATATCAACAATCTCAGATATCCAGATGATAACAGTTTATTGGCAGAAAGTAAAGTGAAACTAAAGAGTGTCTTGATGATGGTGAAATAGGAGAGTGAGGTTCAGATCCATTCAGTCGCTCAGTCGTGTCCAATTCTTTGTGACCCCATGGACTGCAGCATGCCAGTCTTCCTTGTCCATCACCAACTACTGGAGCTTACTCCAGCTCATGTCCATTGAGTCGATGATGCCATCCAACCATCTCATCTTCTGTTGTCCCCTTCTCCTTCCTTCAATCTTTCCCAGCATCAGGGCCTTTTCTAGTGAATAAATTCTTTGCATCACGTGGCCTTAGTATTGGAGTTTCAGCTTCAGTATCAGTCTTTCCAATGAATATTCAGGACTGATTTCCTTTAGGACTAACTGGTTGGATCTTCTTGCAGTCCAAGGGACTCTCAAGAGTCTACAGTAAAGAAGCTGGCTTAAAACTCAACATTCAAAAAACAAAGATCATGGCAAAATCTCCCATCATTTTATGGCAAATAAATGGGGAAAAAGTGGAAACATTATAAGATTTCATTTTCTTGGGCTCCAGAGTCATTGCAGACAGTGACTGCAGCCATGAAATTAAAACTTGCTTGCTCCTTGGAAGAAAAGCTATGACAGACCTTGATAGTGTATTAAAAAGCAGAGACATCACTTTGCTGACAAAGGTCTGTATGTATAGTCAAAGCCATGTTTTTTCCAGTATTCATGTACAGATGTGAGAGTTGGACCATAAAGAAGTCTGAGCACCAAAAAATTGATGGTTTCAAATTGTGGTGTTGGATAAGACTGCTGAGAGTCCCTTGGACTGCAAAGAGATCAAACCAGTCTACTCGAAAGGAAATCAACCCTGAATATTCATTGGAAAGATGATGCTAAACTCAAGTTCTAATACTTCAGCTACCTGATGAGAAGAGTAGACTCATTGAAAAAGATCCTGATGCTGGGAAAGATTGTGGGCAGGTGGAGAGGAGAGCAACAGAGGAGGAGTTTGGACGGCATCATCGACTCAATGGACATGAGTTTGAGCAAACTCTGGAAGACAGTGAAGTACAGGGAAGCCTGGCACGCTGCAGTCCATGGCGTTGCAAAGAGTCAGATACAACTTAGCAACTGAACAACAAAAGCAACATCTATAATGAGTGAGGAAACTATGGAAAAGATAGAAAAGTGGCTAAATTGGAATTCACTAGATGAAGACTGATTTTTTTAAAATGTAGCATGTGGCATTTTTATGAGACTCATGACTGTATTCACCCAATGGATGGATTGAACAAAAAGTCCCAAGGTCATTCCTGCTGAATGTCTCAATTTTGCTGTATGACCTCTCATCTCAAGTAATTTAGACTATGCTTCATACATAAAGTTCTCAAGTTTCTAAAATGAGAGCAGAGGGTGCAAGCCCTCTTATGTTCTATGTTCCAGAATCATCTATCTCTTCTGCCACATCTATTGGTCAATAGAAGACTCAATCAGTCCAGATTCAAGAATATGAATAATTATTTTTTATAAGAGGACCCACAACAGTTATATGGCATGCATGTTTGGACACAAGAAGATGTGATTCACTGCGATGCATTATGATAATTGCTTACTACACTGGGTATCCTTTTTCTAGAAAGGGACAGAATCTTTCCCATTCTATTTGAAAAAATACTTCAAGCAGTACAAGCTGAACTTATGTAAACTGGTCCACATTTCACATACCCTCTGTGAAACTGAGACAATCTCTGTTCTTTGTAATATAAAGTGGCATCTCACTTAAAAAAATTTACTCATTCTATGAAGCATGTATATAAATACTTAAAAGCCCTCTAATTACCAAAGAAATTGAATCATTGGATATGTATCTGCCTACAGTGAAGAGCCATAGGATAATTATTATACAAAACCTTTTAAATAATAAGGATAATAATAATAATAATAAGGATATGTATGGCTGAGTCCTTTTGCTGTCCACCTGCAACTATAACAATATTTTTAATCAGCTATACTCCAATATAAAAAAAAGTTTAAAATAAATACTAGAATAAGGATATTCCCCAATGTATTATATGATTCAAGAATATTCTTGGTATACAATAGTTAACTGGAAAATTAAAAGTCAGTCACATATATGAATATAGCTGCAACAAAAATCATGTACCAAATATTCTTACCCAATATGAATAAAATGATAGATAAAGGCAAAATCCTTTAGAAAAGATGAGATTCATTCTCATCATTGTTCGAAAAATAGCTATGAAAAAAATATGTTGTCCCACAAAATATACAAAATGATAGCAATAACCTAGACATGGACCTTGCATATTTTATAGAAATTGACTCAAAATGGAATGTAGATCTAAATGTAAAGTGTGAAACTATAAGACTTCTAGTAGAAAACTAGAGGAAAATCTAGGTGATGTTCAGTTTGGTGATGAGATTTTAGATGCAACACCAAAAGCAACATCCATGAAAGAAAAAATTGGCATGTAGCACTTTATTAATATTTAAAACTTCTTTTTCAGAGCCACTGTTAAGACAATATAGACAAACCACTGACTGGGAAAAAATATTTGAAAAGCATATACATAGTAAAGCTCCTGATATTCAAGTTAGAAAGAATTCATAAAACTAAACAGCAAGAAAGAGAACTTCAAAATGGGCAAACAGAACAGATACCTAACCTAAGAAGATAAACAACTGGCAAATAAGTATAGATTATGAACATCAAATATAATTAAGGAATTGCAAATTAAAGCATTGAGATACTAGTAAATGCCTATTAGAATGACCCAGATGCAACAATCCTTGTGAGGATGAGGAGTAGCTGGAACTCTCACTTGTTACAGTTGGGAATGAAAAATGGTACAACCAATTGGGAAGAGTTTGGCTGTGACTTACAAAGCTAACCATAGATTATCAACCAGCAGTCACACACTTAGGTACTTATCAAACTGATTTGAAAACTTATGTCCACCAAAAAACTATGCATAAATGTTTATAGCAGGTTTATTCATAATTGCCTAAAAATGAAAGCGGCATTATGTCCTCCAATAAGTGAATGGACTTCAGAAAATCTGTGTGATATCTATACAATTGAATTTTATTCAGCAATTAAAATGACTATCAAGTCATCAAAGACATTGATGAATGTTAAATGCACATTACGAAGTAAAAGATGTCATTGTGAAAAAAGTATGAGTTCTGTGATTTCAATTACATACCACTCTGGAAGAGGCAGAAGTATAGACAGACAAATATAAGCATGTCATACTGTGAGGGCAGGGGAGAGGAAATTTGAAAAGATAGAGCATAGGGAATTTTTCAGAGGTTAACCTGTTCTCTATGATATGCAGTTATATGACATTGTGCCTTTGCCAAAATCTGTCGAAATTTAAAGTATTTAAAATTTTTAAGAATATATTATTTTAGAGTTCAAGGGTGCCCAGAATAAATGCAGAATGACAAATAAATCACCTGTATTTCACATATATTTAACAACCTTTTTCACTGTCTTAGTCCATTTTGATTGTTATCACAAAATACCACAAGCTAGTCAGCTTATGAATGGCAGAAATTTATTGTTTCTCCATATACCTGGAGACTGGAAGTCCAAGATCAACCAGCATGATTGAATGAGAACTCTCTTTGAGTTGCAAATTTCTTGTGCCCTCACACAGTGGAAGGAGAAGCTCTGTGGGATCTCTTTTAGTATAATGTCACTAATGCCATTCATGAAGTCTCCTTCTTCATGACCTAATCACTTCCCAAAGGACCTATCTACATATATTATCATGCTTGGGGGTTAGGATTTCAATACATGATTTTGGAGGGATGAAATTTTCAGCTCATAGCACTAATTAAAGGGAGTGAAGTAAACTGTGCTGACCTGAATGACTATGTCATGGACTATTTAAACTGAAGGCAAAAGGAATTATACTGTAAACATTCTAATTTAGTTTTCTATGTGATAAAGTTCTTTCCATGGGGACATAGGTTAATAATTCTGATAGTGCTATACATGTTCAGAGGAATTAAACCATTAAGGAAATGGATAGTAGAAGGTGAAAGTCAGGTTTTTCAGTTTTAGAGTGGGCATTTATACATAATCATGGGGGTGAGACTATAATGACCCATGGGATAATGGATTAAAATTGTAGAAGTCAGTATGAACACGTGTATATGGATGGCTAGATATAGAAAGAGTTACAGATGTATGCCTACATATAGGTTAGCTCTATACATATATTTTCTTGCTCTATGAGCTGAAAGTGCCTAAAAGCAATGAAACTCAGTAGCAGTGTTCATGGTAGATACCTGAATTATACAATTTCTAGTACCATTCTCCAAAATAATAATCAAGGGCTATTGATTGTAGGACTAGTAAAGGAAATGCATAAGATGAGCCTGGAGCATCTTGTAGTGCCAGAGGATAATTTGTAGCTTAGTACACAACTCATGATCACACACAGAGACATGTGTACACACAGTGGTGGTGGTGTTATGTCAGAGACTTGAATGTCAAGTGAGAGGCTTTCTGATAGTCAAAGCTACAATTTGAGTAAAAAAGTAAGTACATTTGTACTAGATTATAATTCACAAAAAATAATTCCTGAGTCCATACTGACATAAATAAATTATTTCATAAGTAAATACATAGAAAAAAGAGAAATTTTTCATGTAGATATAGTCCAAATAATATATATAGATATTTCACCCTGGAGATGGATCATAACTCCTCAGTACTTAAATGTAGATTGTACTAATTGACTTGATTTCAAAAGTGCAATGTGAAAGGGGAGATGGTGAGTAACTTTACAGTGGAGAAATTTCACAAACACTACTTCAGGCAGGTAATTAAGGTCAATATCCATGGTAATAAGTCTATAGCTTATAGTATGCACCCTTCATATGATGTCATAAAAATGATAACTTGCGTATGTGGCCTTGCTCTCAAAAAACAATAATTCCAGTCTAATTACGAGAAAAAAACATCAGACAAATCCCCAATAGAGGGGCATGCTACAAAACATCTGTTACGTTAATTAAACAAGGAGTCTATTAGGCTGAAGTGATGTTAATGTTTTGGTAGCCAATGTAAGCAAAGCAAAATCTAAGCCTGTAAATGCCTCAAGATTAAGAAAATCAAAACCTAGCTACAACACATCACAAATAGTCAACTAGGCTTTACAGTAAATCAATCAAATAATTTTCTTTCTTTGCTTCTGTAACTTGTCTACCTAAGTCTTTCCCCTAGCTTTCCTCAGCAGAGCACTCCTAATCACTTTGAGCTTGGCACTGCCAATTCTACTGCATTTTTGCTCAAATAAACTCTTAAATGTTTTACTATGCCTCAGTTTATATGTTAACACAATTTACCAGCATGTCTCAAAACATTCTTTAGAAACAAGGACAGTCTAAGAAACTGGCACAGATGAGAGAAGCCCACAGAGATATTGCAACTAAATGCAATGTGGTATCCTGAATAGGGTCTCTTAAGCAGAAAAAGAGGGTAAGAACGAAAAACGAAGGAAATCTGGATAAAATATGGATGTTATCCATGGGGTCACTTTTCTTTCCTTAGGTAATAAAACCATATTAACATTGGTTCATTAGTAATGTAAAATGTTATTAGTAATGGAAAGTGGATGCAGGATATATGTACTAAATTTGCAATCCTTCTGTAAATCTAAAGCTATTCTAAAACATATATACTTAAAATTATAATTAGTATTATTCTAAGTAGGAATATTTGAAACCTTTACAATCAGTAACAAAATATTTCCTACTATTAATATCACTTCTATCATTATTCAGAAGATGTAGGTAACAAAATTAGGCATAAACTCAAGAGAAAATATGTAACATTTTGAACGTGAAAAACAGCACTCCTGTTATACGACACAACGCATTGCTAAAATTTAAAACAAATTTACAGGGCAACTGTTAGCATTTTTAAGTGATTTTAATTTTTAAGATGGTTGGCCAATCTATAGAGTAAGGCAATCTATGAAATGGGAGACAATATTTGCATATCAATGTATGTTTGGAAGTTAATATGAATTCAGAGTATATGAGTAACACAACTCTCAGTAACAAATAACAAACAACTTTTAAAATGTCCATTTAAAAGTGGACAAAGGGACGGGCCCAGCGGCCGTGGCTTCTTCAGGGGCCCCCAGGGCAGGGTGATGCGGAAGGTGGCACCGGCGGCAGTGGTGGTTGGCCGTGTTGTTGGCGGCACGGGGAGGCGGCGCTGTGGCCGCAGTGGTGGCGGCGCTCGCAGGTGGTATAAAATGGCAGATTTCGAGGAGTTGAATATGGTTTCCAGTTTAGGGTTTCTGAACTACAAATGTTACTAGGCTTTGCCAGACGGAATAAAAATGGTCATAAGTATGACCTCCTGATGAGGGCGTTGCAGTTATCGAAGAGTGGCTGCAGCCCTGTGGTTCAGATTAAAATCCGAGAATTGTATAGACTCAGATACCCGTGAACGCTTGAAGGCCTCTGATTTATCCACAATCAAATCACTGGTTTTCAGTTTGGATGGGAGCCCCTCACCTGTAGAACCTGACTTGGCTGCAGCTGGAACCCACTCGTGGCCTTCCACTTCAGTTATACCTCACTCGCCGTTCTCTCCTGCTGGTTCTGTGCTGCTTCAAGATACTAATCCCACGCTTGAGATGCTGGCAGCCGTCTCCCCCAATCCTTCATGTCCAGCATGATGTGTGGGGAAAAATAAAACAAAAAACTACCATTTTATGAGGCTCCTGATGTTCTCATCAAGCCCACGAGTTTAGTTCAAAGCAGTGTACAGCAGTTCCAAGAGAAATTTTTATTTTTACTCTGACACCTCAACAAGTTAGAGACAGATGCATATACAGGGATTTTTTGCCAGGTGGTAGGAGAGATTATACAGTACAAGTTCAGCTGAGACTTTATCTGGCAGAGACAAGTTGCCCCAAAGAAGATAACTATCCCAATAGTCTCTGTATGAAAGTAAATGGGAAGTTGTTTCCTTTGCTTGGCTATGCACCACCAAGTTAAAATGGGATTGAACAGAAGCGCCCTGGACAACCTTTGAATATCATATCTTTAGCTAGGTTATCTTCAGCTGTGCCAAACCTGATTTCCATTTCTTGAGCATCAGAAATTGGAAAGAATTACTTCATTTCTGTATATGTTGTACAAAAACTCACATCAGCCATGTTATTACAGAGAATAAAAATGAAAGGTATTAGAAACCCTGATCATTCCAGAGCACTAATTAAAGAAAAATTTACTAAGGATCCTGACAGTGAAATTGCTACCACTAGCCTTCAGGTGTCCTTGATGTGCCCTTTAGGGAAAATGAGGCTGACGATCCCATGCTCTGCGGTGACTTGTGCACACCTACAGTGTTTTGATGCTGCTCTTTATCTGAAAATGAATAAGAAACCCACCTGGATTTGTCCTGTGTATGACAAAAAAGCTGCCTATGAAAGTCTAATTTTAGATGGGATTTTTATGGAAATTCTCAATGACTGTTCTGATGTGGATGAAATAAAATTCCAAGAAGATGGTTCTTGGTGTCCAATGAGACTGAAGAAAGAAGCTATGAAAATACCCAGCCAGCCATGTACAAAAATAGAAACTTCAAGTGTCCTCAGTAAGACTTGTTCAGTGACTGTAGCCTAGCCGATGAGACAAGCAAGTAGAAAGTGGATATCATTTACCTAACTTTTCTGATGAAAAGGAAGACCCTCATGCCAAAAGGAAATGCATCTCTATGTCAGAAACACAAAGCAGCCCCACCAAAGGGGTTCTCATGTATCAGCCGTCTTCTGTAAGTGTGCCCAGCGTGACTTCCATTGATCCTGCTGCTATTCTGCCTTCATTAACAGACTACTCGTTACCATTCCACCACATGCCCATCTCAAGCATGTCCTCAGATCTGCCAGGTTTGGATTTCCTTTCCCTTATTTCAGTTGATCCCCAGTCTCACCTCATCCTTAATAGCAAGCAGTATGTCCGTCACCACCACCAGCCCCCATGGAAAGTAGTACTCGTGTGAGTTCATCCAGCAGCAGAAGTGAGACGGGGTCATAACCAACAGTGGAAGTAACATTCCTAAGATCATCTCACTGGACTAAAGAAAGACTCACTCGATTCTACAAATCATTCATCAGAACTGCTCTTTCTTGGATCTCTGCTCCATGGAAGCTATTTTTTTGCTACTGATTACTTTGATATTTATTGAAATATAAAATGGATTATTTTTCCTTCTGAGAGATGAACACAGATGACTGCAATGAGAACCACATGACATGCAAGGATTTTTCTTACTCTTGGTGTACTCTTGAGCATCATCAGATACATTCAACTGTAACTATATCCTCCTGAGAAATGGATTTCAATTTCATGTTACAGGATGGATTCTACAAATCAGTTAATTTTTTTTTGTTATACACAGCAATAAAATTATGTAAATATTCAAGTATACTTTTTTCTAATTAAAAAAAGATGTAATTAGTGATTCTAAAATGACAACTTTTCGTTTAACCTGAAGTGAAGGAAACATATACGGAAAGAAGTTATGTTCACTAAATGAGTCCTTTCCATGGATTTGTTCTGTTTCATTGAAGTAATGAAGTCTAGATAAGTGGCCAAAGTTT
Organism: Bison bison bison; assembly: GCF_000754665.1. NCBI lineage: Eukaryota > Metazoa > Chordata > Mammalia > Artiodactyla > Bovidae > Bison > Bison bison. The sequence continues at coordinate 1,285,645 of NW_011494633.1, read as the reverse complement.
GGATCCATTTTTCTCTGTTTCCATCAAAGAAAAATGGCCTTTGTGTTAAGCATTTTCCCTGGGGGATGTTTCCACTCTGGTGTTATGTGCCCATGAGTACAGAGTGGAGTTCTGGGATTTGGCTACTCCTCATTAGTGAGTATGTTGAAGAACACTATGCAGAGTCTGCCCTGACGTCATGGGTGCTGTTTTTGGTGATTGAACTTTCTCATTCTAGAGATGTCTGTAAATTAGGGCCTTACCTTCTCAAAGAAATTCTCTGCAATTGTTGAATGAAATGTTTTTGGATTAAGGTGTGGCTGGAATGTTTGTTAAAATTTTGTTCACACTGTCCAGAAATATTGAGAGCATGGAGGCAGTGGAAAAACAGATTTAGGGGCAGTGGGAATAGCACAGTTTAACTTCGTCCTAAGAACTTATTTTACTCATTTATTTTATAGGATAATGTTCAAATCTGCGATGAGTAATACGGACAAAGAAAGTATATCATAGATTTCATTTTGCTCAGAGCAATGATTTTTAAACTTAAAGAACAAACAATAGCAAAGGGGTGGAGATGGTATCAGATTCCCTTTTTTTTTTTTTAAAAAAAAAAAAAAAGGAAATATTTCCTGAAACCACAAAGGATAAAACCAGAATTAGAAGTCTTTGAGTATAAGAAAAGTTTGAAGAGGAAAGGATGCGCCTGAAACCCACTTTGCAAACCACTCTCTTACTATGTGTTTGATTTTAAATCTCTCAGGAAACTGAATTTTACCCTTAGAGAAACATTTTTATCCAAATTGTGTATTTTGCTTTCATTTGGCCGCACAATTTTGATTTCTCAAGGAGTCAATACTTTCCTAATGTTTAGCTTTCTCTCCCTAAGCTGTATCTAAATAAACCTTTGTTGAAAAATCATTAATCTGGCCTATTTCTCAGACTGAAATGCCCAGATGAAGAGTCTGATCAGTTTCATATAGGATAGGGAACAATCAGGGTTGGTGCCACTCCAGGGAGCTGCCTTGTCGCTGCTTGGTTTTTCACATCTTCTCAACGCTTGTGCTGTTTTTGTACTCATTTAATTTCCTGTGGTTTTCTACATCTTCCCTTCTTTGGCTGTATTATCCCCTTAATGTATTATCCCTTTTGGAGAGTCAAAAACATGGAAAACAAACCTGAATCTTCTTGCAGTCGTTGCATCAGAATTGCCAGTTTTGCTTTCTTAGGACATGTTGTAGTCCTTTGGTCCATATACAGAATTTCTTCCTGGTAAAATTTTATGTCGCTGCTCTAAATGTGGACGCAAATTCTGTTAACTCTATAATCAGACAGAAAGAGTAACCTGATTTGTGTGGTATAATTTGTTAATAAAGAAATGCTGTATATTTGTTATCATTTCATTACCCATTAGATTTTCAGGAACCCTCTTCTCTCCAACTTAACCAACAAAGTTTTAAAAGGTAAATGAGAAAAAAAAAGAAGTTAGTTTATTTACTTGATTCTTGTAACTGATAACCTCTGCACTTTTATAGCTGTACTTTGTTTTCAATATTTTATGTGAACAGTTTTACTGTTCATTTTTGGTACTTTACACTAAATTACATAAACTTTAATTTATCCCCCCAAAAATGGACAAAGGTTTTTAATAGACATTTCACCAAGAGTGATATACAAATAGATGAGCATATGAAAAGGTGCTCAATATCATTAATTATTGGAGAAATGTAATCAGAACCACAGTAACACAGCACGTTGCATTCATTATGATGGCAACTATCAAAAAATAAAATAGTAACATTTATTGGAAAGAATAGGGCAAAAATCAAAACCGTGTAATGCTAGTGGAATTGCAAAATATTTCGGCTGCTATGTAGAACAATCTGGCAGTTTATAAAAAGATTAAAAATAGAATAACTATATGATCCAGCAATTCTACTTCTTAGTATATAATCAAAAGAACTGTAAGCCGGTTCTAAATGAAATGTTTGTATACCCATGTTCATTGTAGCATTTTTTAGATAAGGCAAAATTTGAAAGCAACCAGAGTCCTTACTGGCAGCTGAATAGATAAGCTAAATGTTGTATATAGATACAATGGGATATTATTTAGCATGGCAAGGGATGAAAATTCTGACACAGACTACAGTAGGAGTGGACCTTGAGGGAAGTATGCTAAATGAAACAAGCCAGTTGCAAAAAGGAAAATAGCCACTTATAAAGGATACCTACAGTAGTCAAATATATTGAGACAGAAGGTAGAATGATGGTTGTCAAGGGCTACAAGGGGTGAGGGAAATGGAGACTTGTTGTTTATTGTGTATAGTGTTTCAGGTTTTTAAAGTGAAAATAATCCTGGATATATATTTAGTGTGAATATACTTGAACTACTGAACTATATACTGTAAAATGGTTGGATGGTGAATTTTATGTGTATTTTGTTGTTGCTCAGTCATTAAGTCTGACCCATGGACTGCAGCACATCAGGATCCTCTGTCCTACTATCTCCCAGAGTTTTCCCAAATTCATGTCAGTTTAGCCAGTGATGCCATTTAATCATCTCATCTCATCCTCTGCTGCCTCCTTCTAACCTTTGCCCTCAATCTTTCCTGGCATCAGGGTCTTTTGAAGTGAATCAGCCCTTCCCATCAGGTTGCCAATGTACTGCATCTTCAGCTTCAGCATCAGTCCTTCCAATGAATATTCAGGACTGATTTCCTTCAGGATTGACTGGTTGGATCTCCTTGCAGACCAAAGGACTCTCAAGAGTCTTCTCAAACCACAGTTTGAAAGCATCAATTCTTTGGAGCTTAGACTTCTTTATGGTCCAATTCTTACATACGTACATGACTACAGGAAATACTGTAGCTTTGACAATAGGGACCTTTGTCAGGAGAGTGATGTCTCTGCTTTTTAATACACTATCTAGGTTTGTCATAGCTTTCCTTTCAGGGAGCAACTATCTTAGAATCGCATGGCTGCAGTGATTGTCTGCAGTGATTTTGGAGCCCAAGAAAATAAAATCTGTCACTGCTTCTACTTTTCCTCCTTCTATTTGCTATGAACTGATGGAACCAGATTCCATGATCTTAGTTTTGTGTTTTTTGTTTTTGTTTTGTTTTTTTTTAAGCTGTTGAGATTCAAGCCAGCTTTTTCACTCTTTTACCCTCATCAAGAGGCTCTTTAGTTCACCTTCACTTTCTGCCATTAGAGTGCTATTATCTGCATATCTGAGGTTGTTGATATTTCTCCCAGCAGTCTTGATTCCAGCTTGTGATTCATCTAGCCTGGCATTCAAATGATATACTCTGCATGGAAGTTAAATAAGCAAGGTGACAATATACAACCTTAACAAATTACTTTCCAAATTTGCAACCAGTTATTTATTCCATGTGCTGATCTAACTGTTGCTTCTTGACCTGCATGCAGGTTTCTCAGTAGACAGGTATAGTGGTCTGGTAACTTCTATCTCTTTAAGAATTTTCCACAGTTTTTTTAATGATCCACAGAGTCAAAGGCTTTAGCATAGTCAATGAAGAAGAAATAGATGTTTTTCTGGAACTCCCTTGATTTCTCCATGATCCAACAAATGTTGGCAATTTGATCTCTGGATCTTCTACCTTTTCTAAATCCAAATTATACATCTTGAAGTTCTCAGTTCATGTGCTGTTGAAGACTAATTTCAGGAATTTTAAGCATAATCTTGTTAGCATGTCAAATGAGTACAAGTGTGTGGTAGTTTGAACATTCTTTGGAATTGCCCTTCTTTGGGATTGGAATGAAAATTGATCTTTTCCAGTCCTGTGTCTACTGCTGAGTTTTCCAAATTTACTGACATATTGAGTGCAGCACTTCAACAGCATCATCTTTTAGAGCTTTAAATAGCTCAGCTGGAATTCTGTCACTTTCACTAGCTTTGTTTATAGTAATGCTTCCCAAGGCCCACTTGATTTCACACTCCAGGATGTCTGCTCTAAGTGGATGACCACACCATCATTGTTATCTGCCTCATTACCACCTTTTTTGTGTAGTCCTTCTGTGTATTCTTTCCACCTCTGCTCAATCTCTTCTGTTTCTGTTAGGTCCTTACCATTTCTGTCCTTTATTGTGCCCAACCTTGAATGAAATGCTCCCTTGATATCTCCAGTTTTCCTGAAAAGTTCTCTAGTCTTTCACATTCTATTGTTTTTCTCCATTTCTTTGCAGTGTTCGTTTAAGAAGACCTTCTTATCTCTCTTTTGTTATTCCCTGGAACTATGCATTCAGTTGAGTATATCTTTCCCTTCTCCCTTGTTGTTTGCTTCTCTTTTTTCCTCAGGTATCTGTAAAGCTTCCTCAGACAACCACTTTGCCTTCTTGCATTTGGTTGTCTTTGTGATGATTTTGCTCTCTGCCTTCTATACAATGTTAGGAACTTCTGTCCATAGTTCTTCAGGCACTCTGTCTACCAGATCTAATCCCTTGAATAACAATGTGTATTTCATGACAGTTAACATTTTAAAAGTTCAAAAAACTGATAATTGGATAAAAAGTCATATAAAATAAGTCAATTTTTATATTAGTAAAGTTTCAAAAACCCAGTATGAGACAAAAAGTCTATTACTTATCATTATACAGAATTTTAAGGAAATTAGAAATTATATACCCAAACTTATACAAGTTGTTATCTTAAAATATTAAAATGTTTTATTAAAAATATTGACATACATAAAAATGCCTAGATATACTGAAGGTATATATATGAAAGTGTATGTATCATATATTATATATGAAAAGGTATAATAATATAGATGAATCCTTGAAACTTAATTTTCCATGAAAAATAAAATTTCTAAAATTACCAACTTATATACAGGAATATTCCTTATACAGAATTTATAAACAAACAAACATTATTAACATATTATTTAAACAATGTGTGTAGAAAAACTATTTTTCAAAGGAAATAGAACATGCACAGTTGTTTATCTGTGTTTATCTCGTGTTTTTCTCAGGTATAGAGGGTGGTACATGTGTGATTGCTAAGTTGCTTCAGTCCTGTCTGACTCTTTGCACCACAGGTACTGTAAGCCACCAGGCTCTGTTATCCATGGGATTCTCCAGGCAAGAATACTGGAGTGGGTTGCCATGCCTTCCTCCAGGGGATTTTCCTGAGCTGGGAGTCAAACCCATGTCTCTTATGTGTCCTGCTTTAGTAGGGGGGTTCCTTAGTGCTAGCACCAAGTGGGAAACCCATAGAAGTTGGGAAGATGGATAAATGGAGGAGAATATAAACAAGTAGAATGTGCAGGTAACGTTCTACTGCTTAGGTTTGATGTTGTGTTTACAGCTATATATTTTCAAGAAAAAAAAAAGGAAAATTTTAAATAAAATCAATTTGTTAGCAATTTTTACCCTTATAGCAATCACTTTTAAATTTTCAGTAGAAAGATTGGATTTGGGAATTCAAATAGTTTACCTGAAAGAAGAAATCCTACATGTGATATTCTTTTAGAAGAAAAGCTGAAACATATATGAATTATGTACTCAGAAGCAGAAAAAAAAGTGACATCATTCCCCCATTCTGTTTTCTCTAATTCTTTGGATATATTGTTTTATGACTGCAAGCACATAATACACACAAGTTCTGATACTCCTCCATTTTACCAGTTACCAGAAAGTGGAATAAGTCTATCTGAGGACCTGCTTCAGCTAATTTTATTATCATTCGCTTAAATATCATCTTCCTTGGCACATGATCAGCCAGGATGGAGTGCATCAAATTGCTCTTCACTATTACTATGGCTTCATTCTGGACTTTGATGCTGTCATAGCTCATACTGAGTATGATGATTTAATATAAATTTGGTATAGGAGAATGTTAAGAATATTGGTATTTAAGATGATATGATACAGTATATGAATAGAGAATACCTTAAAACACGAGACAGCTAATGCAGCCAAATATTTTAAATCATTTTAAAATTGACATTTCAATTTCTAAACGGCAAAGTTAAATAACAAATTTATTCAGCTGTAATGAATATTTGATTGGTTTTCAAAGATAATTGCCCTCTATCAGGGTCATAGTATTAACATGAAGATTAGTCATTATCTTCTTTATGAGAATTGGAACGAAATCCCTATTAACATTTTTGAAGGAGCTTTTCAATGAAATAGCTTTGCTTACTGATGGCATTATATGATTTGAAAATATTTCTTCAAACCTGCCTTTTATATTTATTCTAAGTTCTGTTTTTATATTCATGGAAAAGGACTTCAAAAACTTGGGTATAATATATATCTTCACATAATTTTGTGCAATAATATTCAGTTTAGTTCAGGTGCTCAGTCATGTCTGACACTTTGCAGCCCCATGGACTGAGCATGCCAGGCTTCCCTGTCCTTCACCAGCTTCCCTGTCTATCACCAACTCTGGAAGCTTGCTCAAACTCATGTTCATTAAGTTGGTGATGCCATCCAACCACCTCATCCTCTGCTGACCTTTCTTCTCCTGCCTTCAATCTTTCCCAGCATCAGGGTCTTTTCCAATACCCACTGCAAAATATTGGAGCTTCAGCTTCAGTATCATTCCTTCCAATGATTTCCTTTAAGATTGACTTGTTTGTTCTCCTTGCAGTCCAAGGGACTCTCAAGAGTCTTCTAAACACCATAGTTCGTAAGCATCAATTCTTCAGCACTCAGCTTCTTTATAGTCCAACTCTCACATCCATACATGTCTACTGGAAAAGCCATAGTTTTGACTAGATAGACCTTTGTCAGTAAAGTAATGTTTCTGCCTTTTAATAGGCTGTCTAGGTTTGTCATAGATTTTCTTTCAAGGAGCAAGCCTCTTTTAATTTCATGGCTGCAGTGACTATCTGGAGTGATTTTGGAGCCCAAGGAAATAAAGTCTATCACTGTTTCCATTGTTTCCGCATCTATTTGCCATGAAGTGATGGGACAAGATGCCAGGATCTTAGCTTTTTGAATGTTGACTTTTAAGCCAGCTTTTTCACTCTCCTCTTTTACTTTCCTCAAGAGGCCCTTTAGTTCCTCTTTGATTTCTGCCAGGTGGTGTCATCTGCACATCTGATGTTATTGATATTTCTCCAAGCAGTCCTGATTCCAGCTTGTGTGTCATTGAGTCTGGCATTTTGCATGGTGTACTCTGGATATAATTTAAATAAGCAAGGTCACAATATATAGCCTTGACGTATGTCTTTTCCAATTTGGAACCAGTCCGTTGTTCCATGTCCGGTAACAACTGTTGCTTCTTGACCACATACAAATTTTTCAGGAGGCAGGTGAGGTGGTCTGGTATTCCCATCTCTTGAATAATTTTCCACAGTTTGCTGTGATCCACACAGTCAAAGGCTTTAGTGTAGTCAGTAAAACAAAGTTGATGTTTTCCTGGGATTCTCTTATTTTTTCTGTGATCCAACAGATGTTGGCAATTTGATTTCTGCTGCTTCTGCCTTTTCTAAATCCAGCTTGAATATCTGAAAGTTCTTGGCTCATGTACTTTTGAAGCCTCACTTGGAGAACTTTGAACACTACCTTGCTTGTGTGTAGTTGTGTGGTAGTTTAAACATTCTTTGGAATTTCCCTTCTTTGGGATTGGAATGAAAACTGACCTTTTCCAGTCCTATGGCCACAGATGAGTTTTCCAAATTTGCTGGCATATTGAGTGCAGTGCTTTCACAGCATCATTTATTGGAATTTGAAATAGCTCACCTGGAATTCTATCACCTCCAGTAGCTTTGTTCATAGTGATGCTTCCTAAGGCCCACTTGACTTTGCATTCCAGGATGTCTGGCTCTAGGTGAGTGATCACACCATCGTGGTTGTCTGGGTCATTAAGATCTTTTTTGTATAGTTCTTCTGTGTATTGTTCCCACCTCTTCTTAATATCTCTTACTTCTGTTAGCTGAGAAAAGAAGAGAAGTGAAAGGCAAAGGAGAGGAAAGATATATCCGTCTGAATGCAGAGTTCCAAAGAATAACAAGGAGAGATAAGAAAGCTTTCCTAAGTGATCAGGGCAAAGAAATAGACAAAAACAATAGAATGGGAAAGACTAGAGATCTCTTCAAGAAAATTAGATATACCAAGAGAACATTTCATGCAAAGATGGGCACAATAAAGGACAGAAACAGTATGAACTTAACACAAGCAATAATATTAATATAGGGAAATTAGGAAGAAAAACAGACACATTCTTTCTGTTGGTTTATCTGTTATGAATTATTAATTTTTCACATTTAGCAGTTACTAAATTAAATTGAATAAAATATTTTGGGAAAGTAATTTTAAAGATTATCTAAGCCATATACCTTTAAATATGAATTTTTATTAAAAATAACAACCTTTGATATTAGATAGCTGAAATGATTTAGATGACCACAGAAATTAGATATTGCCCTTGATTCTAATCATAGTTCATGAAAACTGTATCCAATGCTTATATTTTGTCAATAAAAGTAATGTACCAAATTCCACATCAAAGTATCGTAGAAAATCCCCAACTGTGATACACAGTGGAGGAGTGAGGAGGAATGATGTATCGAAGATACTTTGACGTGGTACTCTTTGAGTAAAATGGCTGTACAGTACAGAAATAGAATGCATGTAAACTCTCAAAAACATCTCTGGCATTTCCACGTGAAATTTGCTAGAGAAATACTTCAATGTTGTAACATCAAAAATAAAAATGAAAGATTGAAAGCTAGTAGCTAATAGCAGTTTGCAAACTGTTACAGCACAGATAAGAAAGGCATGAAATTATCCTGTTCCCAATAAAAACTGGTTTGAAGAGATAAAAGCTGAAACTATTAAAATCATGACGAAAGACAAAGAGTAGCACTCAATACATGGACTCCATGAGGACATATCACGCTTACGGTAACACATTTTTCTACTGTATCACTGTAGGATTATAGAATTTGGACACAGAAGAGTGATATTATTAGGTTGGTGCAAAAGCGATTGCAGTTTTGCATTTTTGAACTTTGCCATCTCATATTGGAATATATTCTTAAATAAACATAGTTATGTTATACATCATTTTAATGCACATTTCTTGCTTTCTTGCTCTATGTTTTTTCTTTTATTGCTAATGACTTATTACCTGTTCTTTATTTTATGTTTATTGTAGACTACAGAAATGATGTTAGTCAAAAAGCAAATTCAAGGTTTTTTTTTTTTTTTTTTTAGTTCAAAATGGGCCATAAAGTAGCAGAATGAACTCACAATATCAGCAATGCATCTGGCCCAGGAACTGCTAACAAATGTACAGTGCAGTGGTGGTTCAAGAAGTTTTGCAAAGGAGACGAGAGCCTTGAAGATGAGGAGTCTAGTGGCTGGCCATTCAAAGTTGACAAAGACCAACTGAAAGAATCATCGAAACTGGTCCTCTTGCAACTACATGAGAAGTTACAGAAGAACTCACTGTCAACCATTCTAACGTCATTTAGCATTTGCAGCAAATTGGGAAGATGAAAAAGCTCTATAAGTGGGTGCCTCATAAGCTGACTGAAAATCCAAAAAAAAAAACCCAAAAACAAAAACATCATTTTGAGGCATCATCTTTTATTCTATGCAACAACAATGAACGATTACTCGATCAGATTGTGACATGCGAGAAAGTATGCATGCTAAGTCACTTCGGTCCTGTCTGACCCTTTGTGACCCTATGGACCACATACTGCCAGACTCCTCTGTCCATGTGATTCTCCAGGAAAGAATATTGAAATGGGTTGCCATTTCCTCCTCCAGGGGATCTTCCCAACCCAGGGATTGAACCAGTGTCTCTTACGTTTCCTGTATTAGCAGGCAGAGCTCTTTACTACTAGTGATGTGTCAGAAAAGTGGATTTTACAGTCAGCGACAACCAGCTCAGTGGTTGGGCAAAGAAGCTCCAACATTTTTCCCAAAGCCAGTGAAGTGAAGGTAGCTCAGTCATGTCTGACTCTTTGAGACCTCATTGACTATACAGTCCATGGAATTCTCCAGGCCAGAATACTGGAGTGAGTAGCCTTTCCCTTCTCCAGGGGATCTTTCCAACCAAGGGATCAAGCCCAGGTCTCCTGTATTGCAGGCAGATTCAAGCTGAGCCACAAGGGAAGCCCTCCTAAAGCCAAATTAGCACCAAAAAAAAAGGTCAGGGTCACTGTTTGGTGGTCTGCTGCCTGTCTGTATCACTACAGCTTTCTGTATCCCAATGAAACCATTATATCTGAGAGGTATGCTCAGCAAATTGATGAGATGACAGCTGCAGCCGCTATCGGTCAACAGAAAGGTCCCAGTTCTTCTCCAGGACGACACCCAACCACACATTGCACAACCATCGCTTCAAAACTTGAACGGACTAGGCTACAAAGTTTTGCCTCATCTGTTATATTCACCTGACCTCTTGCCAACTGACTACCACTTCTTCAAGTATCTTGACTACTTTTTGCAGGGAAATGTTTCCACTACCAGCAGGATGCAGAAAATGCTTATAAGAGTTTGTTGAATCCTGAAGCACGGATTTTTACACTACAGGAATAAACAAACATTTCTCACTGGCAAAAATCTGTTGATTGTAATGGTTCCTAGTTTGATTAATAAAGATGCTTGAGCCAAATTGTAATGATTTAGTAACTGCAGTTACTTTTATACCAACCTAATATGTTATTTGGAGAAGGCAATGGCACCCCACTCCAGTACTCTTGCCTGGAAAATCCCATGGATGGAGGAGTCTGGAAGGCCGCAGTCCATGGGGTTGCTGAGGGTCAGACACAACTGAGTGACTTCACTTTCACTTTTCACTTTCATGCATTGGAGAAGGAAATGGCAACCCACTCCAGTGTTCTTGCCTGGAGAATCCCAGGAACGGGGGAGCCTGGTGGGCTGGCATCTATGGGGTCACACAGAGTCGGACACGATTGAAGCGACTTAGCAGCAATATGTTATTTACTTACATGTGCTGCCCTAAAACTTCCTTTCTATTCTTTATGACATGAAAAATATTACTTATCACTTATGACATGGCTTAAATACCGTCTCCTTTGTTCTCTCAAGAAAAATCAATCTAAGCTACCTCTATTTTCACTTTGTCTTCTCTCTACCACTTGATAGAGCATTTATCACACTGATGCTAATATCATATTGCAAATATTCTAAACGTATATTTTTCTACATTATAACACCTATAAAATACAGATATGTGTTATAATTGATGCAATAAGAGATTAGATCTTTTTAATTGACTGCACTTTTTTCTTAATAGAATATAAAATAATTATTTCATAATCAGTAGCAACAACGTCTCTGAAAAATAGTGGTAAATATACAGTTGACTATTCAAGGATGAGATTCATATCTTACTCCTTTGTGTTTCTTAGAGCCCCAACAAGTGGCTGTCACATAATTGATGAGCAATAAATGATAAGGCAATGTATCTCATCAGTATCAGTCTCATAACTATTGCTCCATTAAAAATAGCAAATCTTCAGAACTTTTTATATAAGGACATGTAGACATTAAAATAGTAAATGAAAACAGTGACATGTCCCTCAAGTGCAGATTATTTACACCACCTGCCTCACAAAGAATTTTTTTCAATACACTCATAAACAGAAAGATGGAGAGCAGATTCATGTAAAATAGGGAGAGGATATAAAAATAAAATCAGCAATAATTTGTGTAACATTATCTTCAAAGAATATATTTTTGTATTTTTTTATGCCCTGATTATTGACAATGGTGCCAACATAATAGTGGCCAAGTTTTAAAAAGTATGCATAAGAATAACCAAGAAATTTAGCATATACCTTAGGCCTAATGAAACTGAATTTTCTCTTCAAATACAAATTAAAACTGAGACAATGCAAATTATTATCATCTCTTGAGTGTTCTAACAATTGCATCAAGCTAAATTTAAGATTTTTCTTTTGGAAATTTATCTGTATGTTGTAAAATATAGAGACCAAACCATTTGCAACATTAGTGAATTACATAATAGTATGCAGTTATTAATTTTTGCAAAAGATACTTTTGAAGGAAAAATAGTTATAGAGTTAAAATGAGATTTCTTTCAAAATGACTTCTAGTTTTTATATATGCTTCATTGATAATGTATATTTTTTCCCCTCAATTTTGTTGTGAATTGCATTGTTTCAGTCAACTCAGCTTATAACCACTGTGCTTTTTGTCCATTTCTTACAGTGGCATTATAATCCTGAACCCTAATCTAGTGTATTTCTCAGCACAGGGAAGTGAAGGGAAGTTAAATTTGATGTTGATAAATGAAATGAAATATTTATTTACACATTGAGTATAAAATTTCCCTTATTTGCTTCTAGAGCACATGGATATCAGTGACCTTTATGATAATTCATCCTTTAAGCAAAGAAAATAATTGCTCTGACTCTTTTAATTTTTAACAGTAGGGTAAAACTATGAAGTAGATTGTTACTATAATAATTTTCATCTAACAAGATTTGAAGTGTAATTAATATACTGATTAGGATATTTTACATAGAAGAAATGATTATAACTTTATTTCCTTTAAGTTATATAGTGTGGGTGTGTGTGTGCCAAGTAGCTTCAGTCTTGTCTAATTTTTGTTAGCACATGGACTGTAGCCCGCCAGGCTCCTCTGTCCATGGGATTTCTCAGGCAAGAATAATGGAATGGGTTGTCATGCCTTCCTCCACAGAATCTTCCCAACCCACGGTTCAAATGCACATCTCTTATGTCTCCTACTTTGACAGATGGGTTCTTTACCACTACTGCCACCTGGGAAGTCCTATTCTATGTTATAAATTCTGTGCATTAAATTTCAACTCAGTCTGTCAAACACTGGGTTATGCCTGACTCTACAAAACTTACACTTGATAGATGCTGCTTTAAAATTAGTATTTGGTGTAGTGTTTATTTATTAGTATTTATATCTTGACATTCTGGAGTGTAGCTATTTATTACAGTATGTTTTAATTGCGTGGTAGCTATTTATTACAGTATGTTTTAATTGCATGTCGGATTATCGTCACCTTTTTCTTGACACTCAGCTAGATTCCAGTTCCCGTTTCTCTTGCAGTTAGGTGAGGCCATGTGATTATGTTGACAAATGAAATGGTGAGAGAAAGTAATGTTCAGCACTTTCAGATCCAGCCCATAACAATTTCCCACAGATGATATTTCTGGTTCTTTTCCCTTATAGCTGGATGGAATAGACAAAACTTCTAGAACAAACTCAGTAGCCATGGGGGAAAGAGCATAGTTCACAGGATCACAACTGAGAGGAATGATGTCCATTCTGCAATATCAGTGTTGGATTGTGAGGTAAGGGGAAAATAATGTATTTCTGAATTCTGGAGAGTTATTCTATAACTGATGTAATGTAGTTGGAGGATAAAATACTGAACTGACAATGAAGAAACATTACTATTAATACCTCCGGTCTTCAACCAATGGTACTGTGAATTTAAGAATGCTTTAGATCTCAGTTCTGCTTTATTGACCAGGCCAAAGCCTTTGACTGTGTGGATCACAACAAACTGTGGAAAATTCTTCAAGGATTGGGAATACCAGACCACCTGATCTGCCTCCAGAGAAATCTGTATGCAGATCAAGGAGGAACAGTTAGAACTGGACATGGAACAACAGACTGGTTCCAAATTGGGAAAGGAGTATGTCAACGCTGTACATTGTCACCTTGCTTATTTAACTTATATGCAGAGTACATCATGAGAAATGCTGGGCTGGATGAAGCACAAGCTGGAATCAAGATTGACAGGAGAAATATCAATAACCTCAGCTATGCAGATGATACCACTCTACCACTCTTATGGCAGAAAGCAAAGAAGAACTAAAAAGCGTCTTGATGAAAGTGAAAGAGGAGAGTGAAAAAGTTGGCTTAAAGCTCAACATTCAGAAAACTAAGATCATGGCATCCAGTCCCATCACTTCATGGCAAATAGATGGGGAAACAGTGGAAACAGTAACAGACTTTATTTTTGGGGGCTCCAAAATCACTGCAGATGGTGACTAAAGTGATGAAATTAAAAGACGCTTGCTCCTTGGAAGAAAAGTTATGACCAAGCAGAGATATTGGTTTGCCAACAAAGGTCTGTCCAGTCAGAGCTATGATTTTTCCAGTAGTCATGTATGGATGTAAGAATTGGCCTATAAAGAAAGCTGAGCGCCGAAGAATTGATGCTTTTGAACTGTGGTGTTGGAGAAGATTCTTGAGAGTCCCTTGGACTGCAAGGGGATCCAACCAGTCCATCCTAAAGGAAAACAGTCCTAAATATTCATTGGAAGGACTGATGCTGAAGCTGAAACTCCAATACTTTGGCCACCTGATATGAAGAACTGACTCATTTGAAAAGACCTTGATGCTGGGAAAGTTTGAAGATGGAAGGAGAAGGGGCCAACAGAGGATGAGCATCAGTTGGATGGCATCACCAACTCAATGGACATGAGTTTGAGTAAACTCCAAGACTTGGTGACGGACCAGGAGGCCTGGTTTGCTGCAGTCCATGGGGTTGCAAAGAGTTGAACATGACTGAGTGACTGAACTGAACTGAACTGAGACCTCAGTTTTTTCATCTGTATGATGCTGTAGATTTATTAAGTATATATGCGTTCATTCAGTCAATATTTAGTCTCGTAGGAGGATACAACAGACACAGTGCTTGTCCTTGGGGGTCTCAGTCTTCATGGCATTATTTATAATAATAATATAAATAATATAAATAACTAATATACACGTTAGTTAATAAGAGTCCAAATTATCCTATGAGAGAGTTAACAAGCAAGTCTCAGCCTAGTCTAATGTTTAAGGAAAGCTTCACTCTGAAAATCTTTTTGAAACTGAAACATGTATAATTAGCATGCCAGCAAAATTGAAAATTAGCTTTTCAGGTGAAAGAACATACCTATGAGCACCACAAAGAACATAATCTACTTTTAAAAAGAAAGCAAAAGAGACACTGATGTATAGAACAGTCTTATGGACTCTGTGGGAGAGGGAGAGGGTGGGAAGATTTGGGAGAATGGCATTGAAACATGTAAAATATCATGTAAGAAACGAGTTGCCAGTCCAGGTTTGATGCACGATACTGGATGCTTGGGGCTAGTGCACTGGGATGACCCAGAGGGATGGTATGGGGAGGGAGGAGGGAGGAGGGTTCAGGATTGGGAACACATGTATACCTGTGGCGGATTCATTTTGATATTTGGCAAAACTAATACAATTATGTAAAATTTAAAAATAAAATAAAATCAGAAAGAAAAAAAAAGAAAGCAAGTTCAGTGCATTGCTGACATGGAGTCATAATGTAGATGGAGAATGCAGTAGTTTGAGATGAGTATACAGAGGCAAGTAAATGTTATAAAGTAATTTATATAATGATTTCATTATCTTCCTGGCATTAGGAAGCAATGTTAAAAAGGCAGGGTCATAAAAATACAAATGGAGAGATGTAGAATAAAGAAATTTTAGAAATAACATTGAGTCAAGATGTTGGTTAGGATATAGAGAGATGGGAGAAAAATAGTCTTCTGGTTTGTGTGCCAAGTCGCTTCAGTCGTGTCTGACTCTGTGTGACCCCATGGACTGTTGCTTGCCAGTCTCTTCTGTCCATGATATTCTCCAGGCAAGAATACTGGAGTTGGAGTCCATTTCCTTCTCCCTTCTGGTTTGTGTAGCTGGTAAAATTTCAATGCCTCTTAATGAATGAACCATGAAGCACAATAGTAGCAGATAGAGGGAATTTGAAAATCAATTTTAGAAATGTTAAATTAGAAATGACTAAGATATTCAAGTGAAAATATTTTAACCCTAAAGTATATTTTTCCAGTTGTTTAGAAAGCCCAGTATGTATTACCAAAGTACATGTAATGTGACCCATATATTTTATATATATAAATACATATATCTATAAATACTTATATATAGTATTAAAATATTTTAATTATATATTCTATGTTCAAATCTAGATCATATGAACACCACTGCTTTTATGAATTTAAATATATTTTCGTCAAGTATTTGATTTGTCACACACACCCACACACCCACCCACTCACCCAGGCTCTTCTGTCTATAGGATTTCCCAGGCAAGAATACTGGAATGGAGTGAGTTGCCATTTCCTTCTCCAGGGATCTTGCTGACCCAGGAGTCAAACCTGTGTCTCCTGCATTGGCAGACAAATTCTTTACCACTGAGATACCTCAGAAGCCTAGATATACATATACACATATAGCTATGAAACCATTAAGATAATCAAGGTAATGAAAATATGTATCATACCAAGTGTTTCCTATTGTTCTTCTCTAATCTAACCACCACATTCATCTGCTTTTTGTTTAATATAGATTAGTATACATATTCCAGAATTTGTTATACAAGGGGACACGTAGTAAATACCTGTAGTTCCTGTAGTTTGGGGTCCTATAACTCAACATACTTATTTTGATTTATCTGTGCTCTCATGCTTATCAGTAATTTATTTCATTTTTTAAAATTTGAATTCCATCACATAGGTATTTATTGATTCATCCACCTCCTGGTGAATATTGTGTTGGTACTGATTTGAGGGTAATTGAAATAAAATCTATGTAAACATTTACATTCATGTTTTTGTGTAGGCAAATACATTCATTTATTGTGGGTAAATTTCTGAGTACAGCTCTTTTGGTGGGTTTATTCCTAAGTATTTTATTTTCTTTGATACAATGGTAAATGAGATGTTTCGTATTTGCATTCTGATCTTTAATTATTTTTTAGTATATAGAAATGCAAGAGATTTCTGTGTATTAATATTTATCCTGTAACTTTACCAATTTCATTGACAAACTGTAGTGTTTCTGGTAACATCGTTAGGGTTTCTATGTAAAGTATCAAATCATCTGCAAACAGTAATAGTTTTACTTCTTTTCCAATTTGGATTCCTTTTCTTTTTTCTTTCTTCTTTGATAGCCATGTCTAGGACTTGCAGAACTATGTTGAGTAATAATGATGAGGGTGGGCACCCTTGTTTTGTTTCTGATCTTAGAGAATATGCTTTCAATTTTTTAGTATTGAGAATAGTTTGCTGTGGGTTTGTTGTGTACAACCTTTATTATATTAAGATATGTTGCCTCTATGCCCACTTTCTGGAAAGTTTTTTTTTTTTTTTAATCATAAATGGGTGTTGACTGTTGAATTTTGTTAAAATATTTATCTGTATCTATTGAGATGACTATAGGGTTTTACCTTTCAGTTTGTTAATATGGTTTATCACATTGATTGATTTGCATATGGTGAAGAATCTTTGTATCCCTTGGATAAACCCCACTTGATCATGGTATATGATCCTTTTAATGTGTTGTTGGGTTATGTTTGCTATTATTCTGTTGAGAATTTTCATGTCAATATTCACCAGTGATATTGACTTGTAACTTTCTTTTTTGTGATATCATTGTCTGATTTTGATATGAGAGTGATGGTTCAGTTCAGTTCAGTTCAGTCACTCAGTCATGTCCAACTCTTTGCAACCCCATGAATCGCAGCACGCCAGGCCTCCCTGTCCATCACCAACTCCGGGAGTTTACTCAAACTCATGTCCATCCAGTCTGTGATGCCATCCAGCCATCTCATCCTCTGTTGTCCCCTTCTCCTCCTTCCCCCAATCCCTCCCAGCATCAGGGTCTGTTCCAATGAGTCAACTCTTCGCATGAGGTGGCCAAAGTATTGGAATTTCAGCTTCCGCATCAGTCCTTCCAATGAACACCCAGGACTGATCTCCTTTAGGATGGACTGGTTGGATCTCCTTGCAGTCCAAGGGACAACACCACAGTTCAAAAGCATCAATTCTTCAGTGCTCAGCTTTCATCACAGTCCAATTCTCACATTCATACATGACCACTGGGAAAACCATAGCCTTGACTAGACGGACCTTTGTTGGCAAAGTAATGTCTCTGCTTTTGAATATGCTATCTAGGTTGGTCATAACCTTCCTTCCAAGGAGTAAGCGTCTTTTAATTTCATTGCTGCAATCACCATCTGCAGTAATTTTGGAGCCCAAAAAACAGTCTGACACTGTTTCCACTGTTTCCCCATCTATTTGCCATGAAGTGATGGAACCAGATGCCATGATCTTAGTTTTCTGAATGTTGAGCTTTAGGCCAAATCTTTCACTCTCTTTCATCTTTCACTTTCATCAACAGGCTTTTTGGTTCCTCTTCATTTTCCGCCATAACGGTGGTGTCATCTGCATATCTGAGGTTATTGATATTTCTCCTGGCCATCTTGATTCCAGCTTGTGCTTCTTCCAGCCCAGCGTTTCTCATGACAATCTCATATAAATAGAATGAGTTTAAGAGTGTCCTTCCCTGTGCAATATTTTGAAAGAGTTTCAGAAAGATAGGTGTCAGCTCCTCTCTAAATGTTTGTTAAAATTCACCTGTGAACCAATCTTGTCCTGGGCTTTTGTTCGTTGGAAGATTTTTTAATCACAGTTTCAATTTCAGTGCTTGTCATTGGTTTGTTCATGTTTTCTGCTTCTTCCTGGTTCAGTCTTGAAGAGTTGCGTGTGAGTGCTCAGCTGTTCATTCCTGTCTGACTCTTTGTGACTCTACAGACTGTAGCGTGCTAGCCCACCAGGGTCTTCTGTCCATGGGATTCTCCAGACAAGAATACATGAATTAAAAAAAAAAGAAAAATATATATTTTTTAAAATCTAGGAATCCTCTTTTTTCTTATAATATATGTCATAACAGATTTCAGAGACGCTAGTATTTCAGATGGAGAAGGCGACGACATCCCACTCCAGTACTCTTGCCTAGAAAATCCCATGGACGGAGGAGCCTGGTAGGCTGCAGTCCATGGGGTCGCTAAGAGTCAGACACGACTGAGCAACTTCACTTTCACTTTTCACTTTCATGCATTGGCGAAGGAAATGGCAACCCACTCCAGTGTTCTTGCCTGGAGAATCCCAGGGATGGGGGAGTCTGGTGGGCTGCTGTCTCTGGGGTCGCACAGAGTTGGACACGACTGAAGCGACTTAGCAGCAAGCAGCAGCAGTACTTCAGAAATGATTGGAGGATTACTGCAGATATACTCAAACAGGGTCACTTAATACATATGGCTCCATTTACCTGACTATGTAACTAAGGAGAGGCAGATGTTCCCCAATGAATCTCTCTCTGAAACAATGTTACTTTGTTTGATGTTTTCATATCTGTTTACTATGAGTATTTAAGCTGGTCATTTCATGATATGTAATATTTTAATAATAAATACCTGAATCTAAAGCTTAAAGTAAATGAACTATGGCAATAATGAAAGATTCTACAGAGTTTTAAACTAGTAAAACCAATTAGTTAAGAAAATATGACTCTTTACATTGTTGAGGGAGGGAGAGAAAATAGATCTACAAAACCAAAGGCACTTAACCTGTCAAAGTAAGATGTCCAGAACCTTATATAATTTATAAAATATTTCATATTGTTGCTATTTAAATTTAAAAATGAATACCTTAGCTTAAAACACTTATACCTGAAAACACAAACAGAACTTATAAAGATCTCACCAAAGAAGAAAAACAGATGGCAAATAAGCATCTTAAAAGATGCTCCACATCATATGCCATCAGGGGAGATTCAAGTTCAAATAATAGTGAGATTCCACTAAGCACCTGGTAGAGTGGCCAAAATGCAGAACACTGACAACACCAAACACTCAGGAGGATGTGGATCAACAGGAATTCTCAAACACTATTGATGACAATGCAAAATGGTCCAGTCAATCTGGGAGACAGTTTAGCGTTTTCTTACAAAACTCAGCATACTGTTACCATACAGTTCCACAGTTGTGCTCCTTGGTTTTTACCCTAAAGTTTAGAAAACTTGTATCTACACAGAAATGTGAACATGGGTATTTATAACAGTTTCATTTATAATGGCCAAAATTTGGAAGCAACTGAGATGTCCTTCAGTAGATGAATGGATGAATAAACTGGTACATGCAGACAACGGACTGTTATTCAACACCAAAATGAAATAAGCTTGCAAGAAATGGACTGACATTGAGAAACCTTAATTGCACGTTAATAAGTGAGAAAAGGTCAATCTGAAAAGGCTACCCAACATAGAATTCAACCATATGACATTATGGAAAAGTTAAAACTATGGAGAGAGTAAAAATATCAGTGGTTGAACAGTTTGGTGGGGAGGACTGAATGGCAAAGCACAGATTTTTAGGGCAGTAAAAATATTTTGTAAGATATTATAATGATAGATACATGTCCTTACACATTTTTTTAAAACCCGTAGAAAATATATTATCAAGAGTGAATTCTAATATAAATATAATGCAAAAGGACGTTGCAGTCCCATGGACTGTCACCTGCCAGGCTTCTCAGTCCATGGGATTTTTCCAGGCAAGAATACTGGAGTGGGTTGCCATTTCCTCCTCTAGGAGATCTTTCTGACCTCGGGAACCAACTTACATTAATATACAGTGTAATAACATGCTATTAAATGGTATGTCTAAGATGTTAATTTCACTCATTACTACACTACAATAAATTATTTTAACATTTGTGAGCATAAAATTGCCTTCATCTCACATGCTAGTACAGTAATGCTCAAAATTCTCCAAGCCAGGCTTCAACAGTACATGAACTGTGAAGTTTCAGATGTTTAAGCTGGATTTAGAAAAGGCAGAGGAACTAGAGATCATATTGCCAACATCTGCTGGATCATCGAAAAAGCAGGAGAGTTCCAGAAAAGCATCTACTTCTGCTTTATTGACTACACCAAAGCCTTTGACTGTGTGGATCACAATAAACTGTGGAAAATTCTGAAAGAAATGCTAATACCAGGCCACCTGACCTGCCTCTTGAGAAATCTTTATGCAGATCAGGAAACAACAGTTAGAACTGGACATGGAACAACAGACTGGTTCCAAATAGGAAAAGGAGTACGTCAAGGCTGTATATTGTGAACCTGCTTATTTAACTTATATGCAGAGTACATCGTGAGAAGTGCTGGGCTGGATGAAGCACAAGCTGGAATCAAGATTGCCGGGAGAAATATCAATAACCTCAGATACGCAGATGACACCACCCTTATGGCAGAAAGTGGAGAAGAACTAAATAGCATCTTGATGAAAGTGAAAGAGGAGAATGAAAAGTTGGCTTAAAGCTCAACATTCAGAAAACTAAGATCATGGCATCTGGTCCCATTACTTCATGGCAAATAGATGGGAAAACAGTGGAAACAGTGGCTGACTTTATTTTGGGGGGCTCGAAAATCACTGCAGATGGTGATTGCAGCCATGAAATTAAAAGACGCTTGCTCCTTGGAAGGAAAACTATGACCAACCTAGACAGCATATTAAAAAGCAGATACATTACTTTGCCAACAAATGTCCATCTAGTCAAAGCTATGGTTTTTCCAGGAGTCATGTGTGGATGTGAGAGTTGGACGATAAAGAAAACTGAGCGAAGAAGAATTGATGCTTTTGAACTGTAGTGTTGGAAAAGACTCTTGAGGGTTCCTTGGACTGCAAGGAGACCCAACCAGTGCATCCTAAAGGAAATCAGTCCTGAACATTCACTGGAAGGACTGATGCTGAAACTCCAATACTTTGGCCACCTAATGCAAGGAGCTGACTCATTTGAAAAGACTCTGATGCTGGGAAAGATTGAAGTCAGGAGGAAAAGGGGATGACTGAGGATTAGATGGCTGGATGGTATCACCGACTCAATGGACATGGGTTTGAGTAAACTCCTGGAGTTGGTGATGGACAGGGAGGCCTGGCATGCTGCAGTCTATGGGGTCGCAAAGAGTTGGACACTGAACTGAGCGACTGAACTGAACTGAACTGAGCATAAAATATATAATGTGTTCCTAAGCATCTGTAGGTAGATAGAGAGGTAGATAGGTTGATAGGTAGATAGTTAAATTGAAAGATAAAAAGCTACCTATCTTAAGATATCATAATGAAAAATCACATAACTTTTTTGAGTCTGTTTCCACTTGAGTTATAAAATTTTCAGTAAACACTAAAATTCTTGAGTAAGTATCAGTGTCATATGGTATGTGAAAAATGCACATTAAGACAAAATATTTACATACTATTTTGATATATTGTTTTAAAAGGGATAATACTTTACATTGTCCAAAAAAATAATATAGATTGTATGACCATATATCTTATTCATGAAAATGTCTTTTTGTCAATTCAATCATATTTTCTCACAAATTGAATGAAATTTATTAATTCTTTATTTTCTTAAGCATTTAGCCAACATTTGATTAACCTATAATGATGTGATATAGATATAAATCCATTGCATAAAATGTATTAAAGTATAAATATAATTGGCTTGCTTGGCAGTAATTTGCTTTAATTAGCTTCTTATTCTCTCATATTATATTTTACTGCCTTTGGCATGGGGCTCTTTAAAACAAATTTAGTAAACAGTATCAGTCAACCATGCAAATAGATGAAAACTATTTACCAGCCCACAAAATGTTTTACCAGCCCTTCTGCTTTGGTGACATCCCAAATGTAGTAAAATTAATGTGATTAGCATCCGTTATGAGTCACTCAGCAAAAGCTCTCCTTCTCTGAATCCATAATGAATGAAAGATTAACAAATGTTAATCATTATTTCTGTATTATTTCCAGCTTGAAACTTTGAATATAAAGTCATGATCTAATAATGTCTTGATTATCACCAAATAAAATAATTCTTCCATAACCAATATTTAAATATGTTCATGTATATTTTAAAGCTGGAATATTTAACAGAATAGGAGAGAAGAGTGAGAGTATAGTTAGGACGAGAAATTATTGAACAAATACCTCTCCTGCGATGCCTACACCTCGGTTATCACTAACCACTTTCCATAAGAACTAAATTGATTTCTTTGTGAAGAAAGCTGTAAGGGTTTTGCTTCAGCCACTGTACTCAACAGTTCCTTTTGCATTATTCACAGAGATCAGTGACTGGGAATTGACAACAGAAAGGAACAAATTATAAAAGGTAACTCAAGCAGATTGCTGTGACCATCTTAGACTTTTAATGCTGTGCCTGTTTCCCTGTCAGCTAGTTGCTGAGTGACAATTACTATGTGACTCTAGAAACGTGATTCTTCTCTCAACTCTTAACATTATTATGCAATGTAGGGCCTAAGCTTTGTCATTTAAACTTGTTGGACTCAGATGTCTATTATGTTAGAATAGGATTATATAACTAATTAGGAAATACCTAAGCCCAGCTGGATCATTAGAATGTTGCACCACTGCCTGGCCTGATTAGCACAGTGTGACATGGCGTAGCTGCTGACAAGTACATCCTCAAGGCCACTTTGCTTAATATACGTGTTATTTTTAAATTCATGAAAAATCATTGGTAACTCTATACATTAATTTATAACAAAAGATATATGTTGTCTGTTCTAGGCAACTAAGAAAGGTGGGAAAGAAGTAAAAACAGTATCTAGTATTGAAAAAAAATTGTACAACATAAAAGCATAAGTGAGAGTAGGAATGTATACTTACAGGCCTAAGCTGGTAGTAGTATATGCAGAAGGACTTTCACAAAAAATTAAAGAGTTCAAAAGGTACAGGAATGGCAAGACTTCTAATTTGAAGGAAACTGACATTTACAGTCCAGACAGGAAGCTACGAGTCTAGAAGAAATAGAAGGGTTATAGCATTGGTCACAAAGTGGGGGAGTTTATCAAAGATATCAAGAGGAGAGAGTTCTATGATTAGAGGAATCATCAAAATTGCCAAATTCTCCCAAGAATTAGCTCAAATGCTCAATGTCAGAGAAGTGACATTGGTGACTCTAGCAAGGACAGATTAAGAATACGTAAAGGCCTTCCTTATAGTAGTCAATTGTCTTCTCCAACTGCTTATAAAGCTCCTTTCGGCTCCTAGACTCATGGACAGAAAGAAAGCTTCCTGAGACATAGTAAAGTCTGCACAGGCACCGAGAAGACATCAAATTGTAAGTTGTCACAGCCTTTTTATTAAAATATTTGTTTTTGCTCTTTTACAGTTATTATTTATTTACCTTTTGTTCCCAACTTTCAACATTGTGGTTTCAATTATTAGATTTGATAAGTATAAAATTAGTTATATAGACATTTATATCTATAAAGAGACTGAAAATTATAATGACTTCTATTTTGTGAACTTATGGACTTTTTTCAAATTTCTTGAGAGATTTACATAACTCTATGATGCAAACAAAATGATCTAGGTTAATAGGATTGTTTTGGGCTACATATACTTAGATTTTTTTTTTTTTAAGTAGTAAATTTACCAGCAAATTCACACATGCTGAAGTGATGTAATCCTCACCCACACTGCCTATGCTTATTCACAAAATCAGACATGAAAATTTTCTAAGCCCTTTCTTTGTTTTGTGCTCAGTATCTATTTGTCTGCATTTCTTTTTCAGGAGAGAATTCTGAAATAGGATTTTGGTCCCCTTGATGGCCTTAGTTATGTATGAAGCTGTGATTTCAGGCAGGTTCAATCATTATAAAATAGATCTCTGTATGAGGCAAAAAGCTTAAACACGCCTCATCAATAAAGACAAAAGAAGAGAGTTCCTGGAATCCATCCCCAACACTGTATGAATTTTTAACTTTTTTCCTAGTCATACCTATGAGAAGCCTTTCCAGGAAGATGTGTTCATACTGCTTCAATTAGTATGATCTCTTCCTGGACTTGGTGAGACAATATCTTAGAGATTTCAATTAGAATGGGCTTTATTGTTAAATAAGCGAAGTCAGGGCAACCTATATTCAAAATCTGCTCTTTCATATTTCACACATTTTCCAGGCACTGAGAACTTTTTGTCTAACCACTGTGGCATTCAACTTCTCACCTCTTCACAGTTTACATGGCTGAGTTCCTCAGTAATTTGTTAACTGACAAACTGATGTTAATGAACATCAATCTTTTACTTCAAGTGGATCTTAAATAGGGGAAAATATGATCTATCTAGGAATTAAAGCTCCTACAAATGCAGTTGGGGAGCATAAGTGAAAGGCAATATTCTGAAACACATGAGTTACTCTTTTCTTCTAGTTTACCCGCCTTCATGTCTGAGAATGGTCCATCCAGCCAAAAGATTCAAGTCATGTTGGTAACTTATTGATTCTTACTGACTGCCAGTTAAAATCCAAGCTGTTAAATATATCATGCATTGCTTTCTAAGATTTGATCACATTTCTTTGCAGTTGATTCCACATACTTAGTGCAATACTGGAAGAGTAAGGGTATTGCTTGAGTTTTTTAACTAAAATAAATATTAAATTTGTTTAAGAGATATTTAACATGCTGATACTTATAGGCGGAGAAGGCAATGGCACCCCACTCCAGTACTCTTGCCTGGAAAATCCAATGGACGGAGGAGCCTGGTGGGCTGCAGTCTGTGGGGTCGCTAAGGGTCAGACACGACTGAGCGACTTCACTTTCACTTTTCACTTTCATGCATTGGAGAAGGAAATGGCAACCCACTCCAGTGTTCTTGCCTGGAGAATCCCAGGGACGGGGGAGCCTGGTGGGCTGCCGTCTCTGGGGTCGCACAGAGTCGGACATGACTGAAGCGACTTAGCAGCAGCAGCAGTGGCATACTTATAGGAAAAGGGCTTTCCTGGTGGCTCAGCAGTAAAAGAATCTGTCTGCCAATGCAGTAGGCGTGGATATGATCCCTGGGTTTGGAAGATCCCTGGGAGGAGGGAATGGAGACCCAGTCCAGTATTATTGGAAAATCCCATGGACAGAGGAACCTGGCATGCTACAGTCCTTAGGGTCACCAAGAGCTGGACATGACTGAATGACTAAGCTACCACCACTTAAAGGAAAATAATTTGTCCAGATGATAGTTTTTACCTGCACATGAGGGAAAAGTCCAAACCCAATATATAGGGTTTTAATATTCTCTACCTTTTTTAATGTAGTGCTTTTAGTTTATATGTCCGAGGTATGTGAATTCTTAGAAACAAACTATCTAATGTTAACCCTCATGAGATTAAGAACCCGGAAAAACACAGGGCTCCAGGAAGAATATAATCCTTATACTGCAAGTAAGAATAGTAAGTAAGCAGAAAAACACAAATAAACCAGCAGCTATATTACAGATTAGAAGCAACATCATTGACTCAAATGTGACAAGAAGTTGCTCCCCAAAGTTGGAATTTTCAAAGAAAAAAGGACAACTTGAAAGAGAGATTTGTGTCTATTGCTGTTAAAAATAAATTACTCCCTAGGAATAGGAATACAGTATGCTAATATTATTTATAAAGCATAGTTGTAGACATTTATAAACTAAAACCTAGAACACAGCCAAAAACTTTCATAGTAGAACAAAAATTATAAAAAATCATTTATTTCATGTTTACTTACCCTTTAAAATGTTCCATAATGTATGACTGGAAATGCAACAGTAGATGTATATCATTTATAAATATAAGAAAATATCTATATTGAGGTTTCATATTCTTTTTGTCTTTCTTTTTTATTGGATTAATGGTTTCAGAGCTTTCAGTTCAGTTCGGTTCAGTTCAGTCGCTCAGTCGTGTCTGACTTTACAACCCCATGAATCGCCGCATGCCAGGCCTCCCTGTCCATCACTAACTCCCGGAGTTCACTCAAACTCACGTCCATTGAGTTGGTGATGCCATCCAGCCATCTCATCCTCTGTCGTCAGCCTTTTCCTCCTGCCCCCAATCCCTCCCAGCATCAGAGTCTTTTCCAATGAGTCAACTCTTCGCGTGAGTTGGCCAAAGTACTGGAGTTTCAGCTTTAACATCATTCCTTCCAAAGAATTCCTAACCCTACCCCAGGGCTGATCTCCTTTAGAATGGACTTGTTGGATCTCCTTGCAGTCCAAGGGACTCTCAAGAGTCTTCTCCAACACCACAGTTCAGAAGCATCAATTCTTCAGCACTCAGCTTTCTTCACAGTCCAACTCTCACATCCATAAATGACCACTGGAAAAACCATAGCCTTGACTAGACGGACCTTTGTTGGCAAAGTAATGTCTCTGCTTTTGAATATGCTATCTAGGTTGGTCATAACTTTTCTTACAAAGGAGTACACCATGGACCGCAGCATGCCAGGCCTCCCTGTCCATCACCAACTCCCAGAGATTACCCAAACTCTTGTCCATTGAGTCGGTGATGCCATCCAACCATCTCATCCTCTGTCTTCCCCTTCACCTCCTGCCTTCAATCTTTCCCAGCATCAGGGTCTTTTCAAATGAGTCAGCTCTTCGCATCAGGTGATGAAAGTATTGGTGTTTCAGCCTCAACATCATTCATTCCAATGAATACTCAGGACTGACCTCCTTTAGGATGGACTGGTTGGATCTCCTTGCAGTCCAAGGAACTCTCAAGAGTCCTTTCCAAAATAACAGTTCAAAAGTATCAATTCTTCTGTGCTCAGTTTTCTTTATCATCCAACTCTCACATCCATACATGACCACTGGAAAAACCATGGCCATGACTAGATGGAACTTGTTGGCAAGATAATGTCTCTGCTTTTCTTTTTTTTTTTTTATCTTCTCATTTTTTTTTTTAATTTTATTTTATTTTTAAACTTTACATAATTGTATTAGTTTTGCCAAATATCAAAATGAATCCGCCACAGGCATACATGTGTTCCCCATCCTGAACCCTCCTCTCTCCTCCCTCCCCACTGATGTATAGAACAGTCTTATGTCTCTGCTTTTCAATATGCTGTCTAGGTTGGTCATAACTTTCCTTCCACGGGGAAAGCGCATTTAATTTCATGGCTCCAGTCACCATCTGCAATGATTTTGGAGCTCCCCCTCCCCCCCGCAAAAAAGTCAACCACTGTTTCCCTGTTTATTTGCCATGATGTAATGGGACTGGATTCCATGATCTTAGTTTTCTGAATGTTGAGCTTTAAGCCAAATTTTCACTCTTCTCTCTCATTTTTATCAAGAGGCTCTTTAGTTCTTCTTCGCTTTCTGCTCTAAGAGTGGTGTGATCTGCATATCTGAGGTTATTGATATTTCTCCTGGCAATCTTGACTCCAACTTGTGCTTCATCCAGCCCAGCATTTCTCACAATGTACTCTGCATAGAAGTTAAATAAGAGGGTGACAATATACAGCCTTGACGTACTCCTTTCCTGAATTGGAACCAGTCTGTTTGTTGTTCTGTGTCCAGTTCTAACTGTTGTTTCCTGACTTGTATACAGATTTCTCAAGAGGTAGGTCAGGTGGTCTGGTATTAGCATTTCTTTCAGAATTTTCCATAGTTTGTGGTGATCCACAAAGTCTTTGACATAGTCAATAAAGCAGAAGAAGATGTTTTCCTCAAACTCTCTTGCTTTTTTGATGATCCAGCAGATGCTGACAATTTGATCTCTGCTTTGTCTGCCTTTTCTAAATCCAGTTTGAACATGTGGAAGTTCATGGTTCATGCATTGCTGAAGCCTGCCTTGCAGAATTTTGAGCATTACTTAACTAGTGTGTGAGATGAGTGCAATTTTGAGGTAATTTGAGCATTCTTTGGCCTTGGCTTTCTTTGGGATTGGAATGAAAACTGCCCTTTTCCAGTCCTGTGGCCACTGCTGAGTTTTCCAAATTTACTAGCATATTGAATGCAGCACTTTCACAGGATCATCTTTTAGGGTTTGAAATAGCTCAACTGGAATTCCATCACCTCCACTAGCTTTGTTTATAGTGATACTTCTTAAGGCCCACTTGACTTTGCATTCCAGGATGCCTGGCTCTAGGTAAGTGATCACACCATCGCGATTATCTGGGTCATGAAGATCTTTTTGTACAGTTCTTCTGTGTATTCTTGCCAATTCTTCTTCATATTTCCGGCTTCAGTTAGGTCCATACCATTCCTGTCCTTTATTTTGCCCGTCTTTGCATGAAAACTTCCCTTGGTATCTCTAATTTTCTTGAAGAGATCTCTAGTCTTTCCCATCCTGTTGTTTTCCTCTATTTCTTGGCACTGATCACTGAGGAAGGCTTTCTTATCTCTCCTTGCTATTCTTTCGAACTCTGCATTCAGATGCTTATATCTTTCCTTTTCTCCTTTGCTTTTCGCTTCTCTTCTTTTCACAGCTATATGTAAGGCCTCCTCAGACAACCATTTTGCCTTTTTGTTTCTTTTTCTTGGGGATGATCTTGATCCCTGTCTCCTGTACAATGTCCCGAACCTCTGTCCATAATTCATCAGTCATTCTCTCTATCAGATCTAGTTCCTTAAATCTATCTCTCACTTCCACTGTATAATTGTAAAATATATGATTTAGGTCATATCTAAATGGTCTAGTGGTTTTTCCTACATTCTTCAATTTAAGTATTAATTTGGCAATAAGGAGTTCATGATCTGAGCCACAGTCAGCTCCCGGTCTTGTTTTTGCTGACTATATAGAGCTTCTCCATCTTTGGCTGCAAAAATAGAATCAATCCGATTTCAGTGTTGGCCATCTGGTGATGTCCAAGTGTAGAATATTCTCTTGTGTTGTTGGAAGAGGGTGTTTGCTATGACCAGTTTGTTCTCTTTTCAAAATTCTAGTAACCTTGACTCTGCTTCCTTCCATACTCCAAGGCCAAATTTGCCTGTTTATCCAGTTGTGTCTTGAATTCCTACTTTGCATTCCAGTCTCCTATAATGAAAAGGATATCTTTTTTGGGTGTTAGTTCTAAAAAGTCTTGTAGGTCTTCATAGAACTGTTCAACTTCAACTTCTTCAGCATTACTGGTTGGGGCATAGACTTAGATTACCATGATAATGAATGGTTTGCCTTGGAAATGAACAGAGATCATTCTGTTGTTTTTGAGACTGCATTGAAATACTGCATTTCGAACTCTTTTGTTGACCATGATGGCCACTCCACTTCTTCTAAGGGATTCTTGCATGCAGTAGTGGATATAATGGTCATATGAGTTAAATTCACCCATTCCAGTCCGTTTTAGTGCCCTGATTCCTAAAATGTCGATATTC
The DNA here is from genome assembly GCF_000754665.1 of Bison bison bison. Classification (NCBI taxonomy): domain Eukaryota; kingdom Metazoa; phylum Chordata; class Mammalia; order Artiodactyla; family Bovidae; genus Bison; species Bison bison. Next base: position 1,255,690 of record NW_011494633.1, on the reverse strand, counting down.
ACTCTTCCCATCTCCTTTTTGACCACTTCCAATTCGCCTTCATGGACCTAACATTCCAGGTTCCTATGCAATATTGCTTTTTAAAGCATCAGACCTTGCTTTTCTCACCAGTCATATCCACAACTGGGTGTTGTTTTTGCTTTGGCTCTGTCTCTTCTTTCTTTCTGGAGTTATTTCTCCACTGATCTCCAGTAGCATTTTGGGCACCTACTGACCTGGGGAGTTCATCTTTCAGTGTCGTGTCTTTTTGCCTTTTCATACTGTTCATGGGGTTCTCAAGGCATGAATATATGTGTGGATTTATGTATATACACATATATATATGTATTTTACACATACACATGTGTTATAGTTACATCTGTTGTATCACAGTGCCTTAGGGGCTCCCTGGTGGCTCATATGTTAGAGAATCCACCTCTAATGTGGGAGACCTGGATTCCATCCCTGGGTTAGGAAGATTCCCTGTAGAAGGAGATGGCAACCCACTCTAGTATTATTGCCTGGAGAATATCCATGAACAGAGGAGCCTGATGGGCAACAGTCCGCGAGGTCTCCAAGAGACTGACATGAGGAGGTATAAATGCATCAAATCTCCCTGTTGATCACCCCAGACTTCTGGAAATCAAATTGTCTGATATTTTCCAGTAACTATAACATAGCATATTTTCTTGAAACTTATTTAATATTTGAGAAACACAGTGCTGATAGATCAAAGTGAAAGTGAAGTCGCTCAGTCGTGTCCAACTCTTTGCCACCCCATGGCCGGTAGCCTACTAGGCTCCGCCATCCATGGGCTTTTCCAGGCAAGAATACTGGAGTGGGTTGCCATTTCCTTCTCCAGGGGATCTTCCCAATCCAGGGATCAAACCCGGGTCTCCTGCATTGCAGACAGACGCTTTACCGTCTGAGCCACTAGATCAAAGGTAAAAATAGTTTGGTGGGTTTTTTTCTAATTTTTTTTCAACGATATCTAGAGTAGAATTCTTTCACAGAAATAAAAACACTTTGACTGACCTTGGCATGTGGTCAATGGGAGAGACATTCTGTACATATTATTAAACACTCATTTTAACTATAACTAAAATTTATGGTAAAGGGAATCATTTTCCTTCATTAGTCTCTATTGTGCAATATCAAAAAAGAATAGAAGAGAATTGCAGATAAAAAGTCCCAGTGACCTTTAAACATGTCTATAAAAACTTCTTATAATTTATAGTATTAAAGTTTTTAATACAAAATATATTTCACTGAATATTTAAAATTCTATAATATACCATACATATTTATTATAAAAACTTGAGAAATTTTAGAAAAGAAGATGAATAAAATTATCTAAGTACACAGTCTACAGAAAATTAATACAAAAATGTTTAGTATTATTCATTTCTGTATTGTATATATGTTATGTGGATTAACAGAGAATATTTAATATTAAAAAATGAAATAAGTTAAAGATGC
>NW_011494633.1:1237285-1254132 GCF_000754665.1 Bison bison bison | reverse complement strand
ATTAGTTTCATACAACAACTTTTTTTTCCATTTTTTTTTTCATATGTAACTCAGGACTACAGAAATAAAATAATCAAGATTATTGGTTCATGGAGGCCCCTTTCCTCTCTAGTAAAGTATATTTCTTTTAATAAGGGAATAATTAACTTTGAAATCACCATCCAACATAACCTATGACTTTGGCAATAAATTTTATCTAGCTCTGTTGTGCTCTACCATTCCACTACTGTTTTTTATATAACCTCCTTTATCCTATTGTTACCAATTCATTTTCTTTTTATGCAATTTTACTTTATTAGTATGTATTCCAGAAGCGTTATTTTTTGGTGTGTTCATTTTTTAACATTGGAAGAGTTTAATAAACTTTTACAACGTAAGTTAAATTTATCAACTCCCTTGATCTGTTTATTATTGATAATTTAAAACTTGTGTGGACAAATATGTCCTTTAAGATAATTTCCATTTTTCTCTTAGTAAGGTTTGTCATACAAAATTAAAACTTATCTCCAAAGTAATGTATATTCATAGTAAATTCTTCAAATATTAAAAATAATTCCATAAATGGAAAATGAAAGTTCATCCAATCTCACCATCAAAAGAGGCCAGAGCTAAAAATTTGATATAAATCTTCCCCCAAATAAATATTACACTTAATTTTGAAAATGTTAGTCCCAGTTAGTATACATAGAGCAACGTCAGTTTTTATAGATGTCATATAAAATTTAAATGTGTCTAATTTAGGGTCCTTTTTGCCAAATCATACGTATATTCTTTTAATTTGCATATATCACTGTTATTGTACATCTCTGTATATGTTCCTAAAGACACATTTAAAGGTGCAGAACATTAAAATTTTTGATTACAAAGACATTACTTCACATCAGGGGTGTTCTAATTCACACTCAAAAATATTGTCTATGAGCCTGTTTAACTCCATTTTAATAGTGGTAATTATTAATCCTTTTCATTCTTCTGTACTGTATTAAAAGGGAAAAGGAGTAGTAAAACTGACATACTGAAGAAAAAAAAAATTTCTGACTTCTGAACATTTTCAATATATTTAAATAAATGTACTTTGGAAACGTATTCAAAGCCACATGGTGAAACACAACAATTTCACTATTTGGGAGAGATATAGCTTAGTTTCTGTGTATTAACACAAGAATATACCCAGAAAAGAGGGGCTAATGGTTGTTGGCTCAATTAGTGCAACTTGAATGAATAACTTTTTTTTTTTTTTTGAGAGCTTGAGGGTAAATTAAGACAACATTTAGCTCTGCTTCTTATTAGCTGTGCATAAATTTTCCCAAGAGCCTAATTAGCTCTGTCACAGTAAGTGTCTTATCCATTTACACAAGAGAACATTTTCCTTCCCCTTACATTCTGTCATGTAATAAATGATTGCGATACTAAATTTAAACTTGCTTTTAGAGTAGTGATATGAGGTTTGCTGAAGGTTACATTTCCCGCAACTAAATGGCCTTTTGTGTACCTTTTTTTTTTCTTTTTTTTCCTTTTGAACCTTGAGATATCGACCTAATATTAAAAACAAGTAACAAAGTCTCCTTCCTCCTTTTTTCCCCCCATGCAGCCACTATACTCTGCACTTGATAAAAGTTTACTTTGGTGTTTAAAATGTTATCAGATATCATTTTAATAGTTATTTATTGGGAAGTAGAAATGGAAAAGGAAAGGTGGTAAATAAAAAGTTGAGAGAAGCAAAACTCTTAATATAGTAAAACAAAATTGGTGGCTTTTATTTAAAATATTAAAAAAAATTTGAATAATATTTAAAGTCAAACGGTTGCTCATGGAAGAAGAGTTATGACCGACCTAGAAAACATATTAGAAAGCAGAGACATTATTTTTCCAACAAAGAGCCGTCTAGTCAAAACTTTGGTTTTTCCAGTAGTCATGTATGGATGTGAGAGTTGGACCATAAAGAAAGCTGAGTGCTGAACAATTGATGCTTTTGAACTGTGGTGTTGGAGAAGACTCTTGAGAGTCCCTTGGACTGCAAGGGGATCCAACCAGTCCATCCTAAAGGAAATCAGTCCTGGGTGTTCATTTGAAAGACTGATGGTGAAGCTGAAACTCCAGTACTCTGGCCACCTGATGCAAGGAACTGACTCATTCGAAAGACCCTGGTGCTGGGAATGATTGAAGGCAAGAGGAGAAGGGGATAACAGAGGATGAGATGGTTGGACGGCATCACCAACTCAATGGACATGAGTTTGAGTAAGCTCCAGGAGTTGGTGATGGACAGGGAAGCCTGGCATACTGCAGTCCATGGGGTCGCAAAGAGTCGGACATGACTGAGCAACTGAGCTGAACTGAACTGACATATTTAAAAATTTCAATCAAGATAATGATTAAGTGTAAGTCACAGAGGGGCACATCCCTTTCATTTTATTTTCCAACACTGCCCTTGATCTCTTGCACAGTGTCCCTTACCCTGGCTGAGAGAAATAGTGGGTTTGGCTCTCCTCTCATTTTACTTTGCACTATGATTGAGAAGACTCAAATTTCCGAGATCTGCTGGATCATCAGAAAAGCAAGAGAGTTCCAGAAAAACATCCATTTCTTCTTTATTGACTATGCCAAAACCTTTGACTGTGTGGATCACAATAAACTGTGGAAAATTCTGAAAGAAATGGAATACCAGACTACCTGACTTGCCTCCTGAGAAATCTGTATGCAGGTCAGGAAGCAACAGTTAGAACTGGACATGGAACAACAGACTGGTTCCATATAGGAAAAGGAGTACATCAAGTCTGTATATTGTCACTCTGCTTATTTACTTATATGCAGAGTACATCATGAGAAATGCTGGGCTGGAAGAAGCACAAGCTGGAATCAAGATTGCCGGGAGAAATATCAATAACCTCAGATATGCAGATGACACCACCCTTATGGCAGAAAGTGAAGAGGAACTCAAAAGCCTCTCAATGAAAGTGAAAGTGGAGAGTGAAAAAGTTGGCTTAAAGCTCAACATTCAGAAAACTAAGATCATGGCATCCAGTCCCATCACATCATGGCAAATAGAGAAACAGTGGAAACAGTGTCAGACTTTATTTTTCTGGGCTCCAAAATCACTGCAGATGGTGATTGCAGCCATGAAATTAAAAGACACTTACTCCTTGGAAGGAAAATGATGACCAACCTAGAAAAAATATTAAAAAGCAGTGACATTACTTTGCCAACAAAGGTTCATCTTGTCAAGGCTATGGTTTTTCCAGTAGTCATGTGTGGATGTGAGAGTTGGACTATAAAAAAAAGCTGAGCACAGAAGAATTGATGTTTTTAAACTGTGGTGTTGGAGAAGACTCTTGAGAGTCTCTTGGACTGCAAGGAAATCCAACCAGTCCATCCTAAAGGAGATCAGTCCTGGGTGTTCATTGGAAGGACGGAAGCTGAAGCTGAAACTCCAATACTTTGGCCACCTGATGAGAAGAGCTGACTCATTTGAAAAGACCCTGTTGCTGGGAAAGATTGAAGGCAGGAGATGAAGGGGACGACAGAGAATGAGATCGTTGAATGGCTTCACCGACTCAATGGACATGAGTTTGGGTAAACTCTGGGAGTTGGTGATGGACAGGGAGGCCTGGCGTGCTGTGGCCCATGAGTTGCAGAGTCAGACATGACTGAGCAGCTGAACTGAATTGAACAAGGCTTTTTTAAGATTTCCTGTCCTTCATTTTGCAAAGGAAGCAATTGTTATTCCTACCTTCATCTCTATTTCTATTTCTTTTATAAAGTACAGTAGTACCCTTGATTCATCGTTGCCCTTTCTGCAGTTTAATAAACCCATGTTCAACTGCAATCTGGAAATATTAAATAGAAAATACTAGAAACATAATTTGTACACTTTAAATTGTGCACCATTCTGATTGGTGTGATGAAATCATGCCCTCCTTCTTCCTGCTTGGGATTATCAACTGTTGGTGTTGTGTGCTTCTGACATCCAACCATGTCTGTCATCATGGCTTGATGATTCAGGGTCACTAGAAGCAGATGATCTTCCTCGAATATACTGTAAGAAGATCAGTAGTAACCTAGTGTTACCTCACCATGCCTAGATCATTCATGTCACTTCATGTCATGGTGTAGGCATTTTATCTATTTACATCATCACAAGAAGAGATAATGTGGTATGATATTTTGAGAGAGACTGTTACAGAAGCCAAGCTTGTACTGCTGGCTGCATGACATGTCAATAAATCAAGAGAAGAGTTTGGGGCAAGTAGTATTGACTTTATTTATAAAGCCTGCAGACCAAGAATATGGTGGACTAGTGTCCCAAAGAACCATCTTACCAGGAAGAGCAGAGAATGGGGAGTTCCAGTTTTCATAGGTACTGAATTTGAGTTTGGGAAGATGGGAACGTTCTGGAGGCAGATGGTGGTGACAACAGTGTGAATGTATTTAATGGCATTGAACCCCTACACTCAAAAATGGTAAATTGTATGTTCTGCGTATCTTACCCGAAAATTCAAGAAATAAACATACATTAAAATAATAATGATAATAAAAAGAACCATCTTACCTGATAGAATTCAGTCTTCTTTTAAATAAAAAGAAGAGGGAATAATTCAAACATTTTTTGCTCCAGTCAGCCTCTGGAGGGGATGTGTTAATTCCTTCCTTCCAGCAGTCATTCATAGGCAGGCTTGGTCAGGATGTTTCCTGTGATCTAAACAAAGGTATTTTAGCTAAATTATCTTTATCTGGGAGTCAGGGTTCCCAAAGATAGGCTATTATGCATTATTTCATCTTATAGGCAACATCCCATTAGTGATTAACTTGTAATAGAACATAAATGCTCTTCCTTATTAAAAAGGCACATTTGCATAAACTTTGTTAGAGTATATTATTATATTTGTTCTATTTTTTCTTGTAAATTCAGAAATTTTATTTTTTTAATTAATTTTATTTTATTTAACTTTACAATATTGTATTGGTTTTTCTATATATCAAAATGAATCTGCCACAGGTATACATGTGTTCCCCATCCTGAACCCTCCTCCCTCCTCCCTCCCTATACCATCCCTCTGGGTCATCCCAATGCACCAGCCCCAAGCATCCAGTATCATTATATTTATTATTGTTAACCTCTTACTGTATCTAATTTTATAATAAACTTTATCATAGATATGAAAGTACAGGAAAAAACATGGTATGTATAGGGTTTTGTACTATAAGAAATTTCAGACATCCACTATAGGTCTGGAAACATATTTCTCACAGATAAGGGTGGCTTACGATAGCTGTTTTGATATCATTAATATTATGTTCTACTACAATAAATGTCTTTAACAGATTGTGTATAGATTGATAATGCTAAGAATTGAAAAACTCTGAGTTTTTATGCTCTTATTTCCTTATGTATATGTTTTACTTCACATCGATTATGACTTTCTTATATATACTTTTTTGATCTGCTATACTTATCTAATTATTTGATTTTACTTATTCACTGTCTAATTTTAGAAGAGCCTCTTGATGAGGGCGAAAGTGGAGAGTGATAAAGCTGGCTTAAAACTCAACATTCAAAAAGCTAAGATCATGGCATCTGGTCCTATCACTTCATGGCAAATAGAAAGGGAAAAACTGGAAGCAGAGAGAGATTTTATTTTCCTGCACTTCAAAATCACTGTGGATGGTGATTGCAGCTATGAAATTAAAAGACACTTGCTCTTTGAAAGGAAAGCTATAAGAAACCTATATGCTAAGTCACGTCAATCATGTCTGACTCTTTGCGACCCTAGGGACCATAGCCCACCAGTCTCCTCTGTCCATGGGATTCTCCAGAAAAGAGTACTGGACTTGGTTGCCATGCCCTTCCCCAGGGGATCTTCCTGACCCAGCAACTGAATAGACCTTTCTTACGTTTCCTGAATTGGCTAGCGGTTTCTTTACCGATAGCGCAAGCAGGGATGTAATAAGAAACCTAGACAGCGTATGTAAAAGCAGAGACATCACTTTGCTGACAAAGGTCTGTATATTCAAAACTACGTTTTTTTTTTTTTTTTTTCCAGTAGTCATGTACAGATGTGAGAGTTGGACCATAAAAAATAAATAAATGAATAAATAAATAAAGCTGGGCACAGAAGAGTCGATGCTCTCGAACTATGGTGCTGGAGAAGACTCTTGAGAGTCCCTTGGACACCAAGAGATCAAGCCAGTCAATCCTAAAGGAAATCAACCCTGAAGGTTGGAAGGGCTGATTCCTTGGAAGGACTGATGCTGAAGCTCCAATACTTTGGCTACTTGATGCATAGGGCTGACTCGTTGGAAAAGACGCTGATGCTGGGAAAGATGGAAGGCAAAAGGAGAAGAAGACAACAGAGGATGAGATGTTTAGATAGCGTCACCGACTCAATGGACATGAGTTTGAGCAAACTCCCTCCAGGAGATAGTCAAAGACAGGGAAGCCTGATGTGCTACAGTCCAGGGGGTCACAAAAAGTCAGACAGGACTTAGCAACTGAATAACAGCAACAACAAACAACCAGGGTCAGACTTTGGAGAATTTAATGATAGCTTTGAAATGTATTGCATGACTTCCAATTTAGTCTCTATTTATCTGTATCCTCATATAAAATATTGATCAGACTAGCTAGTGAACATATGTATTCAGAGGATTCAATGAAACTACCCAAAAACATAGGCATGTCTGATAGGCTGAACGATGATTCCTTGATCACTGGAACCTCTGAATGCTACCTTACATGGCAAAAAGGACTTTGCAGAGGTGATTAAATTAAATATCTGGAGATGAGATTATGCAGGTAAAGCCTAAATGTATTAATAACTGCCCTTAAGAGAAAAACAGAGGTTTGACCAGAGAAGAGAAGAAAGCAGAAATTGGAGTGAAGCAGCAGAAGTGAAGTAAAACCTGAAGCCAACAGAATCTGAACTAGACAAAGAATGCACACGTTTTCTTCTGGAGCCTCCTGAAGGAACCAGACCTTCTGAGGACATCAAAGCCATTCTTCTCAAGATGTATTCACACAGCTGTCCACAAAATACGTATTCTTTCCATATACATCTTACAGATAAGGAAACTAAGTCTCAGCAAGGTTAAATAATTTGCCAAAGTTGCCAAGCTAATTAGTAGAGGCCTTGACTTTCGAATGAAATTCATAACTTACTCATTTCATTTTTTATATCTATTATAAAGCATGCTTATATATCTGTTTCATTTACCACATTTCAAGTTCCCTAATATCAGATACCATACCTACCTTTGACCTTAATATATGTCCTTAGTCCATGATGCATAAATCTTAGGCAAGCTTTCCTATTGTCATGTCTGTGAGGCCACTCGCAGTCTTTAAATGATGCCTCATTTTCTCTAAGGTCTCAGAATTTAAAAATTTTATGTTGGTATTAACATAGAATTTTAGAGTGAAATTTACTCAGATTTACTCGTATTTGTCATATCTAGACTTTTTTTTTTTTATGTAGAAGGCAATGGCACCCCACTCCAGTACTCTTGCCCAGAAAATCCCATGGATGGAGGAGCCTGGTGGCCTGCAGTCCATGGGGTCGCTAAGAGTCAGACGCGACTGAGCGACTTCACTATGACTTTTCACTTTCATGCATTGGAGAAGGAAATGGCAACCCACTCCAGTGTTCTTGCCTAGAGAATCCCAGGGACGGGGGAGCCTGGTGGGCTGCCGTCTATGGGGTCACAGAGTTGGACACGACTGAAGCGACTTAGCAGCAGCAGCAGCAGCAGATTTTTTTATGTAGCAGAAAAAATGCTTTAAATTAAAAGAACACTAACATCAAGCCAGACAACTTGAGTTTAAGTTCTGTTTCTACTACTGTTATTGTTGCTGTTGTTCAGTTGCCAAGTCACGTCCGACTCATTGTGACCCCATGGACTGCAGCACACCAGGCTCCTCTGTCCTCCACTGTCTCCTAGAGTTTGTTCAAATTCATGTCCACTGAGTTGGGACTGCTAATAAGTTCTATTTCCAATTTATTTCTCTTTTAAATGATGATAATTACACCTTCCTCAATACTTCATTGTAAAAACTATTGAAAAATGTGAAAGAAAATATCGAGGATGCATTCTGATAAATATTTATTAAAACTAGTGTAAGTTTCTCTCTCCAGGGACAACATATATGAAATCAGGAGTTTTGTTTAGAAACTATTCTACCACCTTCTCTTGCTATTAGCTCATATGCTTTTATTTCTTTTTTGTTTTTCTGAGACTACCACTGGCATTTTTTCTTCATATTTATGTTAAAAATCCATCAATTTTTAAAATTATTTATGTATAAAATTTATAATTTCTTCATTAATTTTTTCAAAGAACTGATTAAAAGATATTCTCTAGAAAGCATTGAGTTTAGGGATGGTATTAAACATTTTTCTCTCAACGCTGTTATTCAGTAGAGTTACAGGAGCTAATATTGGAAAGAAAACATTTGTAATTGACAGATTATCAGTTGTGTTACTTATTTGCGGAACCAAGTTAGAAAAGTGGCTTTCTTTAAAACATAGTCACAATGTACATACCCTTATTGTTCTTGAAGACTATATTATGGCTGTATGACCTCTCATTACTACTGGCATTTTCAAAGTAAATGTCAGAATTATACTTCAGAGAAAACCCAGTGTGCCATGTCACTTTCTATATTATAGGTTTGTCAACCATGAGATCATCATCACCGCAGCTTATGATATAGAAAAGGTAAATGTGACTCTCTGTATTAATTACTTTGGACATGTACTCAAAAGAACAGATGTCACAGTATAATTTCACTATTATAGATTTAGACTCTTTTGCTATACAGCTTCTTAATATGTACATCTCAATTTTTTTTGAGAAAAAAATCTCGATTTTTTTATTTTAATAAGTTTTAACTAAAAAGTCATTGCTAATACCAAAATAATTCATGATTAGGAATTTAATGTTCAATGATTTAGAAATTTAAAATGTCTGAAATAATTTCTAAAAGGCAGAGAATAGAAGGCACAATTCAATTCTGTGAAGCAGTTAGCATGACTCTCTTTTATGATCACCAGTTATATTGCACCTTTGACTGACCTCAGTCTTAGGTGATAAAAGCAAGTGTCTTGCAGTTTAAGTTGCATAAGATCAAAATCACACCCGGTATGTATTATTCACTCACTCCTTCAGACACCTCTAGAGTTTCTTAGCTGAAGTAAATTTCAACAACAAAATCAACAACTGTAAAATATAGGTGTCAGCCTGACTTTAGCCTCCAATATTTTCCATTCAGTTCAGTACAGTTGCCCACTCATGTCTGACTCTTTGGGACCCCATGGACTGCAGCATGCCAGACTTTCCTGTCTTTCACCAACTCCCAGAGGTTGCTCAAGTTAATGTCCATCGAGTCAGTGATGCCATCCAACCATTTCATCCTGTCATCCCCTTCTCCTCCTGCCTTCCATCTTTCCCAGCATCAAGGTCTTTTCTAATGGAGTCAGTTCTTCATATCAAGTAGGCAAATTAATGGGGCTTCAACTTCAGCATTAGTCTTTCCAATGAATATTCACAACTGATTTCCTTCAGGATTGCCTGGTTTGATCTTCTTGCAGTCCAAGGGATGCTCAAGAGTATTCTCCAACATCACAGTTCATCAGAATCAAATCTTTTGATGCTTTCCCCCCCCCAAATAAATTATGTCACAGTTTCCATTGTTTCCCCATCAATTTGTCATGAAGTGATGGCACCAGATGCCATGATCTTCAAAAGAAGGCTGAATTTTCAGCCAACTTTTTCACTCTCCTCTTTCACTTTCATCAAGAGGCTCTTTAGTTCTTCACTTTCAGCCATAATGGTGGTGTTATGCATTTCTGAGGTCATTGATATTTCTCCTGGCAATCTTGATTTCAGCTTGTACTTCATCCACCCTGGCATTTTACATGATGTACTCTGCATATAAGGCTTCCCTAGTGGCTCAAATGGTAAAGCATCTACCTCCAATGAGGGAGACCTGAGTTCGATCCCTGGGTTGGGAAGATCCCCTGGAGAAGGAAATGGCAACCTACTCCAGTACCCTTGCCTGGAAAATCCCATGGATGGAGGAGCCTGGTAGGCTACAGTCCATGGGGTTGCAAAGAGTCGGACACAACTGAGCAACTTCACTTATGACTCTGCATATAAGTTAAATAAGTAGGCTGAGAATATATAATCTTGATGAACTTCTTTCCCAATTTGGAATCACTCTGTTGTTCCATGTCCAGTACTAACTGTTGCTTCTTGACCTATATACAGATTTCTCAGGGGACAGATCAGGTAGTCTGGTATTCCCATCTCCTGAAGAATTTTCCACAGTTTGTTGTGATCCACACAGTTAAAGGCTTTGGCGTGGTCAGTAAAGCAGGAGTAGACATTTTTCAGAAATTCTCTTGCTTTTTCTGTGATCCAACGGATGTTGGCAATTTGTTCCCTGGTTCCTCTGCCTTTTCTAAATCCTGCTTGAACATCTGGAAGTTCTCAGTTCACATACTGTTGAAGCCTCACTAGAAGAATTTTGAGCATTACTTTACTAGCATGTGAGATGCATATAATTGTGGGGTACATAAACATTCTTTCTCATTGCCTTCCCTTGGGATGGGAATGAAAACTGATGTTTTCCAGTCCTGTGGCCACTGCTGAGTTTTCCAAATTTGCTGGCATATTGAGTGCAGCACTTTCATGGCATCATCTTTTAGGATTTGAAATAGCTCAACTGGAATTCCATCACCTCCACTAGCTTTGTTCATAGTGATGCTTCCTAAGGCCCACTTGACTTTGCATTCCAGGATGCCTGGCTCTAGGTGAGTGATCACACTATCATGGTTATCTGGGTCATGAAGATCTTTTACTGTATAGTCCTTCTGTGTATTCTTGCCACCTCTTTTTAATATCCTCTGCTTCTGTTAGGTCCAAACCATTTCTGTCCTTAATTGTGCCCATCCTTGCATCAAATGTTCCCTTGATATCTCTAATTTTCTTGAAGAGATCTCTAGTCTTTCCCATTCTATTGTTTTCCTCTATTTCTTTGCTCTGATCAATTAAGAAGTCTTTTTTAAAAGTCTCTCCTTGCTATTCCATTAGCACAAATTAATTTGTCTGCTTAGCAAGATGTCAAGAGAGATAACATCAGTTTAATATCTACCAAAACTCAGCTACCATACCTCTAGTTGCATCTCTCTTCTTCAATCTCCACAGCTATACAATGAGCCAGAAAAAATTATTTTCATTTTAAGAAAGAGTAATTGAGGTTCATTTCTGATAAGAATCAACTCCTTAAAATGTGCAGAGCTTAGGATTTAAATCTAGATAATTAAGATATCAAAATATATGATGTTTGGTGCAGGCTAATGGAAATACATAATACAGTCATAAATTTTAGTAGTAAGTTAAAATATGAGGGAGGAAAAAAATAAATAAATAAAATATGAGGGAAGAATGTGTCTTGAGAAGATAACTCCCAATAGCTAGGAAGCCAAAGGAACCTCTAGTCTCAAATTGTTACCTAAGACTTCATCTAGTTAATTCAGAAAGAAAATAAGGAAATAATAGTATGTCAATATATAAATAGAAAGAATGAAAAAAAGACGAATGGAGAAAGGAAAGGAATAATAAAACAGAGGAGAAAAAATTTACAATCTCTCTCTCTATATATGTGTGTGTGTGTGTGTGTGTGTGTGTATACAGGTTATGTAGTGTTTATATATAGGTTATGTATATATAGGTTATGTAGATAAGTTTGTTATTTTAATGAATTACTCATTTCCTTATATTTTGCAAAGTACAAAAATACTTGTTTAAAAAAAAAATACTTGTTTTTACTTATTATCTCCTAGTTTGATGTGTCTTGATCACTGCTTCCTGTACAATGTCAGGAACCTTCATCAACAGTTTTTCAGGCACTCTGTCTATCAGATCTAATCCCTGGATTCTATTTGTCACTTCCACTCTATAATCATAGGGATTTGATTTAGGTCATACCTGAATGGTCTAGTGGTTTTCCCTACTTTCTTCAATTTAAGTCTGAATTTGGCAACAAGGAGTTCATGGTCTGAGCCACAGTCAGCTCCTGGTCTTGTTTTTACTGACTGTATAGAGCTTCCTCATCCTTGGCTGCAAAGAATATAATCAATCTGATTTCAGTGTTGACCCACTGGTGATGTCCGTGTGTAGAGTCATCTTTTATGTTGTTGGAAGAGGGTGTTTGCTATGACCAGTGTGCTCTCTTGGCAAAACTCTGTTAGCCTTTGCCCTGCTTCATTTTGTATTCCAAGGCCAAATTTGCCTGTTACTCCAGGTGTTTCTTGACTTCCTACTTTTGCATTCTAGTAACCTATGATGAAAAGGAAATCTTTTTTGGGTGTTAGTTCTAGAAGGTCTTATAGGTCTTCATAGAACTGTTTCAATTCAGCTTCTGCATTAGTGGTTGGGCCATAGACATGGATTACTGTGATATTGAATGGTTTGCCTTGGAAACGAACAGAGATCAATCTGTCATTTTTGAGATTGCACCCCTATACCACATTTTGCCTCTTTCATTGACTATGATGGCTACTCCATTTCCTCTAAGGGATTCTTCCCTACAGTAGTAGATACAATGGTCATCTGAGTTAAATTCACCCATTCCAGTCCATTGATTCCTAAAATGTCAATGTTCACCCTTGCCGTCTCCTGTTTGACCACTTCCTATTTACCTTGATTCAGGGACCTAGCATTCCAGGTTCCTATGCAATACTTTTCTTTATAGCATTGGGGTTTACTTCCATCATTGGTCACATCCACAACTGGGTATTATTTTCACTTTGGCTCTGTCTCTTCATTCTTTCTGGAGTTATTTCTTCACTCTTCTCCAGTAGCATATTGGGCACCTACAGACATGGGGACTTCATCTTCCAGTGTCCTATTGTTTTGCTTTTTCATACTGTTCATTGGGTTCTCAAGGCAAGAATATTGAAGTGGTTTGCCATTCCCTTCTCCAGTGGACCAAGTTTTGTCAGAACTCTCCACCATGACCTGTCCATCTTGGGTGGCCTACACAGCATGGTTCGTAGTTTCAGTTAGACAAGACTGTAGTCCATGTGATCAGTTTGATTAGTTACCTGTTATTGTGGTTTCCTTTCTTTTTGCCTTTGAGGGATAAGGAAAATAAGCTTATGAAATTTTCCTAATGGGAGAGACTGACTGTGGGGGAATCTGGGTCTTGTTCTGATGGCAGGGCCATGTTCACTAAATCTTTAATCCAATTTTCTGTTGAAAGGTGGGGCTGTGTTCCCTCCCTGTTTTTTGAACTGATACCAAACTGTTGAGGAGGTAATGAAGATTCTTTCAAAAGATCTTGTGCAAGCACTGTTTTATTCAGCGCCCCTGACCCTCAGTAGAACACTGTCAACCCAGGCCTCCATCGGAGACTACTGGACACTCACAGGCACATCTAAGTCAGTCTCTTCTGGGGGTCACTGCTCCTTTCTCCTGGGTCCTGGTGCACACAAAGTTTTGCTTGCACCCACTAAGAGTCTATTTACCCAGCCCCTAAGTTCTGTAATTCAATCCCACTGGCCTCCAAAGTCAATTTCTCTGGGTGTCTCAGTCCTTTTGCCAGATGCCCAGGTTGGGAAATCTTTTGTGGCTCCTAGAACATTCTTAACAATGCGGGGATTTAATTGGTATAATTGTTCTGCAGTTTGTGCAAGTTTCATCAAGACCATCCCAAAGAGAAAGAAATGCAAAAGGGGATAATGGTTGTCTGAGGAGGCCTTACAAATAGCTGAGAAAATAAAAGAAGCTAAAGACAAGGGAGAAAAGGAAAGATATACCCATCTGAATGCAGAGTTCCAAAGAATAACAAGGAGTGATAAGAAAGCCTTCCTCAATGATCAATGCAAAGAAAGAGGAAAACAACAGAGTGGGAGAGACTAGTGATCTCTTCAAGAAAATTAGAGATACCAAGGCAACATTTCATGAAAACATATGCACAACACAATAGAGAAACAGTATGGACCTAACAGAAGCAGAAGACATTAAGTAGATGTGGCAAGAATCCACAGAAGAACTATACAAAAAAGATCTTCATGACCCAGATAATAACAATGGTGTGATCACTCACCTACAGCCAGACATCCTGGAGTGGGAAGTTAAGTGGGCCTTAGGAACCATCACTAAAAACAAAGCTAGTGGGATGATGGATTTCCAATTATTTCAAATCCTAAAAGATGATTCTGTAAGGGTGCTGCACTCAATATGTCAGCAAATTTGGAAAACTCAGCAGTGGCCACAGGACTGGAAAAGGTCAGTTTTCATTCCAATCCCAAAGAAAGGAAATGCCAAAAAATGCTCAAACTACTTCACAGTTGCAATCATCTCACATGCTAGCAAAATAATGCTCAAAATTCTCCAAGCCAGGCTTCAACAGTATGTGAACTGAGAACTTCCAGATGTTCAAGCTGGATTTAGAAAAGGCAGAGGAACATAAATCAAATTGCCAACATCCATTGGATCATAGAAAAAACAAGAGAGTTCCAGAAAAACATCTACTTCTGTTTTCTTGACTAAGCCAAAGCCTTTGACTGTGTTGATCTCAACAAACTGTGGAAAATTCTTCAAGAGATGGGAATACCAGACCACCTTACCTGCCTCCTGAGAAATCTGTATGCTGTCAAGAAACAACAGTTAGAACTGGACATGGAAAAACAGAGTGGTTCTAAACTGGAAAAGGAGTTTGCCAAGGCTGTATATTGTCAACCTGCTTATTTAACTTACACACAGAGTACATCTTGCAAATTACTGGGCTGAATGAATCACAATCTGGAATGAAGATTGCTGGAAGAAATATCAATAACCTCAGATTTGCAGATCACACCACCCTTATGGCAGAAAGCAAAGAACTAAAGAGCCTCTGATGAAAGTGAAAGAGGAGATTGAAAAAGTTGACTTAAAACTCAACATTCAAAGAACCAAGATCATGGCATCCGGTCCTATCACTTCATGACAAGTAGATGGGGAAACAATGGAAACAGTGAGAGACTTTATATTCTTGACCTCCAAAATCACTGTAGATGATGACCCCAGCCATGAAATTAAAAGACACTTGCTCCTTGGAAGAAAAGTTATGACCAACCTAGCAACATATTGACAAGCAGAGACATTACTTTGCCAACAAAAGTCTGTCTAGTCAAAGCTATGTTTTTTCCAGTAGACATGGATGAATGTGAGAATTGGACTATAAGCAGAGCTGAGTGCCGAAGAATTGATGCTTTTGAACTGTGGTGTTGGAGAAGACTCTTGAGAGTCCTTTGGACTGCAAGGAGATCAAACCAGTCAATCCTAAAGCAAATCCACCCTGAACATTCATTGGAAGGACTGATGCTGAAGCTGAAGCTCCATTACTTTGGCCACGTGATACAAACAGCCAGCTCATTAGAAAAGATCCTGATTCTGGGAAAGGTTGCAGGAAGGAGGAGAAGGGGATGACAAAGTTTAATATGACTAGATGGCATCACCGATTCTAAGAACATGAGTTTGAGCAAGCTCTGGGAGTTGGTGATGGTCAGGGAAGCCTGGCATACTGCAGTCCATGGAGTCACAAAGAGATGGACACACTGAGTAACTAAACTGAGTTTGAAATGTTCTTGTTTCATTTAGATCCTGTGTATGTGTATATATATATATATTCATATACATATATATCTATAGATTTAGTTCAAGAATAAATCTCATCAGAAACTGTATAAATCAAAAATGACTCTGAGTGTTATATTTTGACTTGATTATCTTTTCTTGCTTTTGCAATTCCATAAAATTTTAAAATATATATATAATATATTAAATAAAGCAGTAGTTCTTATAATTATATTTAATTTATATATATATATGTATATCTGTCATAATGTTTAAGTAGTCAATAAAAATGTAGTGTTTAATTTTTTGCTTATAGAACAGCTACATTATCACTTGGTTCTTTAGCTATGAAAGAAAAATTATGAGGAGCATATATGAAATATTCTTCTTTTACTTTGCATTACACATACTTTGAAAAAACCCTGATTCTGGGAAAGATTGAAGACAGGAGGAGAAGGGGATGACAGAAGATGAGATGGCTGGATGGCATCACCAACTCAACAGACATGAGTTTCAGTAAACTCCAGGAGTTGGTGATGGACAGGAGGCGTGGCGTGCTGCAGTCCATGGGGTCTCAAAGAGTCGGACATGACTGAGTGACTGAACTGAGCTGAACTAAACATATAATTATAACAGTAATCTAATAATCATTTTGAAGATTAAAGGAATTTTTTATCCTGAAAAGAAAACATAGTGAAAAATATATTTTAGTGATGTATCTTCTCACATTGATATACATGTGGCTACCCTATATACAAAAAGGAAATAACCACATTTTTATAGACTACTTAGACATTTCAATCAGATCAGATCAGTCGCTCAGTCGTGTCCGACTCTTTGCAAGCCCATGACTTGCAGCACGCTGGGCCTCCCTGTCCATCACCAACTCCCGGAGTTCACTCAGACTCATGTCCATCGAGTCAGTGATGCTATCCAGCCATCTCATCCTCTGTCGTCCACTTCTCTTGCCCCCAATTCCTCCCAGCATCAGGGTCTTTTCCAATGAGTCAACTCTTCACATGAGGTGGCCAAAGTACTGGAGTTTGAGCTTTAGCATCATTCCTTCCAAAGAAATCCCAGGGCTGATCTCCTTCAGAATGGACTGGTTGGATCTCCTTGCAGTCAAAGGGATTCTCAAGAGTCTTCTCCCACACCACAGTTCAAAAGCATCAATTGTTCGGTGCTCAGCCTTCTTCACACTCCAACTCTCACATCCATACATGACCACTTGT
>NW_011494633.1:1220962-1237185 GCF_000754665.1 Bison bison bison | reverse complement strand
AGCATCAATTGTTCGGTGCTCAGCCTTCTTCACACTCCAACTCTCACATCCATACATGACCACAGGAAAAACCATAGCCTTGATTAGACGGACCTTTGTTGACAAAGTAACATCTCTGCTTTTGAATATGTTATCTAGGTTGGTCATAATTTTCCTTCCAAGCAGTAAGCGTCTTTTAATTTCATGGCTGCAGTCACCATCTGCAGTGATTTTGGAGCCCAGAAAAATAAAGTCTGACACTGTTTCCACTGTTTCCCCATCTATTTCCCATGAAGTGGTGGGACCGGATGCCATGATCTTCGTTTTCTGAATGTTGAGCTTTAAGCCAACTTTTTCATTCTCCACTTTCACCTTCATCAAGAGGCTTTTGAGTTCCTCTTCACTTTCTGCCATAAGGGTGGTGTCATCTGCATATCTGAGGTTATTGATATTTCTCCCAGCAATCTTGATTCCAGCTTGTGTTTCTTCCAGCCCAGAATTTCTCATGATGTACTCTGCATATAAGTTGAATAAACAGGGTGACAATATACAGCCTTGATGTACTCCTTTTCCTATTTGGAACCAGTCTGTTGTTCCATGTCCAGTTCTAACTGTTGCTTCCTGACCTGCATACAAATTTCTCAAGAGGCAGATCAGGTGGTCTGGTATTCCCATCTCTTGAAGAATTTTCCACAGTTTATTGTGATCCACACAGTCAAAGGCTTTGACCTAGTCAATAAAGCAAAAATAGATGTTTTTCTGGAACTGTCTTGCTTTTTCCATGATCCATCGGATGTTGGCAATTTGATCTCTGGTTCCTCTGCCTTTTCTAAAACCAGCTTAAACATCAGGAAGTTCACGGTTCACATGTTGCTGAAGCCTGGCTTGGAGAATTTTAAGCATTACTTTACTAGTGTGTGAGATGAGTGCAATTGTGTGGTAGTTTGAGCATTCTTTGGCATTGCCTTTATTTGGGATTGGAATGAAAAACTGACCTTTTCCAGTCCTGTGGCCACTGCTGAGTTTTCCACATTTCCTGGCATATTGAGTGCAGCACTTTCACAGCATCATCTTTCAGGATTTGAAATAGCTCAACTGGAATTCCATCACCTCCACTACCTTTGTTTGTAGTGATGCTTTCTAAGGCCCACTTGACTTCACATTCCAGGATGTCTGGCTCTAGATCAGTGATCACACCATCATGATTATCTGGGTCATGAAGATCTTTTTTGTACAGTTTTTCTGTGTATTCTTGCCATCTCTTCTTAATACCTTCTGCTTCTGTTAGGTCCATACCATTTCTGTCCTTTATCGAGCCCATCTTTGCATGAAATGTTCCTTTGGTATCTCTGATTTTCTTGAAGAGATCTCTAGTCTTTCCCATTCTGTTGTTTTCCTCTATTTCTTTGCATTGATCGCTGAAGAAGGCTTTCGTATCTCTTCTTGCTATTCTTTGGAACTCTGCATTCAGATGTTTATATCTTTGCTTTTCGCTTCTCTTCTTTTCACAGCTATTTGTAAGGCCTCCTCAGACAGCCATTTTGCTTTTTTGCATTTCTTTTCCATGGAGATGGTCTTGATCCCTGTCTCCTGTACAATGTCATGAACCTCAGTCCATAGCTCATCAGGCACTCTATCTATCAGATCTAGGCCCTTAAATCTATTTCTCACTTCCACTGTATAATCATAAGGGATTTGATATAGGTCATACCTGAATGGTCTAGTGGTTTCCCCTGCTTTCTTCAATTTAAGTCTGATTTTGGCAATAAGGAGTTCATGGTCTGAGCCACAGTCAGCTCCTGGTCTTGTTTTTGTATATATTGGTAGACATTTCAATAGATATACCAATATATACATATATATTCGGATTAATTTCAATTATGAACACTTCATTTATTTATCTAGTGGATATGCAATTTGTCACCTTTGCTCTGAAACACTGTGTACATGTGGTTTCTTTTGAGTAATTTAATTGAGAAGTATCCTCGAGAGAGGATTTGCTCGTCTCAGACATCAGGATATTTCCAGATAGACTGATATTGAGGAAAGTTATGAAGAAACATAGTAATTATCCATTGGAATTATCATAAGGATTTTCTAGCACATGTAATGCTTATTATGGTTCTTGATTTTAAAATAATAAAAGTTTCCCTTTCTTGTATTCTCTGTTGCCTTTCAAGCCAGAGTGTGATCCAGGATTCTGGTTCCCCAAAATGTGAAGATGTCAGTTTACTTGACCTACAAATTTATTCCTGTTAAGTAGTGAATTCAAGTTCTTGTCCTAGAAGCAGAATGTTAATTAGTATGTTTGTACTAGATAATAGGATATAGTGGAATCTGGACTGATTTCAAAATGTTCTAAAACACATAGAACATGCTTTAGATTGCTGAGAAAGATAAAGGGCAAGAGAAGAAGGGGGTGACAGAGGATGAAGTGGTTGGATGTCATCACTGACTCAATGAATATGAGTTTAAGCAGACTCTGGGACATCGTGAAATCAGGGAAGCCTGGTGTGCTGCAGTTCATGTGGTCACAAAGAGTCAGACAGGACTTAGCAACTGAACAACAGTAACAATACTTTAGATTGCTTATCTTCTGTTGACTTTTTTTGTTATATACTATGTATCAATTAGGAAAGATCAGTTCATGCTCAAATAACAAACAACAACAAACCTGAATTTATAGTCCATGACGCTATAAAAAGAAAGATTCGTTTATTTGTGCCAAATATCCATCAGAAGTTGGCTGGAAACTCTGCTCATCATAATCTTAAAGAAATTAGGCTGACCAAGGTTCAATTTTCAAATGTACTTCCATGACCATTGAGTTAGAAGGATGAAGATACGGTGGATCTAAAAGTTTCAACTTGGAAGTGATACACATCACTTCACTTCTGTATACATTTTATTGTCCAAAACAAATTATGTGATGTTATTTAATCCAAGTGGCTGAGGATATGCAATCCTATGAGAGTCCAAAATGGAAATGAATATTTGGTGAATCAGATCAGATCAGATCAGATCAGTCACTCAGTCGTGTCTGACTCTTTGCGACCCCATGAATCGCAGCACGCCAGGCCTCCCTGTCCATCACCAACTCCCGGAGTTATAGGGCCAGTGAATACACATAGTGCATTGGTTGTTTCTCTAAGGAGTTTTCAGTTTCTCATAATCTCTGAATACATCCTGCTGTTATATGAGTTATAAATATTTATTTAAATTCAACCATTTATCTTTTCATTTCACAAATAATATTTTCTGTGCATGTGGAAGTATTTTTGAATTCAATATGTAATGGCTTCTGATTTGTGGGCTATTATTGGAACGATCTCCCCTACTCTAGAGTTAAAATATATGTTTCTATAGTAAAAATAAGAGATCTTCTATGCTTTTTTACTTGAAAAAATGACTATAAATTTGATGAATTAAGAGTGTGTTTCTATGTGATCCGGCCATTTTACTTCTGGATATATACACAAAAATCAGTAAAGGAAGTTACCTCAACAGATTTGTACATTCATGTACATTGCATTATTATTCACAGTAGTCAAATTCTGGCAGCAGCCCTAGTGATTATTAACAAGATTAATGGATAAGAAAAACGTGATATATAAATCTTTAGCCTTAAAAATGGAAATTTTGATACATGCTGCAACACTGAAGACATTAAGTGAAGTTAACTGAAGACATTAACTAAGTGAAATCTTAACCACAAAAGGACAAATATTTTATTACCCATATAAGGTTTCTAGAGATGAAAATTAGAATGGTGGTTGGCAGGGGTTAGAGAAAGGGCTGAAAGGGTGTTAGTGTTTAATGGATACAGAGTTTTAGTTGGGAAAGATGAAAAGCTTCTGCTGGTGAATACTGGTAATGCTTGCAAAACAATGTGAATGTACTTAGTAGCACAAAATTGTACATGTAAACAGTTAAAATTAAATTTCCTTCTCTCTGGAGAGGGAAATGGCAATCCACTTCAGCATTCTTGCCTGGAAAATCCCAAGGACAGAAAAAGCCAGGCGGGCTACAGTCAATGGGGTCACAAAGAGTCAGACACAACTGAGCATGCACACATATTTTACCACCAGAAAAAATAATCAATCAAACAAACAAAAAAAACAAGAAGGAACATCTCTGATGAAGTTGCCAAGTCCCATATCAGTAGGCAAATTGTATTTTAAGGTATTAGAGCCTCTGATGCTAATGCAGATTGATGTGAAATACAATCAAGTAAAGACCCTCAAATGTTCATACATCACTTCAAGTCATGAATGTCCTCTATTTATAGAGGGGGTTTGGATTTCTCTTGCTGTTTATATTGTATTGGTTATAGGCAGTTTTTGTTTCAACCAAAAATAATGGAATTATGAAATTTCCAAAACAGCTCCCCCCCAAAAAAGAATAAATATCCTTTTCTGTTGATGATGACATTTGGGTTTGACTTTTCAAAGAATTGTTAAAATGTTGTCTTACACATTGAAACAAATAACCCAATTTACAGTTCTTCAAAGAACCATGTTGAAATGTAATAAAAATATATTAATAATTCTGAGTCAAATGGAATGCCGCTGTTCCCTTTTCTTTCTCTTATTTCAATAACAGGTGTTCTGGACTATTTCCAAGCTTGATCATTCCCTTTCTATTAGTATTCATCATATCATATATTTAATAGGAAAATAATAATAACAGCTGATATTTCTGGAATGTTGAGTACTTGTCAAATAAAATATGTAGGCTATTATGATTATTACCTCAAATGAACCCAATATAGATAGTCATGCATGCTTCTTTTGAGTAGGAAATTGAGGCCTACATAGAATGAAAAAAAAAAAAACTGGCTGATATCATTTGAGATCAATCTGAGAGAGAGACCAAATTTAATTCTCTGTAAGTATGTTTTTGTGTGTGTGTGCACAAGTCTGCTCTTAAGCAAATGTTTGTATTGTGAATCAATAACAATTCTAGGTTTTCATGACCAGGCTTTTCTCTTCTCTAGGGAAAATCTCAAGTCTGACATTTTAAAATTATCTTCTTTTCCATGTGTGAAAACAGACTGTAACTGTTGATTTTTAGGATGGACTGATGTACATAGTTCTCAAGGTATTTTGGTAAGAATGTTATTAATATATTCATTGGCAAAAACATCACTTCTTAAGAGACTCTGGATATTGGTCTCAATGTTCTAGTTTATAGATGAGTGTCAGAATAAAGGTAGTAAAACTCCTCTATGCTAGTTTCACTTGATATTTTCTATCCTTAACTCTAATAAAACAAAAACCAATATTCGTATTCTAACAATAATAAACTACCTTTCATAACAACTTGCGTTCATAACTTAGCCACTTGACACCTGTTACAGAAGTGTACACTTTAAAATACACTTAAAATTGCACATTGTAATTTGGCATTTTTAACAAAGAGGACTTTTTAAATAGCATGAAAAATGCTTGAAGAGAAATGATTCTCCATATCTGAAAAATTATTGCTTGTTTGATTTAAATTAGGGATATTAAAAACTATCAGTGACAATGTGGCAATACTGAGCAATAAGTGTTTAGCTCTATACAGCAGGTAGAAAAAAGTGCATCATGAATACATAAGGATTACTGTGTTACCCTGTATGAAAAAGCAACTGATTACTAATATAATTGCAATAAATCCTGATTTTAGAGAGCAGATTGCTATCTTCAATAAGGAGTATAAATGTTTAAGTCACTGGAAAAATGTAACCTCCTATTTTGTATTCAACTCATTTTCCATTCATCAATCTTAAGTAAATTTTATTTTTATGAACATTTCACTGAGGTCTACTAATTTTCTAAGTGGACGGATAAAAATAAGTTTAACTGCACGACAGAGGACCAAAGCTCCAAGTGACAGTAAATTAACCATATTCATGCCTTTCCATAGAATAATTTATCAACCTTTTGCCGAGCATTTTCTCTGAAATGAAATGCAATAGTTTCATATCCATACTACACAGAAAAAATGGTGAATTATTCAACAGCTCTCTTAACAATATCAAATGTTTTTGTTTTGATATTTTTTTCCTTCGGCTTTTATACATAAGTTGCAATACTTTAAGAGCAAACCAAGTAACTACTCAAATTACTGCATATCTGTTTACATACATGATATACATTACATATATCTGTGTATATAATTTATCCATATAAAATGTATTGCTGCTGCTGCTGCTAAGTCACATCAGTCGTGTCTGACTCTGTGCGACCCCATAGACGGCAGCCCAACAGGCTTCTCTGTCCCTGGGATTCTCCAGGCAAGAATACTGGAGTGGGTTGCCATTTCCTTCTCCAATGCATGAAAGTGAAAAGTGAAAGTGAAGTCATTCAGTCGTGTCCGACTCTTAGCGACCCCATGGATTATAGCCTACCAGGCTCCTCCGTCCATGGGATTCTCGAGGCAAGAGTACTGGAGTGGGTTGCCGTTGCCTTCTCCAAAAATGTATTGATAGATGGACAAATAGAATGAAGGCTGAGGTCCCACAGGTAATAATCTCATAATCTTTTAAGATATCTGCTGAACTCCATATTTTATTTTACTGTTTTATTCTGATATTAAATTAACTTTGTTCCATACAAATTCAACTGCAAATAGAAATCAATCCAATTATATTAAAATCAGAGTAAAATAGAAGTTCCTACATACTGTTTGTATACTAAAACTGGAATACTATTACTAATGCTTTTGACCACAAATTGTATCAAGACCTTCAAAATATTCTATTTTTTTAATCTGACAATTTACTTTAGATATTCTATAGTAAGGAAATAAAATCAAATAAAATTTTAAAAAAGTGCTATGAATGATAAAGTATTATATATCATATTATATTATTATTATCTATCATATATTATATATGAATGACATATATTATTATCCATATTATGTTGTTAAAATAATGAAAAAATTGAAAGTGACACAAACATCCAAATATATGGCATGATGAAGCCACTAATAGAGAATTAATAAATTAATGCTATATAGCCAAAGGAATTATGTAAGTAATTGGTAATAAGCTGGAAATTATTTTGTACAAAAAGCACATAATTCCAAAAGTCTACAAATAACAAATGCTGGAGAGGGTGTGGAGAAAAGGGAACCCTCTTACACTGTTGGTGGGAATGCAAACTAGTACAGCCACTATGGAGAACAGTGTGGAGATTCCTTAAAAAACTGGAAATAGAACTGCCTTATGATCCAGCAATCCCACTGCTGGGCATACACACTGAGGAAACCAGAAGGGAAAGAGACACGTGTACCCCAATGTTCATCGCAGCACTGTTTATAATAGCCAGGACATGGAAGCAACCTAGATGTCCATCAGCAGATGAATGGATAAGAAAGTGGTGGTACATATACACAATGGAGTATTACTCAGACATTAAAAAGAATACATTTGAATCAGTTCTAATGAGGTGGATGAAACTGGAGCCTATTATACAGAGTGAAGTAAGCCAGAAGGAAAAACATAAATACAGAATACTAATGCATATATATGGAATTTAGAAAGATGGTAACAATAACCCCGTGTATGAGACAGCAAAAGAGACACTGATGTATAGAACAGTCTTATGGACTCTGTGGGAGAGGGAGAGGATGGGAAGATTTGGGAAAATGGCATTGAAACATGTAAAATATCATGTAAGAAACGAGTTGCCAGTCCAGGTTCGATGCACGATACTGGATGCTTGGGGCTAGTGCACTGGGACGACCCAGAGGGATGGTATGGGGAGGGAGGAGGGAGGAGGGGTCAGGATGGGGAACACATGTATACCTGTGGTGGATTCATTTTGATATTTGGCAAAACTAATACAATTATGTAAAGTTTAAAAATAAAATAAAATTAGAAAAAAAATTAAAAAAAAAAAGCACATAATTGAGAAACAGAGAGCACAAAATATTGATTTCATCTTTTGAGCAATATTGCTATTGTTACTGTTCCATCACTAATGATAATACTATGTATTCTAAAGAACTTTAATTTTCTCTCTAAACTATTCACTGGAGAATCCCTGATTTAGTTTTATTCTGAGAGATAAAATGTGTGCCTCCCTTTCTTTTAATAAAATACATATTTAATATTAAAATTTTATAGAAATTTTCAGTTACCTTTATAATTCTGAAGGAATATCTTTCCATGTTTTTTTTACTGAAAGAGACATCTTTTTTATTAGAAAATATCACAGTATGTATCATTTCATCAAATTTTCCTTCCCAATATCTATCAATATATTTGTAGCTGTTGTTATCAATTGAGGTGTGGGTAGTTCAGTCTCGGATGAAGCATGTGACAATGTCCTGAGATATTTTTGGTTATCATCACATATGATTCTGTTGCTGGTGGATAAAGGCTTATAGGCATCCCACAGTGAAAAGGACAACCAGTCCCTGGCTACAAATAAGGAAGTATCTAGCCCAGTATCAACAGTGTCAAGGTGAAAGAATACTAATTTGTAATTTCATTAGTTAGCATTTTTTTAACAAAGGTATGTTGATGTATGGCAAAACCAATACAATATTGTAAAGTAATTAACCTCCAATTTAAATAAATAAATTTATATTAAAAATAAAAAGAAGAAAGAAAGAAAAAAAGTAATTAGGACAGAATCTGGCTAATTTATAAAGTTAGGTAAATGACTTTTTGATCTATGGGATGCAGAATGGATGTTGTATTGGCAGGCATGAAAACATTCTTCTAATTATACATCTTCATCCGAGCTCTTGGGTGACCTAGTACATTGTTAGTGAGCAGTAATATTTTGAAAGAATCCTTTTCTCTTTTTTTTCTGAGCAGTAGGTCTAAATAGTGGGCTCAAAATGTGCAGTAACCATGCTGTAAACAGATGTGCTGTTATCAAGGCTTTGCTGTTCATTTACAGTGCACAAGCACAAGATTTAGCACAGTTCTTAAGACCCTAGGATTTTTAGATTGTTGACGGAACACTGACTTCAAACTTCATGTTGCAAGCTGCATTAACCCCTAAGGAGAATCAGCCTGTCCTAACTTTGAGGCCAGACATTGACTTATCCTCTCCTGCTATGAAAATCCTACTTGGCATCTTCTTTCAATAGAAAGCTGTTTCATATGCATGGAAAATCTCTTGTTAGTGCAGCCACTTTCATTGATTATCTTAGCTAGATCTTGTGGATAACTTGCTGCAGATCCTACATCAGCACTTGCTGCTTTACCTTCTACTTTTTTGTTGTGGAGGTGGCTTCTTTCATTAAATCTTAAGAACCAACATCTGCTAACTTCAAACTTTTCTCTGCAGCTTTTTCACCTCTCTCAGCTTCCCTAGAATTGATGGGAGTCAGGGCCTTGCCTAGATTAGGTTGACTTGAGGGAATATGACTGGTTTGATCTTCCTCCTCATCAGCATTAAAGCTGTTTGGCTTTCCTATCATTCATGTGTGTTCACTGGAGCTGCACTTGTAAGATCCTTCAATAGCTGTTTTCTTGGCATTCACAACACGGTGCATACTGTTGTATTTGGCACAAGAGGCCTGGTTGTAGGCCTGTCTTGATTTTTGACATGCCTTTTTAACTAAGCTTAATCATCTCTAGATTTTGATTTAAAGTGAGAGACATGTGATTCTTCTTTCACTTGAACACACAGAAGTCATTGTTGTGTCCCAGGAAATAGGGCTAAGGAGAGGGAGAAAGATGTGAGAATGCTGGTCAATGGAGCAGTCAGAACACACACAGTATTTATCATAGGTGACACCTCAAAGTAATACAGATTACCATAAAATATAATAGTAATGAGTAAGTTTGAAATATGGTGAGAATTACTAAAATATGACACAAAAACAAGAACTGAGCAAATGCTTTTGAAAAATTGCACCAACAGACATTCTCAGTACAAGGCTGCCAAAAAAATCTTCAATTTTAAACAAAGCAATATCTGCAAAGCTCAATAAAGCAAAGCACATTAAAACAAAGTATGCCTGTATCCTTTTTTTCTGCCATATATGCCAGGTGAATTCTTCCCCTTAATGCTTTCCTCTCAAATAAAGTAAGATCAAGTACCATACTCTAGACACAAGAAGCATCTGAAATTTTCAGCTTTTCTTATGAATATTGGAAGAATTGTTAGCTGTTGAGCTGACAAAAAAAAAAGAATGAAAAAATCTTCAAATATCTTTCTTTACTCAGTATTACCAACTTGAAAGGTTTTTTAAAAACTGTACTTTGATGCTATTTAAATCATTTCAACAATTCAAAATGCAGTATGTTTATATAGTAATGTCCATTTGAATATAGCTAAATATACATTTATAAATATCATTTTCCTGTTTTGTATAGCTTACCTTGGTATCAGTTTAGTTCAGTTCAGTCACTCAGTCATGTCCAACTCTTTGTGATCCCATGGACTTCAGTATGCCAGATTCCCTGTTCATCACCAACTCTCGGAGCTTACTCAAACTCATGTGCATTGAGTTGGTGATGCCATCCAACCATCTCATCCTCTGTCGTCCTCTTCTCCTCCCGCCTTCAATCATTCCCAACATCAGGGTCTTTTGGTTTTAAAGTATAATAACTAATACATAACAAATTCTATTTATTATAACCTATATAAATATTAATTCTATGCAGTCGAAAATAAAGACATTATCAACAAAATAATATATCCAACAAATCTATTCTAATTATAGAAACATTTTCAAGACTGCCTTATAAATTACAAAAGTCAGTTGGGTATGTTAATGTATCCTTGTTTTGTACTTCTGAAAACTGCAAAGGCAAGGATGTCTGGGTATCTGTCAATTCAGCTTCTTTGTGGAAGCTCTATTCCAGATGTACCATTCTGAATGTAATGCTTGCTTCTTATACACACTTGAACTTGTTCCTGGATGAGTATATCTCTTTTTCCAACTTGCTCTAAAGAATTTTTACACATATTATGTTGTTTGAAAGTTGTATACTTTGGAATTCCAAAATAATCTATTACATAAAGCAAAGTAGTTAATGAAAATATGTTTTAAATTTTCTGAGTGCATCTATAGAAATCAATTACTTTAAAAATGTAATGGGAAACATATTCATTTATAATAACAATACTTAGGAATAGGTATAATACAAAATAAGCAAAATATTAAAATATAAAAGTGTCTCCTTACCAATCTACCACTCAAAATGCAGAAAGTAATAGGATTCCAGGTATGTAAGTAGAAGATAATCTCATAAATATTAATTCTACTTACATTAAAATTACATCAAACTGAATTAACCAAACCCAGAGTAGAAAATTAGTTACTGTAACTTATCCATATAATGAAATCATTTAAAATTAAAAATCATGTTTCTGTATTGATACAGAGTGATTTATAAGATATGATATAAATTGTAAAACATACTATAATGTGTTGAACACACTATCTTTTGTATAAGAAAATTAAAATATAATATATGTGTTTATCTTTGTACAGATGTAGAGATTTTCTAAAAGCTGAAAACCTTGCCTGGCCATCATGTAGGGAAACTGATTGGCTGGCTGGCTGTTAGGAAGGGAGACTTTTCATTATATACTTCATAACTTATTCAAAGGATAAACAGATTTCAAGTAATCTATTCCTTTCTACAGTCAGACCACATGCAGATGTTTATGTTCTTATTTCTCCTCTCTTCTCTTCATTCATTTGGAATAACTTACAATATTGATAATATACTACCTCTCCGTTATTGCTGTTGTTTTTCAGTCACTAAGTCGTGTCTGACTATTTGCGACCCTATGGACTGCAGCACGGGCTTCCCAGGTGGCATTAGTGGTAAAGAACCTGCCTGCTAATGCAGGAGACATGAGAGACTTGGGTTCAATTCCTGGGTTGGGAAGATCCCCTGGAGAAGGAAATGGCAACCCACTTCAGTATTCTTGCCTAGAGAATTCCACAGAGGAGTCTGGGGGGCTACAGTCCACGAGGTCACAAAGAGTCCCACTCAGTCATGCCACTTTCACTTCAGCCTTCTTTATGGTCCAACTCTCACATCCACACATGGCTACTGGAAAAACCATAGCTTTGACTATATGGACCTTTTCAGCAAGCGATGTCTCTACTTTTTAATACACTGTCTAGATATGTCATAGTTTTCCTTTCAAGGAGCAAGCATCGTTTAATTTAGTGACTGCAGTCAGAGTCCTCAGTGATTTGGGAGCCCAAGAAAAGAAAATCTGTCATTTTTTCCACTTTTTCCCCTTTGATTTGCTATGAATTGATGGGACTAGATGCCGTGATCTTAGTTTTGTGAATGTTGAGTTTCAAGCCAGCATTATCACTCTCCTCTTTCACCTTCAAAAAGAGGCTCTTTAGTTCCTCTTCACTATCTGTCATTCAGTGATATCATTTGCATATCCTAAGTTTTTGATATTTCTCCCAAGAGCTTCCAGCTTGTGATTGATTCAGCCCAGCATTTCACATGATATGCTCTGCTTAGAAGTTAAACAAGCAGGGTGACAATATAAAGCTGCCTATTCCTCTTATATTCCCAATAAAAAATATGTTCCTTTTTTGAGTTCAGTTCCATTCAGTCACTCAGTCGTGGCCCACTCTTTGAGACCCCATGGACTGAAGCACGGCAGGCTTCCCTGACCATCACCAACTCCCTAAACCTACCCAAACTAATGTCCATCGAGTCTGGGATTCCATCCAACCATCTCATCCTTTGTCGTCCCCTACTCCTCTCACCTTCAGTCTTTCCCAGCATCAGGGTCTGTTCCGGTGAGTCAGTTCTTCACATCAGGTGGCCAAAGTATTGGAGTTTCACCTTCAGCATCAGTCCTTCCAATGAATATTCAGGAGTGATTTCCTTTAGGATGGACCGGTTGGATCTCCTTACACTCCAAGTGACTCTCAAGGGTCTTCTCCAACACCACATTCAAAAGCATCAATTCTTAGGCACTCAGCTTTCTCTATAGTCCAACTCTCACATCTATACATGACTACTGGAAAAACCATAGCTTTGACAATACTTGGTTGGCAAAGTAATGTCTCTGCTTTTTAATCTGCTGTCTAGGTTGGTCATAGCTTTTCTTCCAAGGAGTAAGCATCTTTTAATTTCATGGCTGCAGTCACCATCTACAGTGAAAAAATAAAGCCTCTCACTGTTTCCATTATTTACCCATCTATTTGCCATGAATGGAAGTGACCCAATGCCATGATCTTAGTTTTCTGAATGTTGAGTTTAAGCCAAAATTTTCACTCACCTCTTTCACTTTCAGCAAGAGGATATTTAGTTTTTCTTTGCTTTCTGCCGTAAGGGTAGTGTGATCTGCAAATCTGAGGTTATTGATATTTCAGCCAACAATCTTAATTCCAGCTTGTGCTTCATGCAGCCCGGCATTTCGCATGATATATTCTGCATATAAGTTAAATAAGCAAGGACACAATATACAGCTATGACATACTTCTTTCCCAATTTGGAACCGGTCTCTTGTTCCAGGTACAGTTTTAACTGTTGCTTATTGATCTGCATACAGATTTCTCAACATGCAGCTCAGGTGGTCTGGTATTCCCATCTATTTCAGAATTTTCCACAGTTTATTGTGATCCACACAGTCAAAGGCTTTGGCATAGTCAATAAAGCAAAACTGGATGTTTTTCTGGAATACTCTTGCTGTTTCAATGATCCAGCGGATGTTGGCAATTTGATCTCTGGCTCCTCTGCCTTTTCTAAAACCAGCTTGAACATCTGGAAGTTCACAGTCAGTTCACATACTGTTGAAGCCTGGCTTGGAGAATTTTGAGCATTATTTTGCTAGCATGTGAGATGAATGCAATTGTGCAGTAGTTTTAACATTCTTTGGCACTGTCTTTCTTTGGGATTGGAATGAAAACTGACCTTTTACAGTCCTGTGGCCACTGGTGAGATTTCCAAATTTGCTGACATACTGAGTGCAGCACTTCCACAGCATCATCTTTTAGGATTTGAAATAGCTCAACTGGAATTCCATCACCTCCACCAGCTTTGTTTGTAGTGATGCTTCCTAAGGCTCACTTCACTTTGCATTCCAGGATCTGGCTCTAGGTGAGTGATCACACCATCGTGGTTATCTGGGTCATGAAGATCTCTTTTGTATAGTTCTGTGTATTCCTGCCACCTCTTCTTAATATCTTCTGCTTCCATTAGGTCCATACAATTTCTGTCCTTTATTATGCCCATCTTTGCATGAAATGTTCCTTTGATATCACTTATTTTCTTGAGATCTCTAGTTTTTTCCATTCTATTGTTTTCCTCTATTTCTTTTCATTGATCACTGATGAAGGCTTTCTTATCTCTCTTTGATATTCTTTGGAACTCTGCATTCAAATGGATATATCTTTTTTTCTCCCTTACCTTTATTTTCTCTTCTTTTCCCAGCTATTTGTAAGGCCTCATCAGACAAATATTTTGCCTTTTGCATTTCTTTTTCTTGGGGATGTTCTTGATAATTGCCTCCTGTATAATGTCCTGATCCTCTGTCCAGAGTTCTTTAGACACTCTTTCTATCAGATCTAATCCCTGGAATCTATTTGTCACTTCCACTGTACAATCATAAGGTGTTTGATTTAGGTCGTATCTGAATAACCTAGTCGTTTTCTCTACTTTCTTCAATTTAATTTTGAATTTGGCAATCATGAGTTCATGATCTGAGCCACAGTCAGCTCCTGGTCTTGTTTTTGCTGACTGTATAGAGCTTCTCCATCTTTGGCTGCAAAGAATATATTCAATCTGATTTTGGTATTGACCATCTGGTGATGTGCCCATGTAGTCTTCTCTTGTGTTGTTGGAAGAGAGTGTTTGTTATGACCAGTGTGTTCTCTTGGCAAAACACTATTAGCCTTTGCCCTGCTTCATTCCGTTCTCCAGGCCAAATTTGCCTGTTACTCCAGGTCACTCTTGACTTCCTACTTTTGCACCCCACTCCCTTATGATTAAGAGAACATCTTTTTTTGGTGTTAGTTTTAGAAGGTCTTCTAGATCTTCATAGAACCATTCAACTTCAGCTTCTTCAGCATTATTGGTCAGGGCATAGACTTGGATTACTGCGATATTGAATGCTTTGCCTTGGAAATGAGCAGAGATCATTCTGTCATTTTTGAGACTGGATCCAAGTACTGCATTTTGGACTCTTTTGTTGACTATGATGGCTGCTCCATTTCTTCTAAGGGATTCTTGCCAACAGTAGTAGATATACTGGTCATCTGAATTAAATTCACCCATTCCAGTCCATTTTAGTTCACTGATTCCTAAAATATTGATGTTCACTCTTGCCTTCTCATTTGGCCACTTCCGATTTACCTTGATTAATGGACCTAATGGTCCAGGTTGCTATGCAATATTGCTCTTTGCAGCATCAGACTTACTTCCATAACCCATCACATCCACAACTGAGTGTTGTTTTTGCTTTGGCTCCGTTTCTTGATTCTTTCTAGAGTTATTTCTACACTCTTACAGTAGCATATGGAGCCACTACCGACCTGGGGAGTTCATCTTTAAGTGTCATACCTTTTTGCTTTTTCATACTGTTCATGTGGTTCTCAAGGCAAGAATACTGAAGTGGTTTGCCATTCCCTTCTCTAGTGGACAGTGTTTTGTCAGTACTCTCCACCATGACCTCTCCATGTTCAGTGGCTGTACATGGTAGGGCTCATAATTTCATTGAACTAAACAAGGCTGTAGTTCTTGTGATCAGTTTGGTTAGTTTTCTGTGATTGTTGTTTTCATTCTGTCTTCCCTCTGATGGATAAGGATAAGAGACTTATGGAAGCTTCCTGGTGGGAGAGTCTGACTGAGGGGGAAACTGAGTCTTTTTCTGATGGGTGGGGCCATGCTCAGTAAATCTTTAATCCAATTATCTGTTGATGGGCAGGGCTGTTTCCCTCCCTGTTGCTTGACCTGAGACCAAACTATGGTGGAAGTAAAAGGCAATGCCAAAGAATGCTCAAACTACCGCACAATTGCACTCATCTCACACACTAGTAAAGTAATGCTCAAAATTCTCCAAGCCAGGCTTCAGCAATACGTGAACCGTGAACTTCCTGATGTTCAAGCTGGTTTTAGAAAAGGCAGAGGAACCAGAGATCAAATTGCCAACATCTGCTGGATCATGGAAAAAGCAAGAGAGTCCCAGAAAAACATCTATTTCTGCTTTATGGACTATGCCAAAACCTTTGACTGTGTGGATCACAATAAACTGTGGAAAATTCTGAAAGAGATGGGAATACCAGACCACCTGATCTGC
>NW_011494633.1:1206993-1220805 GCF_000754665.1 Bison bison bison | reverse complement strand
TTAAAGCTCAACATTCGGAAAACGAAGATCATGGCATCCGGTCCCACCACTTCATGGGAAATAGATGGGGAAACAGTGGAAACAGTGTCAGACTTTACTTTTCTGGGCTCCAAAATCACTGCAGATGGTGACTGCAGCCATGAAATTAAAAGATGCTTACTCCTTGGAAGGAAAGTTATGACCAACTTAGATAGCATATTCAAAAGCAGAGACATTACTTTGCCAACAAAGGTTCGTCTAGTCAAGGCTATGGTTTTTCCTGTGGTCATGTATGGATGTGAGAGTTGGACTGTGAAGAACGCTGAGCGCCGAAGAATTGATGCTTTTGAACTGTGGTGTTGGAGAAGACTCTTGAGAGTCCCTTGGACTGCAAGGAGATCCAACCAGTCCATTCTGAAGGAGATCGGCCCTGGGATTTCTTTGGAAGGAATGATGCTAAAACTGAAACTCCAGTACTTTGGCCACCTCTTGCGAAGAGTTGACTCATTGGAAAAGACTCTGATGCTGGGAGGGATTGGGGGCAAGAGGAGAAGGGGAAGACAGAGGATGAGGTGGCTGGATGGCATCACTGACTTGATGGATGTGAGTCTGAGTGAACTCCGGGAGTTGGTGATGGAAAGGGAGGCCTGGCGTGCTGTGATTCATGGGGTCACAATGAGTCGGACACGACTGAGCAACTGATCTGATCTGATCTGAACCTCCTTCAAAGGGTCTCATGCACACACTGCTGCACTCAGTGCCCCTGACCTGCAGCAGGCTTCCACTGTCACATGCCTCTACTGGCGACTCCCGGACACTCATGAGTTTTTCTGGGTCAGTCTCTTGTGGGTTCAGTGCTCCTTTCTCTTGTGTCCTGGTATACACAAGGTTTTATTTGTGCCCTCCAAAAGTCTGTTTCCCCAGTCCTATGTAAGTTCTGGTGGTTCTATAATGGGGTTAATGGAGACCTCCTCCAAGAGGGCTTATGCCACACCCAGGTCTACTGCACCCAGAGCCCCTGCCCCTGCAGCAGGCCACTGCTGACCCATACCCCCCACAGGAGATACTCAGACAGAGTTCCGGCTCAGTCTGTGTGGGTTGGGTGTGTGTTTTGTGCCATTCGCAATTCTGAAGAGCTCAGGAGACCAGATGCTCAGCGGGTGCACTGTCCCTGGTGGGCCATGCATCCAACCCCCTGGTTCCAGGCACTCATTTTCCTGGGTGCGCTGTGAGAGCACCACCTCAGATGTGCCGTATGTCTCCTCTGGAGAGCTGATCTCAGACTGTGGCCTGCATGGTGGCTGTCAACCATCCAGGATCTCAGAAAGACATGGTTAGCAGCTGGGAGCCTGCTCACTGGTGGAAGATGCCATCTCTGGGGCTGAGATTGCAGCAGCCCCTTGCCTTCTGGCTCTGGCTGTTGCAAGCCTGCCTCTCTATCTCCAGGTGGGGAAGGGCTGTTATGTAGCAGGCTAGCTCTCCTCTGGTATTCTCTCAATCCTTTGTTTTGTGAGCGGGCCAGACTGTATGTTAGGTTGTTAGGTTAGAGCCTTTTGAGTTGTGGTTAGGCATGTATTTTGTTGGCTTTTCTTTTCTTTTTTATTTTTTTTCCAGTTATGTTGCCTTCTGAAATTCCAAAACTCCCCACAGACCTGCCTGTAAGAGGATTTCCTACTGTGTTCCTTTTTTTGTGATGCTTATTCTTACCCCTGCTCAGTTTTTGTGTTTTCTTTAAAAGAAAGAAAGAAAAAAATTTGAATTTTTCAGCCTGTCTTTGATTATAGATATATGCATTGAGAGTTAAAGAAAAGGAATCTGGACCTTATCAAAATGAAGAAAGTCTCATGAAATATTGAAACAAGTATCTTTTTAATTGAAGTTAAATATTACCAACTTTTTCAGGTTTCATTTCATGCTAGGTTTTTGTTTTTGTTTATGATTTTTTTCCCCAGTATTTAGACAAGCTAGACTAACCTAGCTGAAATTTTCTGCTTTCTAATAGAAGTCTAAGCTGAACCAATATACAACTACTATCAATACTAATAAAAATAACAACAATGATTATAGGAATCCAAACAAAAGCTCTAGAAATAACAAGATAGCATGTAATAAGTTATACTGAACCATAGTCAGAGACTCACATATAGGGTAGCGATGTCTGTTATCCTAGTACCTTTAAATATAAAAGTTAATATATAAAATTTCATTTAGGTAAATTTAACTAAGTTGATTCTTCAGTTTCATTTTCCTTTTATAAACAATAAAACGTGTAAAAACTGAAATTTCTCTCGAGTACACTATTTAAAATATGTTAATTTAAAAACATTATATATATATATATATATATATAACTGAGAGTATAATTCTGAGGAATATTATAAACAATGTTCATAGTAAATCCTAATATGTTTTTAATTCAAATTCTCAGAGATTTACAACAAAGCCAACTTCTAAACAATGCATAGTATTTTATAATGCATGTATTACACAGCAAACATAACGAGGTGACACACTCATAAATGTATTGCTTCTTAGATTAATAATGGAATATCATGCAATTCTATAACCCCTTCAGCAATTACAGAAGTTGGTCTTTACTCTAAAGATGTATTCATGTGTATCCAATGAAATGTTACCAAGAAGTCTTCACCTTTATTTTGGTGGTTAACTTTTGCTCAGTGATCTTCTGAGAACAGCTTGCCATAGGTTATAGTAGTTTAATGGCCTAGCTGGCCATTTTTACCATCTCCTTGAACTTAACAAATGAGAAAATGTAAACATCCCACAAGGGATTTTGCTCCAATTGCCTTCAGAATAAATGCATATTAATAATGATTATCATGATTACCATGTTAATAATTACCATGTTAACAGGAAAATCTACTAAATAAATAAGAGTCTAAATGAATAGGAGGAAATGAGGTGGTAGTTGAAGAGAGAGTACCCCATCTGCAGTATGAAGATACCACATGACCATAATGAATTGCATTAGTGTTCTTTAAAACTAACATTCAGTCTCTATATTTCCATATGTAAATAATCATACATTTTATCATACATCAGCTGTCTTTGTCATTGAAATTTTTCAGCAACAGGGAGTCCTGCCTGGAACTTTATATATCTGCATTGATCAGCCCCTCTTCTCCTGGTTGTCCTTCATAGTCCATCTTCTCAATGAGGCTTTCTGTAAACCCCATTCAAGATTGGAGCATTCTTCTACTCTCTTTGACCTGTTCATGTTTTACTTATCCCTCATCACTTGTCACTATATGACAATATATCCTATAATCTCTCTTTTTTCTTTGTTATCTCTCTCACCTAACTCAACAGGAAACTATGATCTGAGTCATTTTGACTGCTATGTTCACTGATCTATTCGTAGTCCTGGAACGTTGTCTGGAACATAGTGGGTTCAACAGATATTTATTAAATAAATTGGTGAATATATGAAATAGAAAGAGATGATTAAAGAGTAGGAGTCTTTTAGATGTTATATTTTAGATACTGGTATTTTATATACACTTTCAGTTGTGACAAACCACTCTAAATTTGAATTATATCAGTGGTGCAAATTTTAGATGATATTTCAAAGGTGACCTATGTCGCTGGCTAAATAGAATGGATAGATAAAACATTGTGTGGAAAGTTGTACCAAAAAAATAAAGAATTTTAATACATGGTGTGTATACTATTTTAATTTTAGCCATTCTAATAGATGTATAATGGTATTATGGTGAGTATTCAAATTCCCTATTGACAGATCTTTCCATTTGCTTATTATAAGTGAAAGTCACTCAGTCATATCTGACTCTTTGCAACTCCATGGACTGTAGTTCCCCAGGCTCCTCTGCCCATGGGGATTATCCAGGCAAGGATACTAGAGAGTGGGTTGCCATGTCCACCTCCAGGGGATCTTCCCAACCCTGGGATCGAACCCAGGTCTCCCGTATTGCAGGCAGATCCTTTACCAACTGAGCCATCAGGGAAGCCCTGCTTATCATATGTACCATTTTTTTTTAAGGATGCTGGTTCAAACATATAATCCATTTTAAATCTTCTTTGTCTTGTTATTAAGTGGAAAGATTTTTTCATTTTTATAGGTCTTTTAAAAATTATGTGTGTGTATATATATATATATATAAATTTTACATATACATGTAATTTCACCCTAGAAATTATATAGATATTTAGTTAGAATTATGAGGATATAGTGTTTTGATGCTATAGTGTTAGCCTTATTCTATATCTCATAAAATACTTTATTATACTGATAATAACATTATAATATAAAGTATACTTATATACTTATAAGTATAAATTATATAGTATTATATTATGATACATCATATCAGTAACTTACACTATAAGGCAATATTTTTTATATTATTTTCCAGCTGTTCATTGTGTATATATGTATATGCATTTATATATATTTTTTATTTTTATATATTGAATGTATATCCTCCTTACCCTGCAAAATTCTTACTGGTTCTAGTAACTTACTTGTAGATTATTTTTGGCTCAATGCAAAAAATGTAGGAAGAAATATAAAACAAAATAATCAAAAGCAAATAGAGTGCTTAATCTCCTATTTCTTATGCTGAGTATTCATGGCTACATGTTTTTAAAAATTACTTCTTACATATGATTCACAACTTTGCATATAGTTATGTATGATTGACTATTTTTTATATAAATTGCACTTTCAATTAATATATCCAGTTTGTACTGTGTAATTTATATTTTTTAGTGCTTGGTTTAAACTCTTTACATGTAATATTAAAGAAATCAATTCCATTTCTATCATATATATTGCAAATATTTTTACTCAATATGGCAGTTTGCTTTTTAACTTGTATTTTGTTTTTTATTCATGTTCAAAATGTTAAAATTTTATGTAGTCACATTTATCATAAATTTTACTTATTGTCTCTGAATTTTATGTCTAGCTAGAAATAATTTTTCATTCTGCAAACATTTATTCATAATTTGTGAGGTTTTATGACTTATTTTTTGCCAAATATTTGATTCATATAGAATTGGTTTTAGTATAAAGAATATACAAGGAGAGAGAGTTAAATTTCTCTTTATATATATTTGGGGAAAGGTAGTAATAAGTTGTGCAGTTTGTCTTAGCAGCATAAACTGCACTGTATAAGCCCTCTTTTACTCACGCTCATAAAGTGAAGTCTTGCATGTATGCCTATTTTTAGAATTTCATGCATTTAATTTACATTAATGTTATCAGTACTCCAGAATTCATAATTCTGTGGTCATAATCATAATTACCAGAGATTCATGGCTTGTTTTACTATCTGGAATGTTGGCCAAATATGTTTATTTTCCCTCTTGCTTTGTAAGTTTCCAGAGCAAATCTGTCATCATTTTAACTGGGATAACACTTAATTCATTGCATAGTATTGTGTGTTCAGTGCTATGTCAGTCTTAAGTATCATCAATGCAAGAGTCAGACTCCCATATTTCCCTGATTTTATACCCAGAGCACAGCAGATCCAATGTGCCTGGGTTGCATCTATGTGTTCCAGTTTCTCTGTAGTCCAATGAGAAAAGAAAAATTAAAAAATATAATTTTTATTGTAACAATATATTTTAATTAAAAATTAACTTTTCCTAATTTTAAAGACTTATTTTTTAGAACAGTCTTAACTTTACAGCAAAATTGAAGGGAAGATAGATATCATACATACCCCCTACCCTTACACATGCGTAGCCTCTCGCATTATTTATTGTTGTTTTGGGAATGGAAAAAGAAGTTTGAAAATTGATCTCACAGTGCATTTTAAGTACTATCTGGCAATACTGTGTTTCAAAATTATTTTAAAACTTTTCTTCTGAGAAATTTGAACATAACCCAAGTTGAACTCACCAATGCGTGCACAGAAAAATCAATATCTAACAAGAGAAGGAAATGGCACCCCACTCCAGTGTTCTTGCCTGGAGAATCCCAGGGACAGGGAAGCCTGGTGGGCTGTTGTTCATGGGGTCGCACAGAGTTGGACATGACTGAAGTGACTTAGCAGTAACAAGTAAAAATAATGGAAATTATTTAAATGGTTATGATTTTTTTATCTCTGAGTACTCTCTAAATTCTAAAGATACATTTGAATTTACCACTACTATTTCAAGACTGGTCAAACATATATGCTGTAACTTCGTAAGATTTTCAATACTTATTATTTAAGTACCAGTTCTCTCTCTCTCTCTCTCTCTCTCTCTCTATATATATATATATATATATATACACCTCTCTCTTAAATTATCATGCCTTTAAAAAATATTCTAAACAACTGACCAAAAAAAACTCAAGAGAGTGAAAATAAGTAGCTATATTTCCAAGCATGAATATACCTACACCAGAGATAGTTTTGCTTCTGTGCTATGTTTAAACATCTCCTGGGAGGGATATTTCAGACTTCTTCCTTACTATTTCTTTTGTTTCCCTGACAACTTAAGCACTTAGACTTTTGGGATTGGTAAAGGTAAAAAATAGCTGAATTTACAACATGCTTAGACTTTTAAATGACATCGTTGATTCCTTGGTAAAGATATATCTTACAGTGAGGTGAATTAGTTGTCAGAAAAGTGGCAGTGATGATCTAATCATAAGCCAGGAGCAAGTAGATACGATCTAAGGAAAAACACTGGTTCTTTGGAGAAATTGAAGATTTTCTTAGGCTTACTAGTATTAAAGCCAACATTCTCTAGGTTCCTGATCCAGCTGATGGGGAGACAAGAGTCTTAATATTTTAAATAAAATAAGGATGTGAATTTGAATATTAAGCATCCTGTGAAGAAGCAGTACAAAGAGAAGAAAGGAATAATTGTTGAAATAAACGTCTGTTAAAAATTAATGGTATAGTCTTTCAATTTATCTAAAAAGCAAACAAAATTGAAATGCATTTATATTCAGCTGTAAAATATTCAACAAATGTTAAATGTCATTGGAAATAATTAACAATTTGTGATTTACATTAGAAACAAGTTAGAATGCCAAAGCAGCAACATGGACACATATGTATGTGTGTTTGTATAAATCAGAAACAAAGCAATGTGTAATATATATATATATATATACCATATATTTTGATTACCTATATGCATAAATATAGAGAAGAAAAATAATTAGATGGAATGTGAGGTTTGGAATTCACCAAAGGGGGTAAACAGATTAAGAGAATTTAAACCAGAGATTATGAGAATAAAGCAGGGCAAACCAGGGATACTACAATGAAAAAGTAGTGTCAACAGGGAGAGGCAATTTTTTTTTTCTCTTTTTAGTCTTGTCTTTTTCACATATAGTCACATATACACAAAATGTATTGACATAAATGTGCATTTAAACACAAATACATACAAATTACAGCAGCACTGTATATCTACAAATCATTTCACATAACAAAACACTATTTCAGATATATTATCATCACTGAACAACTTGGAAATCACAAGCACTGACAAATGCATATTTTGAGAATTAGGGTGTTAGATGTATTTTGCATCTTTCTAGAGCCACTCTACCCTTTCCTGTCCTCTGTCAGGTTACCTGATCCATATGATTCACATCTAAGCGTTTGCATGTCCCTTGCCTTCCTGTTGTGTTTAACCAGTGGGGAACTAGAGAGGAGGAGTGAAGAGTTTGAGGAGAAAGGGGTCAAAGTATACAGGTCCCTGTTCGCCATACTGTGAGTCTACCCTGTGCCTGCTGTGTCCCTTCACAGAAGGATGCTGCTTCTCCTAAAAGACCTGTGCTAAAGAACTCCCCTTTCTTTTGAAATTGTAAGCTCCTTCCTTTCTCTATTATTTGAACCTAGAGGTGGTGATAGTTGTACTGATGCTAACCTCAAATTCAAGCACTATTCATTATGGTTCCCCCATATACAAGCCAAGCTTTTGAAATTATTTTTTTGTGATTAAACTTTCAGGTATTCAAATTTGTTTCTGGCATCTGTCTCCCATTGGGTCCTGATTGAGACA
The DNA here is from genome assembly GCF_000754665.1 of Bison bison bison. Lineage (NCBI taxonomy): Eukaryota > Metazoa > Chordata > Mammalia > Artiodactyla > Bovidae > Bison > Bison bison. The sequence goes on along the minus strand of NW_011494633.1, from coordinate 1,212,831 downwards.
GTGAGAAAATAAAATTGATAATGAGAAGGCAAAGTTGATCAATGCAAACAGTGGAAGTGGCAAAGCTTCATGTAGGAAATACATTCTGAGGTGGCTCAGCAGTAAAAGAATCTGCCTGCAATGCAGAAGACAGGGGTTCAATCCCTGGATTGGGAAGATCCCCTGGGGAAGGGAATGGCTACCCACTCCAGTATTCTTGCCTGAAATTCCAGGGACAGAGGAGACTGGCAGGCTGCAATTCATGGCATCACAAATTGTTGGATAGGACTGTTCAGTTCATTCTCTCAGTTGTGTCTGACTCTTTGTGACCCCATTAATCACAGCACGCCAGGCCTCCCCATCCATCAACTCCCGGAGTCCACCCAAACTCATGTCCATCAAGTCGGTGATGCCATCCAGCCATCTCATCCTCTGTCGTCCTCTTCTCCTCCTTCCCCCAATCCCTCCCAGCATCAGGATCTCTTCCAGTGAGTTAACTCTTCACATGAGGTGGCCAAAGTATTGGAGTTTCAGCTTTAGCATCAGTCCTTCAAATGAACACCCAGGACTGATCTCCTTTAGGATGGACTGGTTGGATCTCCTTGCAGTCCAAGGGACTCGCAAGAGTCTTCTCCAACACCACAGTTCAAAAGCATCAATTCTTCTGTGTTCAGCTTTCTTCGTAGTCCAACTCTCACATCCATACATGACCAATGGAAAAACCATAGCCTTGACTAGACAGACCTTTGTTAGCAAAGTAATGTCTCTGCTTTTTAATTTGCTTTCTAGGTTGGTCATAACTTCCCTTCGAAGAAGTAAGTGTCTTTTAATTTCATGGCTGCAATCACTATGTGTAGTGATTTTGGAGCCCCCAAAAATAAGTCTGACACTGTTTCCACTGTTTCCCCATCTATTTCCCATTAAGTGATGGGACCAGAGGGCATGATCTTAGTTTTCTGAGTGTTGAGCTTTAAACCAACTTTTTCACTCTCCTCTTTCACTTTCATCAAGAGGCTTTTTAGTTCCTCTTCACTTTCTACCATAAGTGTGGTGTCATCTGCATATCTGAGGTTATTGATATTTCTCCCCACAATCTTCATTCCAGCTTGTGCTTCTTCCAGCCCAGCGTTTTACATGATGTACTCTGCATATAAGTTAAATAAGCAGGGTGACAATATGCAGCTTTGACATACTCCTTTTCCTATATGGAACCAGTCTGTTGTTCCATGTCCAGTTCTAACTGTTGCTCTCTGGCCTGCGTATAGGTGTCTCAAGAGGCAGGTCAGGTGGTCTGATATTCCCATCTCTTTCAGAATTTTCCATAGTTTATTGTGATCCACACAGTCAAAGGCTTTGGCATAGTCCATAAAGCAAAAATAGATGTTTTTCTGGAACTCTCTTGCTTTTTCCACGATCCAACAGATGTTGGCAATTTGATCTCTGGTACCTCTGCCTTTTCTAAGACCAGCTTGAACATCTAGAAGTTCACAGTTCACGTGTTGCTGAAGCCTGGCTTGGAGAATTTTGAGCATTACTTTACTAGCGTGTGAGATGAGTGCAATAGGGTGGTAGTTTGAGCATTGTTTGGCATTGCCTTTCTTTGGTATTGGAATGAAAACTGACCTTTTCCAGTCCTGTGGGCACTGTTGAGTTTTTAAAATTTGCTAACATATTGAGTGCAGCACTTTCACAGCATCATCTTTCAGGATTTGAAATAGCTCAACTGGAATTATATCACCTCCACTAGCTTTCTTTGCAGTGATGCTTTCTAAAGCCCACTTGACTTCACATGCCAGGATGTCTGGCTCTAGGTGAGTGATCACATCATCGTGATTATCTGGGTCATGAAGATCTTTTTTGTACAGTTCTCTGTATTCTCTCCACCTCTTATTAATACTTTCTGGTTCAGTTAGGTCCATATCATTTCTGTCCTTTATCGAGCCAATCTTTGCATGAAATATTCCCTTGGTATCTCTAATTTTCTTGAAGAGATCCCTAGTCTTTCCCATTCTGTTGTTTCCTCTATTTCCTTGGATTGACCGCTGAGGAAGACTTTCTTATCTCTCCTTGCTATTCTTTGGAACTCTGCATTCAGATGCTTATATCTTTCCTTTTCTCCTTTGCTTTTTGCTTCTCTTCCTTTCACTCCTATTTGTAAGGCCTCCCCAGACAGTCATTTTGCTTTTTTTTTTCATTTCTTTTCCATGGGGATGTTCTTGATCCCTTTCTCCTGTACAATGTCACAAACCTCATTCCGTAGTTCATCAGGCACTCTGTCTATCAGATCTAGTTCATTAAATCTATTTCTCACTTCCACTGTATAATCATAAGGGATTTGATTTAGATCATACCTGAATGGTGTAGTGGTTTTCCCTACTTTCTTCAATTTAAGTCTGAATTTGCCAATAAGGAGTTTATAAACTGAGCCACAGTCAGCTCCCAGTCTTGTTTTTGCTGACTGCATAGAGCTTCTCCATCTTTGGCTGCAAAGAATATAATCAGTCTGATTTCGGTGTTGACCATCTGGTGATGTCCATGTGTAGAGTCTTCTCTTGTTGTTGGAAGAGGGCGTTTGCTATGACCAGTGCGTTCTCTTGGCAAAAGTCTATTAGCCTTTGCACTGCTTCATTCTGTACTCGAAGGCCAAATTTGCCTGTTACTCCAGGTGTTTCTTGACTTCCTACTTTTGCATTCCAGTCCCCTATAATGAAAAGGACGTCTTTTTTGGGTGTTAGTTCTAGAAGGTTTTATAGGTTTTCATAGAACCATTTAACTTCAGCTTCTTCAGCATTACTGGTTAGAGCATAGGCTTGGTTTACTGTGATATTGAATGGTTTGCCTTGGAAATGAACAGAGATCATTCTGTCATTTTTGAGTTTGCATCCAAGTACTGCATTTCGGACTCTTTTGTTGACCATGATGGCTACTCCATTTCTTCTAAGGTAGTCCTGCCCACAGTAGTAGATACAATGGTCATCTGAATTAAATTCATCCATTCCAGTCCATCCTCATTCACCAATTCCTAGAATGTTGACATTCACTCTTGCCATCTCCTGTTTGACCACTTCCAATTTGCCTTGATTCATGGACCTAACATTCAAGCTTCCTATGCAATATTACTGTTTACAGCATTGGACCTTGCTTCTATCACCAGTCTCATCCACAACTTGGTATTATTTTTGCTTTGGATCCATCCCTTCATTTTTTTTTAGAGTTATTTCTCCACTGATCTCCAGTAGCATATTGGGCACCTACCAACCTGGGGAGTTTCTCTTTCAGTATCCTATCATTTTGCCTTTTCATACTGCTCATGAGGTTCTCAAGGCAAGAATACTGAAGTGGTTTGCCAGTTCCTTCTCCAGTCGACCACATTCTGTTAGACCTCTCCACCATGACCCGTCCGTCTTGGGTGGCCCCACCCGCCATGGCCTGGTTTCATTGAGTTAGACAAGGCTGTGGTCCGTGTGATCAGATTGGCTAGTTTTCCGTGATTATGGTTTCAGTGTGTCTGCTCTCTGATGCCCTCTTGCAACACCTACCATCTTACTTGGGTTTCTCTTACCTTGGACTTTGGTTATCTCTTCATGGCTGCTCCAGCAAAGCACAGCTACTGCTCCTTACCTTTAATAGGTCTCCCCTCCTGACCTTGAACATGGAGTAGGTCTTCCGCCACTCCTTGGACATGGGGTTGCTCCTCTAGGCCGCTGCCCCTGACCTCGGACTTTGGGTTGCTCCTAGTGGCATAAATGGTAATTTAATCAAAGGAAAAAAGAATGAGAATCATGGTATCAACTATCATTACAATGCACTCTGATTAGAATATCCTTTACATGCTCTTGATTCTCAAACTTCATTTTCAGTACAATTTACAGGAAGTTGTTAATATTCCTCGGCCCTCTCCATAGAAATTGTGGTTTAGCAGATGAGGAACGATTCATGAAGCTGCATTTTAAACATTGCCACAGATCATTATACTACAGGTGTTCCAAAGAGCAGGCTTTGAAAGCAATGCATGGACATAAATAAGAAGATTACATTACTTAAGAACAAACAAAATAAAAGATAACACTGCAAAACACTTAGCTACTTATAACTAAAATATCTCCCTAAACACTTGCTTGAGAACTTTTGCCAAACCACTCCTGCATTCTTTACAAAGTAATATAAATGAGAAACTGCAACAAAATGATTGCAGTATAGTTGTTTAAAGAATATGCCTTTTGCTTGTTGAAATAATTTATCTGATTTTTTATAACATACCTTGTTTCTACAGTTACATGAAAGAAGCACTATGTTCAAGTGCTTCAAATATATGTCTTGAATTTTATTTATGTGATTATCTAAATTCAAGATTGGGAGAAAGAGGAATAATATGAAGATTGGTCTTGAAATCAATATTTTTTGATAATATAAAGATTTATATTGATAATATAAAACATCAATTAAAAAAACATAATATCTTAGAAACTGAACTTACCTAAGTTAGTAAGCAGGAATGAACTCAGAAGGTTATTTGGTTAGATTTATAAGAAATGCGGCCTCGTTTTTGTGGCTATCTAAATAACCTAGATAGCATATTGAAAAGCAGAGACATTACTTTGCCAACAAAGGTTCGTCTAGTCAAGGCTATGGTTTTTCCAGTGGTCATGTATGGATGTGAGAGTTGGACTATGAAGAAAGCTGAACACAGAAGAATTGATGTTTTTGAACTGTGGTGTTGGAGAAGACTCTTTAGAGTCCCTTGGACTGCAAGGAGATCCAACCAGTCCATCCTAAAGGAGATCAGTCCTGGGTGTTCATTTGAAGGACTGATGCTGAAGCTGAAACTCCAGTACTTTGGCCACCTCATGCGAAGAGTTGACTCATTGGAAAAGACTCTGATGCTAGGAGGGATTGGGGGAAGGAGGAGAAGGAGACGACAGAGGATGAGATGGCTGGATGGCATCACTGACTTGATGGACGTGAGTCTGAGTGAACTCTGGGAGTTGGTGATGGACAGGGAGGCCTGGCGTGCTGCAATTCATGGGGTCACAAAGAGTCGGACACGACTGAGCGACTAAACTGAGCTGAACTGAAATAACTAACATGTGTAAAATGACTTTTGATTAAGGTTATTCTAAAACATTTAATATATGTTTTGGCAATACTCCTAAATGTGTATTATCATCGTTATGCTTGTCAGACATTAAAATGTCTGTATAATATTTTCAGATCCTATTTTTCTAACTTTGGGAGTTTATCAGGTTCTTTGATGATGTATAATTTCTCATACAGCATTTTTGAATGTTAAATAGAAAAGTAAAAGTCTCAACTAAATTCACTGGAAGCTGCAACTTGAAATTCTTCCCTCAGATGGAGTTGTCTCCATAATTAATGAAAAGTCAGTCATGAGTAATGAAAATATCATGATATGGAAGAGATGACAGTGTAAAGCACAACCTCATCTGGAATAGACATGATTACATAACTTGATTATCTGGGAGATCTAAGGACATGCTTTTGAGTACCCTGACTATTTCCCATTCGAAAGTCATCTCAATATGTAATTTAATGTAATTCATCCTCACAGTGTTTCTTGGTTTGTTTCATTCTAATTACAATACAATCACAGAAAACATTGTTGAACATTTGTATTAACCCTTGATCAAACACTCAAATTTGTATTTGATGACTATTTCTTGAATTAATACTGCTTTTGTTTCTACATACTAATACATATAAAATTATTAAACTACAAATGCAAATTTTCTTTTAAAGCAATCCTTAATAACCTTCATTTAGGGAGAAATTAATAGTAGGAATATATATTTTTGAAATTAACTGTTTGTCTGTTGCTTCATTTGCTATTATTTTCTCCCT
>NW_011494633.1:1197582-1206893 GCF_000754665.1 Bison bison bison | reverse complement strand
GCAATCAAAAAATGGGCCAAAGAACTAAATAGACATTTCTCCAAAGAAGACATACAGATGGCTAACAAACACATGAAAAGATGCTCAACATCACTCATTATCAGAGAAATGCAAATCAAAACCACTATGAGGTACCATTTCACACCAGTCGGAATGGCTGTGATCCAAAAGTCTACAAGCAATAAATGCTGGAGAGGGTATGGAGAAAAGGGAACCCTCTTACACTGTTGGTGGGAATGCAAACTAGTACAGCCACTATGGGGAACAGTGTGGAGATTTCTTAAAAAACTGGAAATAGAACTGCCTTATGATCCAGCAATCCCACTGCTGGGCATACACACTGAGGAAACCAGAATTAAAAGAGACACATGTACCCCCAATGTTCATCGCAGCACTGTTTACAATAGCCAGGACATGGAAGCAACCTAGATGTCCATCAGCAGATGAATGGATAAGAAAGTGGTGGTACATATACACAATGGAGTATTACTCAGCCATTAAAAAGAATACATTTGAATCAGTTCTAATGAGGTGGATGAAACTGGAGCCTATTATACAGAGTGAAGTAAGCCAGAAAGAAAAACACCAATACAGTATACTAACGCATATATATGGAATTTAGAAAGATGGTAACAATAACCCTGTATATGAGAAAGCAAAAGAGACACTGATGTATAGAACCGTCTTTTGGACTCTGTGGGAGAGGGAGAGGGTGGGATGATTTGGGAGAATGGCATTGAAATATGTATACTATCATATATGAAACGAGTCGCCAGTCCAGGTTTGATGCATGATACTGGATGCTTGGGGCTGGAGCACTGGGATGACCCAGAGGGATGGTATGGGGAGGGAGGAAGGAGGAGGGTTCAGGATAGGGAACACATGTATACCTGTGGCAGATTCATTTTGATATATGGCAAAACCAATACAATATTGTAAAGTTAAATAAAATAAAATTTTAAAAAATTAAAAAAATAAAATCTCAAAAAAAATAGTAGGAATATAAATTTACTGATAAAATATTTCTGGAAGCCACCGTGAAAATACGTTTGAGATCTATCATAGGAATTATCTTTCATGGTGAAGAGCTATAGGGATTTTTACCTTAGCTAGAATTTGCTCTTAAATTATTTTGTTTAGAGCTAGTTTGATTATAGTGATTACTTACAGTAGTCGAGATTGAATGCTTATTGTATGCTCTGCATGCCTTAATATGTTCTATTTCACAGCTTGCTAATGATACAGGTATTATGAATTAAAACATGATGATTAGCCAATATTTAGAAAAAAATTAATTATAAAGTCAAGTTTTGAACTCAGGTCCACTGTATTTTGGATTGGCCAGAAAGTTCATTTGGGTTTTTCTGTATGATGTTACAGTAAATTTCGAACAAACTTTATGGCCATGCAATATTTTAGTAGATTGCATTTAGAAGTATATATTTTTGAATTAGCTATCACAGTCACACAGAATAAAGAAGCATATTGTTTTAAACTGTTCTTTGTTTCTCTGTAAGTCATAGAATTTATAAGCATCCAGATATTTACACAGTGGTACATATGTAGAATATTAGAATAACTGGAATGCAACCACATTCCCCAGGAACCCTAAGAAACCCTTACACTTCCTATCAGCTCTAAAATAGCATTGAATTTCATATTTGCTTACAATAATCCTTTTTCTCAAAAAAACAATTATCATCCTCATCTCCATAAGGAAGGAGTATCTACCAAACATGTTTTTGTAGATGATAACAGTTTTGCCTTTATCCAAATTGAATCAAACTCCTCTTCCATGAATTTTCTGTCCTAAGTCTGACACAGCATGCTAATATGCTTAGATTTTACACTATTTATTCCATGTCCAGAGTATAATTTTGTATTATAAGCATCAGGAATTATATCCGTGTCTCCAAATCTTATCATTGTGTATATAAGATTTATTTCATTTATTTCAGGTAAACTGTCTAAGGTAAATAGAAATATATACATAAAAGACATATAATCACTTGATATATTGCAAACTAAATGACAAAGCGGTAGAATCATATCTTCAGTAGCTGGATATTGAACATTTCCTGTTGGAAATTATAATTTGGGAATGTCTCTACAGGCTGTTGTATATTTCTTGCCAACGGGAGGGATGTAGTAAGAGGAACAGGCCATAATGTGAATGGCATATTCCCATTAGGACCAGGAATTAGAGGTAAATGTCTACCCATTTTTATACCTGATCACTGAAAACTTCGGAAAGCATATTTAAGAATATTTAGGAAAACACACTAGATTTGTTAATATAGATTTTCACAGTCAAATGTATTTTTTAAATTCAGTATCATTTTAATTTCCATTTACATCATCACTTGAAACATCAAATGTGGTATTTCATCATCACCAAATATAATGTGATGAATTCTCATTGAAGTATTCAAAGCTATAAAAATATCTGAGTGCAGTCAGAGAAAGATGCAATGTTGTTATTTAATAACCAAAAGTCAGGTGTTGTGTCGAACTTCTTACCTGCTTTTGTTATCTTATACATACAACATTTCTGAAAGTTTGATATTTCTAAGACCTTCAGAATCAAATATGTGTGAATTTCAATAAAATATGTTCTTTAAAATATTCCTCTAGTCTAATCCTGCTTCTCCACATGAATGTTCTCTGGACTTGAATTTTTACTTTTTAGTACATGTATTGTTCCCCTTCATGGATCATAACCTTGTCATGGAGAAGGGGCTTGTGTAACTCAAAGAAGCTATGAGTCATGACTGACGGATCATAGTGGAGAGTTCTGACAAAATGCGGTCCACTGGAGGAGGGAATGGCAAACCACTGAAGTGTTTTGCTGTGAAAACTGCATGAACAGTATGATAAGGCAAAAAGATATGACACCAGAAGTTGAGCCACGTAGGTCAGAAGGTGTACAATATGCTAGCGGGAAAAAGCAGAAGACAAACACTAATAGCTCCAGAAAGGATGTAGCTGGTGGGCCAAAGTGAAACAATGCTTAGCTGTGGATGTATCTGGTAGTGAAAGTAAAGTCCAGTGCTGTAAAGCACAATATTGCGTAATAACCTGAAATGTTATCTCCATGAATCAAGGACAATTAGACGTGCTCAGGCAGGAGATGGCAAGAGTGAATTTTAACATCTTAGGAATCAGTGAATTGAAACGGGCGGGGATAGGCAAATTTAATTCAGATGACCATTATATCTACTAATGTGGCCAAAAATTCTGTAGAAGAAATGGGGTAGCTCACATAATCAACAAAAGGGTCCAAAATGCAGTACTTGAGTACAACCTCAAGAACAACAGCATGATCTTGGTTCGTTTCCAAGACAAACCATTCAACATCACAGTCATCCAAGTCTATGCCCCAACTGCTGATGCTGAAGAAGCTGCAGTTGAACAGTTATGTGAAGACCTACAAGACCTTCTAGAACTAACAGCAAAAAAAAAAAAAAAGTTTTTTTCATTATAGGGGAAGGAAAGCAAAAGAACGAAGTCAAGATATACCTGGAGTGACAGGCAGGTTCGGCCTTGGATTGCAAAATGAAGCAGGGCAAAGGCTAACAGAGTTGTGTCAAGAGAATGCACTGGTTGTAGCAAACACCAATTTCCAACAACACAAGAGACAGCTCTACACCAGGACATCACCAAATGGTCAATACTGAAATCACACTGATTATAGATTGATTATATTATTTGCAGCTGAAAATGGAGACGCTATATACAGTCAGAAAAAACAATACATGGAGCTGACTGTGGCTCAGATCATGAGCTCCTTTATGCAAAATTCAGGCTTAGATTGGGAAAACAACTAGGCCATAGAGGTATGACCTAAATCATATGATTATGATTATATGATTATGATTATACAGTGAAGGTGATGAATAGATTCAAGGGATTAGATCTGATGGAGTGCCCGAAGAACTATGGACAGAGGTTCATAGATGCACAAGATTCAGTGACCAAAACTATCCAAAGAAAAAGAAATGCAAGAAGGCAAGGTGGTTGTCTAAGTAGACTTTATACAAAGCTGAGGAAAGAAGAGAAGCAAAAAGCAAGGGAGAAAAGGGAAAGATATACATAACTGAGTGAAGAGTTTCAGAGAATAGCAAGGAGAGAGAAGCAGACCTTAAATGAACAGTGCAACAAGTAGAGAAAACAATAGAATGAGAAAGACTAGAGGTCCCTTCACGAAAACTGGAGATATCAAGGGAACATTTCATGCAAGAATGGATATGATAAGGACAGAAATGGTGGTAAAAACTGGAAAAAAGCAGAAGAGATTAAAAAGAGGTGGCAAGGATACACACAAGAACTATACAAAAAAGTGTTTATGACCCAGATAACCACAATAATGTGGTCAACTCAACTAGAGCCTGACATCTTGGAGTCTGAAGTAAAGAGGCCCTTAGGAAGTATTACTACAAACAAGGCTCATAGAGCTGATGGAATTTCAGCTGAGCTCTTTCAAATCATATAAGATGATGCTGTTAAACTGCTGCCCTCAGTATACCAGAAAATTTGGGAAACTCAGCGGTGGCCACAGGACTATAAAAGGTCAGTTTTCATTTCAATCCCAAAGAAGAGCAGTGCCAAAGAATGTACAAACTAGTGTACAATTTCCTTCATTTCACATGCTAACAAGATTATGCCCCAAATCCTTCAAGCTACGTTTCAGCAGTGTGTGAACCAAGAAGCTCCAATTGTAGAATCTGGGTTTAGAGAAGGTAGAACAACCAGAGGTCAAATTGCCAACATCCGTTAGATCATAGAAAAAGCAAAGGAATTCCAGAAAAGCATCTACTTCTGCTTCATTGACTACACTAAAGCCTTTGACAGTGTGATCACAACAAACTGTGGAAAATTCTGAAAGAGAATTTCAGGATTCTCTTACCTGTGTCCTGAGAAACCTGTATAAAGGTCAAGAAGTAGCAGTAAGATCCTTACATGGAACAACAGACTGCTTCAAAATTGGGAAAGGAGTACATCAAGGCTGTATATTGTCACCCTGCTTATTTAGCTTATATGAAGAGTACATCATGGGGAATTACTAGCTGTATGCAGCTCAAACTGAAATTAAGATTGCCAGGAGAAATATCAATAACCTCAGATATAAAGATGACACCATCCTAAAGGCAGACAATCAAAAAACTATGATGTTGGCATCCAGTCCCATCACTTCATGTCAAATAGATGGGGAAAAAATGGAAACAGTGACAGACTTTATTTTCTTGGGCTCCAAAACCACTGGGAATGGTGACTGTAGCCATTAAATTAAAAGATGCTTGCTCCTTGGAAAGATAGTTATGATCAACCTAGACATATTGAAAAGCAAAGACAACCTTTACCAACAAAGGTCCATATAGTGAAAGCTGTGTTTCCAGTAGTCATGTATGGAGGTGATTGTTGGACCATAAAGAAGAATTGATGCCTTCAAACTGTGGTGTTGGAGAAGACTCTTCAGAGTCCCTTGGACAACAAGGAGATCAAACCAGTCAATCCTAAAAGAAATCAACCCTGAATATTCATTGGAAGGGCTGATGCTGAAGCTTAAGCGCCAGTAGTTTGGCCACCTGATTTGAAGAGCTGACTCATTGGAAAAAACCCTGATGCTGGAAAATATTGAAGGCAAAAGGAGAAGAGGGTGGCAGAGGATAAGATGTTTAGATAGCATTTCCAACTCAATGGACATGAATCTGAGGAAACTCCAGCAGATAGTGAAGGACAGGGAAACCTGGTGTGCTGTAATCCTTGGGATAACAAAGAGCTGAACACAAGTGAGCAACTCAACAGCAACAACATGTATTCTAGAATGACACATACATGGTGGTAGGGTATTTAAAATCATTCAATAAGTTGCCAAAGGCTACACATGAAGACACATTGTTTTTAACTCCAAATCAGGTACTTTTTGTTGTTGTTGTTTTGCTATGTATAAAAATTTTATTTAACGTACATGGACTAAGGATGTGAGATATCATTGCTTGTACTTTTTAATGATATTTTTGTAGTTTATTGATCCCATACTTTCTAAGGAGTATCATGAAGACATAAGAATACAACACATTAGGGTTTATGATTCATTGGATTAAGCAGCATATGTTAATGACTTGGGTGTCCTTCTTCAAGGTGTTCCTGAAGAAATTAGAACTCAGCTCAGCTAGCAGCAATTCAAGATACAGAATTAGCATAATTTTTTTTCTCAAAGTATGCCCATGAATGTGCTAGAGTCGCTGTCTCATGTGAGAGCTAGGCAGAATTGCTGACAGCCAGAGAGGAAATAGGCATTAGACACACAGTAAATCTGTATGGCTGTGTCTGGTTTGGTATCTCAGGAAAGGAAATGTTGGGATCATTATTGAGTAATTAATACACAGGCAGTGGAGGTTAGTGTTGCCCCTGGGTGAATCAGTTACTTTTGAATAAAGAAATTTTTCTTATTCTTTTGCAATTTATTAGATAATTGTTATCTTCAGTTCAGTTCAGTCTCTCAGTCATGTCTGATTCTTTGCAACCCCATGGACTGCAGCATACCAGGCTTCCCTGTCCATCACCAACTCCCAGAGCTTACTCAAACTCATGTCCATCGAGTTGCTGATGCCATCCAACCATCTCATCCTCTGTTGTCCCCTTCTCCTCCTGCCTTCAATCTTTCCCAGCATCAGGGTCTTTTCCAATAAGTCAGTTCTTCGCATCAGGTGGCCAAAGTATTGGAGTTTCAACTTCAGCATCAGTCATTCAGATGAATATTCAGGACTGATTTCCTTTAGGATGGACTGGTTTAATCTCCTTGCAGTCCAAGGGACTCTCAAGAGTCTTCTCCAACACCACAGCTCAAAACTGTTATCTTAGTTTTAGCTACCAAACTAACTGAAAATTGTTTCCTTGTTGTTTTTTTTTTTAAACAACTAGAGACAAAATATTTCAAGTTTAAAATAACCATATGCAGAAGACTGTATTTTTTTAATAACCAATCTTAAACTAAGTTAGATTTTCATTTTCCACCTTCTAGAACAAGAATATGTTACTGAATAAAATCATAATTGACTGAAAACATTTAAAGAAAAAAAATATTACTTGTGTTTACATCTCAGAAGATGAGAACAGACTTATCAGACATGCTGGCTAACCTTGGGTGTTGGCACTAGAGAAGGTCCCTATAGGTGGGGTAGGATTAAACTGGAATGTTAAGTGACAGAAAGGGTTCCAATCAGAGGTGTAAATATGGACTCCAGAGATATAAAATATGCACTCCAATATAGCAGGAATCCCAGGTCAATGTCATTGGCCTAGGCTAAGGGATGCCATTGAAAGTAAGAGATAACAGACCGGTCAGGAAATAAGAATTCAATGGATTCAATACTGATACAATATATTCTTATATAATCAATTTTATACACTGTTGGTGGGAATGCAAACTAGTACAGCCACTATGGAGAACAGTGTGGACATTCCTTGAAAAATTGGAAATAGAACTGCCATATGACCCAGCAATCCCACTGCTGGGCATACACACCCAGGAAACCAGAACTGAAAGAGACACGTGTACCCCAATGTTCATCGCAGCACTGTTTACAACAGCCAGGACATGGAAGCAACCTAGATGTCCATCAGCAGATGAATGGATAAGAAAGTGGTGGTACATATACACAATGGAGTATTACTCAGCCATTAAAAAGAATACATTTGAATCAGTTCTAATGAGGTGGATGAAACTGGAGCCTATTATACAGAGTGAAGTAAGCCAGAAAGAAAAACACCAATACAGTATACTAACGCATATATATGGAATTTAGAAAGATGGTAACAATAACCCGGTGTACGAGACAGCAAAAGAGACACTGATGTATAGAACAGTCTTTTGGACTCTGTGGGAGAGGGAGAGGGTGGGATGATTTGGGAGAATGGCATTGAAATATGTATACTATCATATATGAAACGAGTCACCAGTCCAGGTTTGATGCACGATACTGGATGCTTGGGGCTGGAGCACTGGGACGACCCAGAGGGATGGTATGGGGAGGGAGGAAGGAGGAGGGTTCAGAATGGGGAACACATGTATACCTGTGGCAGATTCATTTTGATATATGGCAAAACCAATACAATATTGTAAAGTTAAATAAAATAAAAAAAGAATATATTGTATCAGTTATATAATTTATGTATTATATATTGAAAGCAAGTAATAGGTTCCAGTTGATTATTATAAACTCAACTAAGAATAGACTGGACACTCCTTCCTGAGCTTATCAAGTCTTGACGTAACTTAGTCTCCATCACCTCTCCAAATATATCTTCAACCTTTGCCTTCCTAGCTCACTACATGCCATACCTACAGGTTTGTTTTTCTTTTCTACTAATATGCTCTATTCCTGTCTCCCCAAATTTTGTATTTTCTGTAAACTGTGCTAGAAACTTGTGCCGTCAGATCTTAATACTGTTATTTTCTTCTTGTTTTTCATATTTTAGCTCAAATTTCACACTCTTTACACGTGCATTCCTGATAACTCCATTCAGGTCCTAGAACTACCCAAGACCAAAAACACACTGTTGTATATTATCAAAAGTACCTACCGCTATTTTTCTTTTATTTGTTTACATGTTTGTTGGTTTTCTTCTTCATCAAAAATGTAAACGTCATGAAGGGGAGAAAGGCAGTTGCCTGTCATGCTAGCATCCTAGTAATGCTTGGCATATAGTTGGCAAAGATATATATTCACTAAATGTGTATTACTCAATTTTTATTCAATTCTTCTGTAGAAACAAGTACCCACCCCCCACAATCTCATAAGGCTATTTCTTGCTTGTGTTTTATGTTTGCTGCCAGTTAACAACCAAAATGTTTCAAAAGTTTTTATTCTAGGTCCCTGAATGAAGGAGACACCTTCAGCTGGGTCATGAGATTGTTGTTGCAGAAGGAAGATAGGGAATATGAAAAGAATTCAATGATACTTAAAGTGTATCTCTTCTGTGCACATTCTGCTGTCTTACCAAGTGACTTGACCAAGTATGGTTTCAGTGGGAATTATTGCAATTCACATGGCAATGGTCAGAGTTGTACAGTTCTGGGAGCATGTTATAGGCATCAGATCAGATCAGATCAGAGCAGTCGTTCAGTCGTGTACGACTCTTTGCAACCCCATGAATCGCAGCATGCCAGGCCTCCCTTTCCATCACCAACTCCCGGAGTTCACCCAGACTCACGTCCATCGAGTCAGTGATACCATCCAGCCATCTCATCCTCTGTCGTCCCCTTCTCCTCCTGCCCCCAATCCCTCCCAGCCATCAGAGTCTAGATG
>NW_011494633.1:1196857-1197482 GCF_000754665.1 Bison bison bison | reverse complement strand
CTCTTTGCGAGCCCATGAATCGCAGCATGCCAGGCCTCCCTTTCCATCACCAACTCCCGGAGTTCACCCAGACTCACGTCCATCGAGTCAGTGATACCATCCAGCCATCTCATCCTCTGTCGTCCCCTTCTCCTCCTGCCCCCAATCCCTCCCAGCATCAGAGTCTTTTCCAGTGAGTCAACTCTTCACATGAGGTGGCCAATGTACTGGAGTTTCAGCTTAACATCATTCCTTCCAAAGAAATCCCAGGGCTGATCTCCTTCAGAATGGACTGGTTGGATCTCCTTGCAGTCCAAGGGACTCTAAAGAGTCTTCTCCAACACCACAGTTCAAAAGCATCAATTCTTCAGTGCTCAGCTTTCTTCACAGTCCAACTCTCACATCCATACATGACCACTGGAAAAACCATAGCCTTGACTAGACGAACCTTTGTCGACAACATAATGTCTCTGCTTTTGAATATGCTATCTAGGTTGGTCATAACTTTCCTTCCAAGAAGTAAGCATCTTTTAATTTCATGACTGCAGTCACCATCTGCAGTAATTTTGGAGCCCCCAAAAATAAAGTCTGACACTGTTTCCACTGTTTCCCCATCTATTTCCCATGAAGTGATGGGACCAGATGC
>NW_011494633.1:1193210-1196757 GCF_000754665.1 Bison bison bison | reverse complement strand
TTAAATTATATGCTGAGGCTTTTGAGTTCCTCTTCACTTTCTGCCATAAAGGTGGTGTCATCTGCATATCTGAGGTTATTGATATTTCTCCCGGCAATCTTGATTCCAGCTTGTGCTTTTTCCAGTCCAGCATTTCTCATGATGTACTCTGCATATAAGTTAAATAAGAAGGGTGACAATATACAGCCTTGACGGACTCCTTTTCCTATTTGGATATTTAGATATAGATATTAAAATCAATGAAAGATGATGGTGTTAAATATTAATTAGTCAGATAATTAGTAATTAGTATTCAATATTACTTAAGCTTATGATACTTTCCCACAAGCTGAATATATATTTATTTTAGACTGAATAAAAATAAGATTAACTATGCAAATTAACAGATCAAATATACTTATGGGAGCATATTTAATCTGCTTAATGTTCTTAAAAAATAATCAGCTATTAATTTTGATCTATAAATGATTATTATTTCTAAGAAAATATTATCTGCATGTCAGTTGGACAGCTGTTGATACTTCAGTTTGAAAAGCATACTGGGAGGCAAGATAGGAAATCTGGTTCTTAGCATCATTTCCGCTAATGAGCAATACTTCTTTGCAAATAAATGTTGACCTAAATGTTTCTCAGTTTCACATTCTGTACAGTAGGATTGGATTAGAGCACCTATTTTCAAGCTGTGCTTCATGGAGTCCTAGGATTTATGTGATGGTATTCAGGGTCCATTAAGGGGTAAGGATGTGGAGGAAGTAGGAGTAAAAAAAAAAAAAAAGTCCCTTTATGTTTTCTCATTCCATGTAAAAATTTTAAAGGAAGAAAATGTCTTTCTGACAAAAAGTTGAAGACTAGATAATTTCTATGAAAATGTGTGTGCAAAAATTTAAATGATAAATCACATATGTAAATTTCATAATTTCTGAGCATGTCGATCTTAGATATTAGAACAGACTAGTAGTCTAGGGTCTCTCAGGAAGTGTAAGTTTTACACACTGAGGTTCAATTCACAGTATCAACTAAAAAGTGTATTAAATGATTTCTGATTCTTATTAATAAAATATATATAATACCATGATTGCCAGTTCTAGCAGGTCTGGAATTATTTGAGCCATTTTACTGAAGTAAAACATGTATTTGTGTAATGCTAATCCTTAGTCAAGCCATGGATTTATGAATTAATACTGGCCTTATAATCCTTTGTCCAAAAATCAGTTTAAGCTTAGCAGCATAGTTTATTCATAATAGATATGAATGATTTGCATGTGGTCTCTGGCAGACCCACAAGGACGAGCTGCCATTGCAGTAGGTCATATAGTACCACTAAGCCTGTGACCTGCAGAGTATAAGAAGTCTGGGCTTAAACCCTGTTGTGGACTACCAAATTCCATGGTTCTCTGTCCACAAGATAGTGATTCCTGACCCCAGAAGAAAGCAGATCATGGTACCCCTGCAGAGGAAGGATGGTTGGAGTTCGTATGGAGATTCTTCAAATCTCAGATATGAGCCAGCCTTTCAATTGTGATCATTGTTATTTCCTTAATGCTTTGTTGTATGATATCATTATCCTGCCTTAAACCTTAGATTTGTAAAACTTTTCATTTTAATCTTGTCATCTGTAGCATGGGTCATCTGTAGCAAATGAATCCTGTCGGGCTGGCACCGTTAACGTGTGTGTACACACATCTAAATTTTCTGTTTCCTAAATGATTTACTATACCTTTTACATACCTGCTGTCATTTGACACCTTTATTAAATGACAATAAGGAAATTAATGGATACTGATGAGACATGAAGAAAATATGGGTGGTGTCCTCAACATAGATAGTTTACCTTCCTGCAAGACAAAGAGAGTGTCCAGAGACAGCAGGTCACAAGCAAGATTTGTGGAGTCACACAAACCAGAGTTTGACATTGGTTCTGCATTTATTCTCTTAGTAAGCTTAACCGAGGATATTAAACTCTTCAAGGATTATATGTAAAGGGAAAATAAATAATGCCTTGCATGTCCTTATCTTGCTGTGTATTAGAAAAAAGTATATCCCTATCTATGTCTATATATGTGTGTCTATAGAGCCTTTTAGGCTGCAGTCCATGGGGTCACATGGAATTGGACACAACTTGGCGACTGAACAACAAAAATAGAACTATATATATATATAGTTCTTTGTAAAAGAACTTTGTAAAAGAATGTATATATATATATATATATACATTCTTTGTATATATATATATACATTCTTTGTAAATACATATATATGTACATATATAAATACATATTTAAATAGCTATACATCTGTATCTATCTATTTTATACAAATATTAAAGTTACCTGCTTCCCTGGTGACTCAGACAGTAAAGAATCCACCCACAATGCAGGAGACCTGGATTTGATCCCAGGGTTGGGAAGATCCTCTGGAGGAGGGCATGGCAACCCACTCCAGTATTCTTGCCTGAAGAATCTTCATGGACGGAAGAACCTAGGCGTCTACAGTCCATGGGGTTGCAAAGAGCAACTAAGCAACTGAGCAACTAAACACGGCACAGCATTTGGCTGGTACTCAGTAATACCAAAAATAAACAACAAACAAACAAAAAAATCCAAGGCCAAAAACAACACTGATCCTAGTATTGAAATATTTAAACTCCTTTGACATCCTTGGAACTTTCATTTTACTAAATAAATGTAAAATTCCTGATATCATGGCCACACTTGACTATTCTTTTAAACAGTTTATATAGTAGCCACAGAGAATTGCTGCACTTAACTAAAAAATAAGACAATTAGAAATCGAAGGCAAACAAAATGACAAAACAAAGTTATCATAGAAGAAAATACATGTATTGTTACTGTATGTTATGGACTGTATAGTATGTAAAATGTATCATAATCTCTATTTTTTCAAATAAACTTTGAACTTTTAAAAATGTTTCTGATCACCTGAGTTGGGAAACAAAATTAGATGTTAATGTATCAAGGATCTAATTTGGAAAGCATGAAACAAATTATTTCTCCAATAAATACATGTTTGATTCCTGTCCATTTTTTTCGAATAATAGTTTGTAATATTGAAATTATCATATTAGTGACAACAGAGGTATGAAATTATAAATCACAGATATATTTTTCAGTGGTGCTTATGAAATAATAGGTGCAATATTCCTGTGCACTAATATTCATATATATAATAAATAATTGCTATGAAGTATAAATAAAGTAGACATAATAATGTTACAGATGTTTACATGTAAAAGAAATTACTTTAGACATTTAGAAAAGTATCACTCAGGAAATGGTACTTCAGCCATGAAAATTTAGGACAATTTGGACATGTACAAATTGGCTTGGGTGATACTACATTTGGAGTAAACAAAGCTAGAGTAAGACATTACTTTGCCAACAAAGGTCCATCTAGTCAAGGCTATGGTTTTTCCTGTGGTCATGTATGGATGTGAGAGTTGGACTGTGAAGAAAGCTGAGTGCCAAAAAATTGATACTTTTGAACTGTGGTGTTGGAGAAGACTCTTGAGAGGCCCTTGGACTGCAAG
>NW_011494633.1:1191842-1193099 GCF_000754665.1 Bison bison bison | reverse complement strand
GGGAAGAGTTGACTCATTGGAAAAGACTGATGCTGGGAGGGATTGGGGGCAGGAGGAGAAGGGGACAACAGGGGATGAGGTGGCTGGATGGCATCCTGACTCAATGGGCGTGACTCTGAGTGAACTCCAGGAGTTGATGATGGACAGGGAGGCCTGGCGTGCTGCGATTCATGGGGTCTCAAAGAGTCAGACACGACTGAGCAACTGAACTGAACTGAACTGAAACCCTCTAAAACCATGTTTATTAAGAGTAGTGTGCCTCCTTATCTTATTCTTCACTTTGATGGCATAGATGCTGTTTCTTTTTTATATGGATATTTATTTTCCTGTTGAAGTTTCATTCTATTTCTAATTTATCAAGACTTAATTTAGAATGGCTTTTTCAAATTCTTTCTTAACTTCTAAAATATCATTCTCCTCCTTTAATGTAAAAGTTTTATTAATACATTTCCTAATGTGCATCTAATTTAGCGTTACTGAGATAAAATATCTCAAAAGGATACATTATTCTTCTGGTATACTGCTATGAGTATTTTTTTACAGTTGGTGCAAGAATTCGGATCAGATCAGATCAGTCGCTCAGTCGTGTCCGACTCTTTGCGACCCCATGAATTGCAGCACACCAGGCCTCCCTGTCCATCACCAACTCCCGGAGTTCACTCAGACTCACATCCATCGAGTCAGTGATGCCATCCAGCCATCTCATCCTCTGTCGTCCCCTTCTCCTCCTGCCCCCAATCCCTCCCAGCATCAGAGTCTTTTCCAGTGAGTCAACCCTTCACATGAGGTGGCCAAAGTACTGGAGTTTCTGCTTTAGTATCATTCCTTCCAAAGAAATCCCAGGGCTGATCTCCTTCAGAATGGACTGGTTGGATCTCCTTGCAGTCCAAGGGACTCTCAAGAGTCTTCTCCAACACCACGGTTCAAAAGCATCAATTCTTCGGCACTCAGCTTTCTTCACAGTTCAACTCTCACATCCATACATGACCACAGGAAAAACCATAGCCTTGACTAGACAGACCTTTGTTGGCAAAGTAATGTCTCTGCTTTTGAATATGCTATCTAGGTTGGGTATAACTTTCCTTCCAAAGAGTAAGCGTCTTTTAATTTCATGACTGCAATCACCATCTGCAGTGATTTTGGAGCCCAGAAAAATAAAGTCTGACACTGTTTCCACTGTTTCCCCATCTATTTCCCATGAAGTGGTGGGACCGGATGCCATGATCTTCGTTTTCTGAATGTTGAGCTTTAAGCCAA
>NW_011494633.1:1170370-1191742 GCF_000754665.1 Bison bison bison | reverse complement strand
TGGCTATTTGATCTCTGGTTCCTCTGCCTTTTCTAAAACCAGCTTGAACATCAGGAAGTTCACAGTTCACATATTGCTGAAGCCTGGCTTGGAGAATTTTGAGCATTACTTTACTAGCATGTGAGATGAGTGCAATTGTGCAGTAGTTTGAGCATTATTTGGCATTAATTATTTAGAGCTAATTATTTATATATAATGTTAAGTTTTTTCATTCCAGTTTTAATATATTTTAAAATATTATAGTCAAAGAATATATCTAACGAGAATTCTACTCTGAAATTTAGTAAGATTTGTCTTTTAGTCTTTCTAAATATCTTACATATGTTTATAAGCAATATATAAAATGCAAAGCTTTAAGTGTATTTCTGTAGAATGTAGGGTTCTAAATCTGTTATATTAAAATTATTAATGTCATTCAAGATGTTTCCATTCTTATTTTTTCAAGATTCAAAATATTCTCAGGGAAATGTTCAGTAATTCTATGATTTTATGTATTTTTCTCATATTCCTTCTGGCTTCTGCTTTATATATATTTGTCTATTTTATAGGGGTATAGTGGTTCACAGTGTCTGCTTTGTGAATTGTACCTTTTATCATTAAAAATAGTCATTTTTGTTCCATTTAATTTTTTTGCATTGGAGTCTGTAGGCTGTTAGTATAAGTTCGATGGATAGACAGTCTCTCAGACTTACGTGGATTATATGTGAGTAAGAATGGAAGCAAGAAAACCTCTCAGGCTGTTGGTGATGTTAGTACAAGAAACAATGAAGACTTCCCCAACAGTTTTGAGGGAATGTGCAGAATTGGTCACCTTTGAGGTGTATTTTTAGAGTAAAACAAGAAATCCTAATGAAGAAATAGACACGGAGGTAAAGAAATAAAAGAAATGAAAGAAGACTTAGATTTTGAGTTTATTAGTTTTTACAATATTAAAATCAAAATAATATCTTAGGGAGGAAAAGGTTTTCTGAAAATTCCAAGGATTCTGTTTTCCAAATCTTAATTTTGAGATGCTTATTAGACATTCAGTGGGATTTTAAAGAGGAAATATATGTTTGGTTTTCAAGGAAATGTTTTGGCAGCCTCTAGGAGCTAATTGTGACCTTCAGGGGAAAGTGAGGAAAGAGGAATTTCTATAGTATTATATTCAATAATAGGTAAACATTAGATTTGGTGCAATAATGACCTTTGGTAATTTGACAGTGATAATTTCTGTAAGGAGGAGACATGTGCTTTATCCGAGAAGGTTAGCAAAAAAATAAATGAGTGTGAAGTCATTGAGTATGTAGTCAGGAGGGTTTTCCTGTGAAGTAGAGGAGAGCAGACTGAGGTAGTCTGAGGGGAACAGAGTGATGGTGAGTGCATATTTCTCATAAAGAGGGGTATAGTAAAACTATATCAATGGGTAAGATAAATAGAAGGGGAGCAATCACAGGAACAACATCCTTGAGAAGACAAGAAAGCCCACCAGATAGTTAGTGTTGCTGTTTTCATTATATCAATTGGGAAGACAATGAAGATGTAGCTTGGTTTGGTAGATGTGGAATGTGGCAGTTCTTAACTGCTTTCATTTCCATTGTTATGGAAGTGCTGGTTGATAGTTTCAGGTGAAAGTAAAAGAAAAAAAAGAAATAATTTTTGGGACAGTTGAAAATATAGAAGGATTCCCATGCAGTGATTCTACCCGTTTGACCTCTTTGGTCATCAATGCAAAGTGAGACCAATCAACTCTATTCTTATTCGTAGATTGTTTTTTCCCCCAGTAAGTTAAATTGCTTGAGAAAGATCTGGATGGGCCAGAGAGATGACTGGTGTAATCTAGGTTGTACCATTTGCATAGAACTGATTTTAATGATTGAAGATGGACAACTTATTCCAAAGGATAGATCTGGGACCCAACATTTAGGTCAGATATTACATATTTCAGTGAATAATGAAGTATGTGGAATGCAGTGCAGTAATGACATTGTGCTAATTACAGGAAATATTGAGAAAAGAATGATGGGAGAAATTAAAAATAAAATTAACTTTCAGAAACAGAAGATCCAAGTAATTAAAAATTATTTTGTAGGTTTCACCCTGATTCATACATATTTATAAACAGAAAATGAAAAAAAATCATAATGGTAATGTACATTTTGGTATTGAAAACTTGAATCTTGTAGGAATGAACATGGAAAATAATTTTAAAATCAGGTAAAAAAAATATTTGCATGATTACAGTTTGGTTGCTCTCATGATTATGAAATCATGAAATTGATATATTAACAAAGTGATAAATAGATAAAACAGGAATATTTTCAGGGCCAAATAATATTTTCATAAAATCCCTAATATAACTTGTCAAAATCAATTTCTCCTGAGAGTGTATTTTACTCATTGTGTTTTTATGACCCGTTTTTCTAATAGTTTTTCATCCATGCAATGAAAATCATAATCTCTAATTTTACATATTTTTCCAATTAAATTTTATCTGTGGACTTCTTTCTTTAAAGTGTTATATTTTTAACACTCATATTAAAAACTTAATTTGCTCTGAACAAATTGGGTTGGAAGATGCTTATGTTTTAAAGAATTAAACACACGAAAAAAGAAGAGTTTAAAAGTAATCATTTCATTTTTGTGGGACTAGCGAAAGCAGATCACAAGTCTCAGATAGTATTAGAAGTATAAATCAAGTGAGAAAAGGGAAATTTTGAGGACTAAATAGTAAGAAATTCTCAAGTGACTAAAGAGAGACTATGTTATTGGTATTGATGAGGATTAGAAGAAAAATAAAAATTACCAGATTCTCCTGGAGTCAAATTATACTTAGATGATTTTAAAACATGGGCTGTCATTTTTTAAATTATATTTTTGTGTATAACCTAGTTCCTATAATTTCCTATTTTGTATATATTTCTTGTTCACAATCTTAATAGCTATGTAAACTTCAGAAAGTATAACCTTGCTAAACTATTCATTTCTATAAAGTGAGTATACAATTGCCTCAAATATTTAAAAATGTATTTAGCAAGTACTGCTTACTATAGTGTATTGCAGGCATTGGGACAATGTTGACAGAACAGGCATAGTCTCTGCCCTCCATTGTAAAGAGAGATAATTAGCAATTATGTAAATGAATATTTAATTAAACTATGAAAGAGATATGGAAGAAGATTACAAAAGCATTAATAAAGCATTGCATGAAGAAACTAGCTCAATGTAGGGCAGTCTGAAGTACAACTTTTCTAATAAGTGAAATGGTACTGAGGAACAGAGACAGCTCATTTGAGAAAATATGAAAGCAGCCAATTATTATATTTTTAAAATCTTCATTGTTCTTCAGTCATGGAGTCATTTTCGACCCCATAAACTGCAGCACACCATGCTTCTCTGTCCTTTTCTACATCTCAGAGTTGGCTCAAACTCATGTCCATTAAGCAGTGATGCCATCCAACCATCTCATCCTCTGTCGCTGTCTTCTCCTCCTGCCTTCAATCTTTCCCAGCATCAGGGTGTTTTCCAAAGAGTCAGCTCTTTCTATCAGCTGGTCAAAGTATTGGAGTTTCAACTTCAGCGTCAGTCCTTCCAATGGATATTCAGGGTTGATTTCTTTAGGATTGACTGGTTTGATCTCCTTGCTATCCAAGGGACTCTCAAGAGTCTACTTCAGCACCACAGTTCAAAAGCATCAATTCTTCAGGGCTCAGCCTTATATATTTGCAGCTCTCACATCCATACATGACTACTGGAAATACCATATCTTTGACCATATGGACCTTTGTTGGCAAAGTGATGTCTCTGCATTTTAATATGTTGTGGAGGTTTGTCATAGATTTTCTTCCAAGTAACAAATGTGTTTTAATTTCATGGCTGCAGTCACTGTTCACATGGATTTTGGAGCCCAAGAAAATAAAGTCTGTCACTGTTTCCATTTATTACCCATCTATTTGCCATGAAATGGTAGGATCACATGCCATGATCTTCATTTTTTGAATTCTGAGTTTAAGCCAGCTTCTTCACTCTCCTCTTTCACCTTCATCAAAAGTCTCTTTAGTTCCTCTTTGCTTTTTGCCATTAGGGTGGTATCATCTGCATATCTGAGGTTGTTGCTATTTTTCCGAGAAGTTTTTATCTTTTTCCAGCTTTCAATTCATCCAGCCCAGAATTTCACATGTTGTGGTCTGCATATAAGTTAAATAAGCAGGGTGACACCAGACAGCTTGAAGTTCTTCTTTCCAAATTTTGAACTAGTCAGTTGTTGCATGTCCAGTTCTACCTGTTGCCTCTTGACCTGCATTCACATTTCTCAGGAGGCTAGCAAGATGATTTTGTATTCCCATCTGTTTAAGAATTTTATCAAGTTTGTGGTGATCCACACAGTCAAAGGCTTTAGCATAGTCAATGAAACACAAATAGAGGTTTTCTGGAATTCTCTTACTTTTTCTATAATCCAATGTGTTACTCGCTTAGTCATGTCTAGCTCTTCACAACCTAACAGACTGTAGCCTGCCAGGCTCCTCTGTCCATGGGATTCTCTAGGCAAGAATACTGGAGTGGGTTGTCATTTCCTCCTCCAGGGGATCTTCCCGACCCAGGGATTGAACCCGGATTTCCCTCATTCCAAGCAGATTCTTTACCATCTGAGCTACCAGGGAAGCCCTGAGATCCAATGGATGTTTGCCCTTTGATCTATGGTTCCTCTGCCTTTTCTAAATCCAGCTTGTACATTTGGAAGTTCTCAGCTTACATGCTGTTGACACCTAGCTTGAGGGATTTTAAGCATTAACTTGCTAGCATGTGAAATGAGCCCAACCGTCTGATAGTTTGGACATTCTTTGAAAATTGCCCTTCTTTGGGAATGGAATGAAAACTAACCTTTTTCAGTCCTATGGCCATTGCTGAGTTTTTCAGACTTGCCCACGTATTGGGTGTAGCACTTTAAAAGCATCCTCTTTTATGATTTTGAATAGCTCAGCTAGAATTTAATCACCTCCACTAGCTTTCTTTGCAGTAATGCCGCCTAAAGCACACTTGACTTGACACTCCACGATGTCTGGCTCTAGGTGAGTGATCACACCATCATGGTTATCTGGGTCATTAAAACCTTTCTAGTATAGTTCTTCTGTGTATTATTGCCACCTGTTCTTAATAACTCCTCCTTCTGTTATGTCCTTGCAGTTTCTGTCCCTTACTCTGCCTATCTTTGCATGAAATGTTCCGTTGGTATCTTTAATTTTCTTAAAGAGGTCTCTAGTGTTTTCCATTATATTGTTTTCCTCTATTTCTTTGCATTGTTCACTTAAGAAGTCATTCTTTTTCTCTTTGCTATACCTTGGAACTCTGCATTCAGTTGGGTATATCTGAATGCAGGTATACCCTTTCTTTTGCTTTTGCCTTTTGCTACTTTTCTTTTCTTGGCTATTTGGAAGGTCTCCTCAGACAACCATTTTGCCTTGCTGCGTTTCTTTTTCTTTGAGATGGTTTTGGTCACCATGTTCTATACCATGTTATGAACCTCCATCCATAGTTCTTTAGGCACTCTGTCAGATCTAATCTGTTGAATCTATTTGTCACTTCCACTGCATAATCAAAGGGGATTTGATTTAAGTCATACCTGAATGCCCTAGTGGTTTTCCATACTTTGTTCAATTTAAGCCTGAATTTTGCAATAAGGAGTTCATGCTCTGAGCCACAGTCAGTTCCAGGTTTGTTTTCACTGACTATAGAGAGCTTCTCTATCTTGGGGTGCAAAGAATATAATCAATCTATCATCAATCTGATTTTAGTATTGATCATTGGTGATGTCCATGTGTAAAGTTTTATCTTGTGTTGTTGGAAATTGGTGTTTGCTATGACTAGTTTGTTCTCTTGACAAAACTCTGTTATCTTTGTCCCGCTTCACTTTGTAATCTAAGGCTGCTGCTGCTGCTGCTAAGTCGCTTCAGT
This sequence comes from Bison bison bison, assembly GCF_000754665.1. Classification (NCBI taxonomy): domain Eukaryota; kingdom Metazoa; phylum Chordata; class Mammalia; order Artiodactyla; family Bovidae; genus Bison; species Bison bison. The sequence continues at coordinate 1,185,811 of NW_011494633.1, read as the reverse complement.
TGTGTCCGACTCTGTGCGACCCCAGAGACGGCAGCCCACCAGGTTCCCCCATCCCTGGGACTCTCCAGGCAAGAACACTGGAGTGGGCTGCCATTTCCTTCTCCAATGCATGAAAGTGAAAAGTGAAAGTGAAGTCCCTCAGTCATGTCCGACTCTTCTCGACCCCATGGACTGCAGCCCACCAGGCTCCTCCGTGCATGGGATTTTCCAGGCAAGAGTACTGGAGTGGGGTGCCATTGCCTTCTCCAAATCTAAGGCTAAGTGTGCCTGTTACTCCTGGTATCTCTTGAATTCTTACTTTTGCATTCCAATCCCCTGTGAAGAAAAGGACTTTTTTTTGTTTTGGTGTTCTAAAAGTTCTTGGAGGTCTTCACAGAACCATTTAACTTCAGCTTCTTTGACATTAGTCATTGGTATACAGACTTGGATTACTGTGACGTTGAATGATTTCCCTTGAAAACAAATCGAGATCATGCTGTCTTTTCTGAGATTGCACCCGAGTAGGTACACTCATTTCTTGACTATGAAGGATACTCCATTTCTTCTAAGGGATTCTTGCCCACAGTAGATATCATGGTCATTTGAATTAAATTTGCCCATTCTCATCCATTTTAGTTCATTGATTCCAAAAATGTTGATGTTCAGTCTTGCCATCTCCTGTTTTTCTGCATTGAATTTACCTTGATTCATGAACCTAACATTCATGTTTCTTGTGCAATATTGTTCATACAGCATTAGACTTTTCTTTAACCACCAGATTCATCCACAATTTAACCACCAGAAACAACCACAATTGGGTGTCATTTCTGAAGTCATTAAAATGAAATTTAAAATATTATTTTTTCTCCCTCTATATAGCAAAATATGATGGCATCCAATACTGAAAAGGATTTGGAGAAATGAACATTTTGAGCCAATGCTAGTGAAAGTTTAAAATATTACAAATAGCAGATACTTTTTTCCTGTTTTGCCCAATATATAAAAATTATCAATCCTAATATTTACTATTTAGGTTCTAGTAATTTTAGTTACATAATCCAAAAAAATTAATAGTATAAATATTATATGGTTGAAAATTAGGAGTATCCTAGTTCCACAAGAAAGTATTTAAACTATTATAACATGTTATTATATAGCATCTGTTATATAACATTATATATTATAAAATATTGTATATTATATAACAGAATAAAGTGTATCTACTAAAATTATTCTTTTAGTGGTTCTTACTATATTTTCAATTAAAGAATTTCAAGTTTGAATATGTTATGACTAGAATACACATGATTTTATGTTTTATTATTAAAAAGTATATGAAAATGCATTCACCAAGTGTGAATTGTTGTTCTATCTGAACTTTAGGATTAAGAAGGATTTGTATTTTATCACTTATTTTTGCTGTAGCTGTAAGAACCCTTTCATAGGTTAAAAAACACAATGTCTACCTATTTATCTTGTCTATAGAAGAATTGGGCTTTCCAGATGGCATTAGTGGTAACAAACCCATCTAGCAAAGCAGGAGATGTAACAGACGTGGGTTCAATCTTTGGGTCTGGAAGATTCCGGAGTAGGGTATGGTAATCCACTCCAATATTCTTGCCTGGAGAATCATCATGGACAGAGGAGCCTGGTAGGCCACCATCCAGTAGGTCACAAAGAATCAGACATGACTGAAGTGACTTAGCACATGGAAAGATTATGACATATCTTTAATAATTTTGAATATTTTCATTAATTATAAGACATTATTGCATGAAATAATAAATTTGAGATGTAATAGATTTGTTAAAGTGAACACGGCTGAAATATACATTTTTTTTCAGTTAAATAGAAGTAAAATAAATTACAAAATCAAATGTTAGAGGAGCACCAGTCACAGTGATACCTTTACAGAATTGGCAGGAATTGTTTCTGATATGGTAAATAATGTTTTAATAAATCTGTTGCCTTAGACTTCTGTCTAATGCAAATGTTATCATGTCCTATGAAAAATGTGAAGAGCTGTTTCTATACAAAATAAAAAAAATTCAGAGATTTCTCTGCAACTGAGAAAATATTAAATGAACTTGTGCCGTATATGTGTCTATGACCTACCCCAAACACAAAGCACAATCAAACAAAACCCAAATATTGATAAGCCTATTTACAAAGATTCTATAAATTGTATTCCACGGTATTCCAAGAACTCCTAAGTCATTAGCGCTGAAGCATGAACACGTGCTTTGAAACAGGAAATAGTAGTGTCTTTTCATCAATTCGGATTATAATTTTTGTAGAATTGCATTATCCAACTAGAATTTTAGCACAGTTTGGAATTGAAATATCACAGTTTCCATTAAGACTGTGCTCAGGATGCTGGGCTAAATATGGAAGTTCTTAAAAATGTATAATGAGTAAAATGTTTCAATTGGAACTTGAAAATTCACAACATATTTTATTGCCTCTTTACATGGAGCATCTCTGTTCAGCTCTGACTCCAAAATCTGCCACTTTGCAGACAAACATTATCCAATTTCTGCAGCAAGTACTGTGGGGATGGTGCTTCTGTATAGGTCAAATATTGCTTCCACACAGTGGATATTTATAGTGTTCTACTTTGCTGGAGAAACGCTGACATTGCAATACTATATTTAACTGTGAGCTCAGATACCAGATTGGGTTGATAATATTAGTTCCAGCTCTTACATTTCACCTTTCTTCCTTCTTAGCCCATTTCTTTGCATCACTCTATCTACCTATGTGCACACACGTCATGTCTATCAGCTCAGGGAAATAACTGTTCCCTATTTCTGTTTTCACACTTGAGCATGCACTTTACCTTGAGAGACACAAAATGAAAATAAAGTAAGTCAGACTCTTTCTCTAAGCAAGCTGATAAAAATGCATAGTGTTCTTGTTTTTTTTTTCCCCTCTCAGGAAAAGCAGTACCTGTAGTCATATGCTTATGTAAGTTCAAAACCACCAAATACTGATCTAAATATGCAGAATCACTAGCACAAATCAGTGGAGCCACTTATCCCTAAAGGAAATCTCTTACTGGCTCAAATAGCAACAGCCTAATTAGAGCGTATGCAGATTTGGCATATATGGCATCTATAGTTAATTTCCAGAAGAAATATGCTACAAGTATCACTACCTAAATAATAAATAACTAAAATAAGTAACCATATCATTTCACTTGTCTGAATTTTAGTGTCCTTTCACGAATTTACACCTAACCACCCCAACAACCCTAAACCTAAACTTTCCATTGAGTATATATTATGGCCAATAAAAATAATTTTAAAGGTATATAAAGGTACCTTCTTGAACAAAGTTCAGTTGAATAATATAAATATGAACTGAGATTGTCCTCATCATGAATATGAAAGAGTAATGAGCTTAAGAAATTGACAGCTGGCAGTTTGACTATCAACCTTAAATCATCTCAGCTTGTTTTACCAAAAAAAGACTGAAATATTCAAAACAGAAAGTTATTAGAATAGGCACAGTCAAACTTTCACCACAAAATGTGTGAAATTTAAAAATGAGGGCAAATCTTTGGAACATTTAGTTACATATGGATTTCTTAGCAAGGGCAGCACAACAAGCATGAGTGAATAAATCAACCAATCAATCAATAGTAAAATTTTTAAAAATAAAATTGCATTTCATGACACTGTTGATAAAATGAAAAGGTAAAGTAAAAACTTCACAAAACATCTAGAAAGTTATCTGTTCAGAGTAGATAAGTAACTCTTACAATTCAATGAGGCAAAAATCTCAATAAAAAGAGGGAAAATTTTTGAACAGTTTACTAAAAAAGATGTGGCTAAACTCACCAAACTACATTTATGTGAATTCAATTTAATGTAAGAAGAATGGCTAATGAGCACAGTGTAATTTCTCAAGATAAGTAGGTTTCATGAAATGTAAATTAAAAGCTCAATGAGAAACGTTTACACACAAAAGGATAGCTAAAATTTAAAAGGATGACAGTAGTAATTATTGGAAAGTATGGGATCATCTAGGACATTCATTCATTGTTGGAGAGATTCTAAATAGTATGACAGTTTCAGAAAACAGTTCAACTGTTTCTTATAAAGCTTAACAGACCACAGAATCCAGTCAATTGATTTTTCATAGAATTCCAATGTAGTCCAAGGCACTTTGTACATTTAGTAAATAGTGCTGGAACAGTTGTATATGACTATGGGGAAAATGATGCACAAACCTTAGTTAACACCCTACAAAAATTAGATCAAAATGAGACATACTCCTTATATGAGATAAAACACAAAATGTGTGAAATTTTAAAATGGCAGCAAACCTTTGCAACTTTCAGTTAGATAAGGATTTCTTAGCAAGGGCCCAACAACTATGAGTGAATAAATGAATCAATCAATCAATAATAAAAGTTTTAATGTATTTACCAAAAAACCTACAAGTTCAGTTCAGTGACTTAGTCATGTCCAACTCTTTGCAACCCATGGACTGCAGCATGCCAGGCCTCTCTGTCCATCACCAACTCCTGGAGTTTACTCAAACTCATTCATTGACTCAGTGATGTCATTCAACCATCTCATCCTCTGTCACCATCTTCTCCTCCCACCATCAATCTTTCCCAACATCAGGGTCTTTTCAAATGAGTTAGCTCTTCACATCAGGTAGCCAAAGTATTAGAGTTTCAGCTTCAACATCAGTTCTTCCAATGAATATTCAGGACTGATTTCTTTTAGGATGGACTGGTTGGATCTCCTGCAGTCCAAGGGACTCATAAGAGTCTTTTCCAACACCACAGTTCAAAAGCAGCAATTCTTCAGTACTCAGCTCTCTTTATAGTCCAACTCTCACATCCATACATAACTACTGGAAAAATCATAGCATTGATAGATGGAACTTTGTGGTCCAAGTAATGTCTCTGCTTTTTGATATGCTATCTAGGTTGGTCATAACTTTTCTTCCAAGAAGCAAGCATCTTTTAATTTCATGGCTGCAGCCACCATCTGCAGTGATTTTGGAGCCAAAAATATAGTTAGCCACTGTTTCCTCTGTTTCTCCATCTATCTGCTATGAAGTGATGGAACCAGATGCCATGATCTTTGTTTTCTGAATGTTAAGCTTGAAGCCAAGTTTTTCACTCTCCTTCATTCACGTTCATCACTTTCTTCAGTTCCTCTTCACTTTCTGCCACAAGAGTGGTGGCATCTGCATATATAAAGTTATTGATATTTCTCCTGTCAATCTTGATTCCAGCTTGTGCTTCATCCAGCCCAGCGTTTCTCATGATGTACTCTGCATATAAATTAAATAAGCAGGGTCACAATAAAGAGCCTTGACATACTCCTTTTTGTATTTGGAACCAGTCTGTTGTTCCATGTCCAATTATAGCTGTTGCTTCCTGACCTGCATACAGATTTCTCAAGAGACAGGTCAGGTGTTCTGGTATTCCCATCTCTTTCAGAATTTTCCACAATTTATTATGATCCACCCAGTCAAAGGCTTTGGCATTGTCAATAAAGCAGAAATAGATGTTTTTCTGAAACTCTCTTGCTTTTTTGATGATCCAGCCAATGTTGGCAATTTGATCTCTGGTTCCTCTGCCTTTTCTAAAACCAGCTTGAACATCTGGAAGTTCACAGTTCATATATTGCTGAAGCCTGGCTTGGAGAATTTTGAGCATTACTTTACTAGTGTATAAGATGAGTTCACTTGTGTGGTAGTTTGAGCATTGTTTGGCATTGCCTTTCTTAGGGATTGGAATGAAAACTGACCTTTTCCAGTCCTGTGGCCACTTCTGAGTTTTCCAAATTTGCTGGCATATTGAGTGCAGCACTTTCACAGCACCATCTTTTAGGATTTGAAATAGCTCAGCTGGAATTCTATCACCTCCACTAGCTTTGTTCGTAGTGATGCTGCCTAAGGCCCCCTTAGCTTTGCATTCCAAGATGCCTGGCTCTAGGTGAGTGATCACATCACCGTGATTATCTGGGTCATGAATATCTTTTTGAACAGTTCTTTGTATTCTCTCCACCTCTTCTTAATATCTTCTGTTTCTGTCAGGTCCATATTATTTCTGTCCTTTATTGAGCACATCTTTGCAAGAAATGTTCCCTTGGAATTTCTAATCTTCTCGAAGAGATCTCTAGTCCTTCCCATTCTATTATTTTCCTCTGTTTCTGTCACTGATCACTGAGTAAGGCCTTCTTATCTCTCCTTGTTATTCTTTGGCTCTCTGCATTCAAATGGGTATATCTTTCCTTTTCTCCTTTGCTTTTTGTTTCTCTTCTTTTCACAGCTTTGTACGGCCTCCTTAAACAGCCATTTTGCTTTTTTGCATTGTTTTTTCTTGGGGTTCGTCTTGCTCCCTGTCTCCTATATGTCATGAGCCTCTGTGCATAGTTCATCAGGCACTTTGACTATCAAATCTAGTCCCTTAAATCTATTTCTCACTTCCACTGTATAATCGTAAGGGATTTGACTTAGGTCATACCTGAATGGTCTAGTGGTTTTCCCTACTTTCTTCAATTTAAGTCTGAATTTGCCAATAAGGAGTTCATGATCTGAGCCACAGTCAGCTCCTGATCTTGTTTTTGCTGACTGTATAGAGCTTCTCCATCTTTGGCTGCAAAGAATATAATCAATCTGATTTTGGTGTTGACCATCTGGCGATGTCCATGTGTAGAGGGTATTTGCTATGACTGCTACATTCTCTTGGCAAAACTCTATTAGTCTTTGCCCTGCTTTATTTTGTACTCCAAGGCCAAATTTGTCTGTTACCCCAGGTAGCTCTTGACTTCCTACTTTTGCATTCCAGTCCCCCATAATGAAAAGGACATCTTTTGGGGTTGTTAGTTCTAGAAGGTTTTGTAGGTCTTCATAGAACCGTTCAACTTCAGCTTCTTCAGCATTACTGGTCGGGGCATAGGCTTGGATTACTGTGATGTTGAATGGTTTGCCTAGGAAATGAACAGAGATCATCCTGTCATTTTTGAGACTGCATCCAAGTACTGCATTTTGGACCTTTTGTTGACTATTATGGCTACTCCATTTCTTCTAATGGATTCTTGCCTACAATAGTAGATATATTGGTCATCTGAGTTAAATTCACCCATTCCAGTCCAGTTTAGTTCGCTGATTGCTAAAATGTCGATGTTCACTTTTGCAATCTCCAGTTTGACCACTTCCAGTTTGCCTTGGTTCATGGACCTAACATTCCAGGTTCCTGTGCAATATTGCTCTTTACAGCATCGGACCTTGCTTCCATCACCAGTCACATCCACAACTGGGTGTTGTTTTTGCTTTGGCTATGTCTCTTCTTTCTTTCTGGAGTTATTTCTCCACTGATCTCCAGTAGCATATTGGGCACCTACCAACCTGGGGAGTTCATCTTTCAGTGGAATGGCAAACCAATTCAGTATTCTTGTCTTGAGAACCCTATGAACAGTAGCTTTGAGTAGACAGACAAAGCTGTTGGCAAAGTGATGTTTTTGCTTTTTAATGCACTGTTTGTCATAGCTTTTCTTCCAAAGAGTAAGTGTCTTTTAATTTCATGACTGCAGTCACCATCCACAGTGTTTTTGTAGCCTATAGAAATAATGTGTATCACTGTTTCCATTTTTCCCCATCTATTTTCCGTGAAGTGATGGGTCCAGATGTCATGATCTTGGTTTTTCGATTGTTGTATTTTAAGTCAGCTCTTTCACTCTCCTGTTTCACATTAGTCAAGAGGCTTTTTTGTTCCTATTCTCTTTCTTCCATTAGCTTTGTGTCATCTGCGTGTCTGAGGTTATTGATATTTATCCTGGCAATCTTGATTCCAGCTTGAGTTTCATCCAACCCCACATTTCACATGATGTATTCTGCATATACGTTAAATAAGTACGATTACAATATACATCCTTGACAATATACATCCTTTCCCAATTTGGAACCAGTCCGTTGTTCCATGTCTGGTTCTAACTGTTGCTTATTGACCTGCATACAGCTTTCTCAGGAAGCAGGTAAGGTGGTCTGATAGTCCCATCTCTTGAAGAAGTACAAGCTTCAGTTCAGTTCAGTTCAGTTCAGTCGCTCAGTCGTGTCTGACTCTTTGCAACCCCGTGAATCACAGCACGCCAGGCCTCCCTGTCCATTACCAACTCCCGGAGTTCACTCAGACACGTCCATCGAGTCAGTAATGCCATCCAGCCACCTCATCCTCTGTTGTCCCCTTCTCCTCCTGCCCCCAATCCCTCCCAGCATCAGAGTCTTTTCCAGTGAGTCAACTCTTCACATGAGGTGGCCAAAGTACTGGAGTTTCAGCTTCAGCATCATTCCTTCCAAAGAAATCCCAGGGCTGATCTCCTTCAAAATGGACTGGTTGGATCTCCTTGCAGTCCAAGGGACTCTCAAGAGTCTTCTCCAACACCACAGTTCAAAAGCATCAATTCTTCAGCGCTCAGCCTTCTTCATAGTCCAACACTCACATCCGTACATGACCACTGGAAAAACCATAGCCTTGACTAGAGGGACCTCTGCTGGCAAAGTAATGTCTCTGCTTTTGAATATGCTATCTAGGTTGGATATAACTTTCCTTCCAAGGAGTAAGCGTCTTTTAATTTCATGGCTGCAGTCACCATCTGCAGTGATTTTGGAGTCCCAAAAAATAAAGTCTGACACTGTTTCCACTGTTTCCTCATCTATTTCCCATGAAGTGATGGGACCAGATGCCATAATCTTAAGTTTTCTGAATGTTGTTTTAAGCCAATTTTTTCACTGTCCTCTTTCACTATCCTCAAGATTCTTTTTTAGTTCCTCTTCACTTTCTGCCATAAGGGTGGTGTCATCTGCATTTCTGAGGTTATTGATATTTCTCCTGGCAATCTTGATTCCAGCCTGTGCTTCTTCCAGTCCAGCGTTTCTCCTGGTGTACCCTGCATATAAGTTAAATAAGCAGGGTGACAGTATACAGCCTTGACATACTCCTTTTCCTATTTGGAACCAGTCTGTTGTTCCATGTCCAGTACAAGCTTAGGAATGGTAAATAAAATAAATTGGGGGAGGTCATCATTTAGAGGACCCAGCCTCACCTCTCTGATATTCCTGCCAAAGAATAATAGAATATTTTAATCATAACTTCAAAATTAAAGTATTTTCAGCTAGCAAATTCCACATATTTTAAACATTAAAGTGCAAATATTAATCAGTTTAAGCATTGGTTCTCATACACACCTTCAATATATCCTTAACAGACCAAAGGCTTCTATCCTACATTTAACATTCTTTGTATCTTTTCCTTCCTGTGTTGATATTCTATGAGAATTTTATTTTGGTAGGAGAATGTTATGACCCCTAAAAGTGAAAAATTAAAGTGCAAGTCACTCAATTGTGTCCAACTCTTTGAAACCCCATGAAGTCTACAGTCCATGGAATTCTCTAGGCCTCAATACTGCAGTGGGTAGCCTTTCCTTTCTCCAGGGGATCTTCCCAAACCAGGGATTGAACCCAGGTCTCCCACATTGCAGGCAGATTCTTTACCAACTGAGCCATAGGGAAGCCTGAGAATACTGGAATGGGTAGCTGATCCCTTCTCCAGTGTATTTCCCAATGCAGGAATCAAACCGGGGTCTCCTGCTTTGCAGGTGGATACTTTTAACTAATTGAGCTATATGACCACTGAACATAATACAAATGATTTTTCAAAACTTCTAAAATAATTAATTTAATTTTAAGTAAAATTATTAACACATTTCTCACTGTTCTTTTTTGCCTTTATTTTCTTCTAGGAACAATTTATCAATCAATCCTAAAAATATTTTCTTTTTATTATTCTCGGGTTTATTTGAAAATTGTATTTATTTATACATGTATGTATGTGTAATCAGACAGGATTCTTGTAAATACACAGCACATAATCTTAGTATGATCTTTCACATGTAATGGCATATTTATTAATCCCTCCAATAAAAGAAAAACTGGGATAAATTGTAATCTCAAAGTTAAAAGACAGTTGTTTCACCCATTTCATGTAAATGCTTAGTTTCATGATATGTTTATTCATCTTAATCTTACAGAGTTTCTTGATCTATTGCTATTATTTTTCATTTAATGATAAATATGTTAGAAATAAGGAGCTGTGCATGCAACTCACAAATCTCTTTAATTATATTAGCACAACAGAACAAACAAGAGGAGCCTTCAGAAATGATGGATCCCAAAATTAGTTTCAGAATCAGCTCAGTTAAATCTTATCTGGCAATTAATAAAGTGAATGGTAAATGTAATCTCAAAGTTGTACAGATATTTTCTCTAATATGGCTACTTTTATTTAATAATCCAAAGCATTGATGACACTAGAATATTTTCTGTATCCTAAAATCCATCATTCAGTTGCCCTTTTTTATTGCCCTGCATTTATTCTCTGTCACTGGACTGTAAATAGTATCCTTATTATGCCTTGACATTTGACAGATATTCTTTATCATTGAGAATTTAATCAAAATTTAGTAATATTTAAATCTTTTCTAGTGAGGCTTAGTGTATTTGAAAAACAGCAGGTAAATTAATTATTTGTAAGCAGACATATGAAATCTAAAATTCTCTAACCATCATCTTAAATAATTTTTGTTGTCTACAATGTTTTCCCTCACCCTCTGTTACTCTTTTCCATTCCTCTTTCTTTTGACCTTAGTCTTTTCAGCATAAGGCCTTTATTGAGTATTTATTCAATAATACTATAATTTGTATCTTCCTCTGTTTTCTCCAGCAGTTTATATAGTTTACGGAAACAAATCTATGACCCCATATTTCCTTCACCCTGATATTTGTGGAGTTTTTGCCACAAGCTTTTTTTTAGGTATTTGCCTACTGACCAGTTATTAATTCTGTATTTGAAAGGTGTTATTAAGTTTTGTCCCATGAAAAGCCACGAGATTTTCCATATCCTTTTAAACAAGTACGTTTTACTAAAAAGAAAAGGAAGTAAACATTTTAAAGAATATTAAAAATACATACGACTATGGTGGAAGTGATATGATTTAAAATGCTTCATCACGACTCAGTATTTCATTTTATTGTACATATATTTTCTGTTCTGTTCTGGCCAGAATATGGGGAATAGTGGTTAGAAAAAAATTTAATATTCAAGGGCTCAATCATATTTTACATAAATCAATCTCCTTAGTAAGTTAAATTCCAAACCTTCCCTTTATAAATTTAGTGATGTATTTAAAGTCGTAGATGTTACCTAGGGATACTTCATATTCAATTGGACTGCAGTTATTTACATGTTTAAAAATAATAATGTCTGAATATTCATGTAGCTCATATATAAGTACAAGTCAAATGTGATACCCTGCATTTGATTAATGCCTCCTAAATAAAATGTTATTTACTGTTTCAGCTCAATACAAATTGCCAGTCGATACTGCTATTATTCACAAGAGAAAAATGTAGATCTTCACCCTAGTGTTCACTTTTGTCATATTAGAACAACTGTGATTAGAGAGATTCCGGATAAAATAACTAGATCTTTACTAAAGTCTAAAGACCTTTACTAAAGAATAAGCACAATGTTAATAATCCTTTAATTTTATGAAGATATTTCCTTCATTAGCATTTATTTAAGCATTCCTTTACTTTTAGTGTTATCTGTAGAGATTTTAATATGATTTTTATTATAAAGATGAGTAGAACATCATCCATTTATATTATAGCAAGTGGCATCAGCCCCTGTGAATCTAGATTAAGTTTTACTTAATTTACTGACATTTTAGCCATCATTTGGAATTTAGCAATATGTATACAGGGACACGTGATACTGATCAGAGCTCACAAATCTTTTTTTTTTTTTTTTTTAATCTCTCTGTTAACCATTGTGCTATTAGCATATATTTTAACTCCTCATGTATTTAAGATCAACAGGTGAATATTGTTATCTCACATAGGAAAAATTTCTTTGCATTTATCTCTAATATGCTTTCCCTGACAAATGCTTAAAAATTTCTTTCTCTCCCAGTTGTCAGAACTGCAGGAATTATTTTTCTACTGCCTGAATAACATCATTTTCATCCCAGTTTCTGTACATCTGTTAGTCTCTTATTTTAGGTCCCATCCTTTAATCCCTATGTGCTTTAGTGTGTTTATATTGTTCTTAACTGTATTTCAGTTCACCAGTTCTCTCTTAGGATCCCTCAAATCCTCTTAAACTCATTCACTGAATTCTTAAGTTCAATTGTTGTATTTTTTTTAAATTCTGGGATATTTGTTTGCTTTATTTTTATAGTTTCTGATTCTCTGCTTGCTTTCTCCATCTTATGTTCAATTTCCCTGAGTATATTATATACAATAATATTAAAATTTGTATTTAATAATTGTATTATATTATCTCTCTTTTATTTTTTTTCTGCTGTTTAACTTTGTGTTGATATTTTTGGAGATAGCCCTGTGTTTTTATAGGTCTGTCATTCAGATGGAGAGATGGCTCTTCTTTATGAAAAATCATGTAGATAACTCAAAGCTCTGGCTTATATTTCCCCATTGATGATTTAATTTTGCTTCAGGCTGTCAGCTGGGCTGGAGGCAAAAGCAATCATAGATCAACATAATTTAAATTAATTATAACTGGGCTTTGATTCCTGTGAAGAGTGGTCTATTTCTGATGTATGCTTGCTCTTAATGTTTGCCCACCATGGTTTCATCCAAAAAGTGTCAGTTATACCCTCCATTCCACTCTCTATACATGCAGCTTATGTTTCTCCATTTTTTCTTCCCTAAGGCTTAAACATTTCACATTCATCATTCACCAGAAGGGACAAGTAATACTGCATGAGACTCACAATTTTGGTTTTCCCTACTTTTCAGGATCTTAACTGCACAAGTTCTTATTAGCTTGTTAGCTATCTAATGACTTCAAAGATAACATTAAACATTTATCAGCATCATGATATCAGGATTCATTTCAAAAATATAGAGCTAGAAACACTTCACTCTCCCGTATTCCCAAGAAAACAGAAGGTGAACTGTACACTAATGGCTTTTGTTGAACCCATCAGAGAACCTAATTCAAGGAGAGCGGTGAATCAAGGGGGAACCCTGAGCTTTTAGGTACTTGCGGAAATGCCACATGATATACAAAACCATAAATTTTAATGTCCCTACAAGAACATTTTAGACATGGGTAAAGTTTAAGTGTGACTTAACTGTAAAGGTCCTGTTGTCCACAGGCATGGGGAAGTTCCCACCCACATGCAGGCTGTTACTTGAAGGATATCCATCTGGCTCAGAAAAAGGATTGAAGAGAATTGAGAGATAACCTGCCTCCTCTACATGGTGCTACTTGGTGGAGAGGGAAAACAGCTCCTGTTGAAATATGTGTAAATCTGTGTTCCCTATTTCATTTGATTTCATTTCATTTCATTTATTCTGCTGGGCAGAATTTCCACAGCAGCTGTTGGATGACCAGGAAAGCCACATTCTGCCAGGACTCATTTTTCTTATATCCCTCAGGTAACCAAGGATTTAATCTGCAGAGGGAACAATTCCTAAACTGTAGACTGTAAACACTGGAGAACCTCAACTGCAGTTGGATAGATTTCAGAAAAAAAGAAACTCAATCCCTAGAGGAGGGAAAGAAAACCTGTGAAGTCTATCTTGTCAGCTCACGTCCATAAGCTGAAGCTTGAGATGGTCCAAGAAGTTGGGAACATCAGAAAATTCCCCCCCGACACTTCCCCTTCAGCACCATACTAACAAAGTCCCAAGGAAACGCTATTAATAATAGTGGAAAAATTGGGATAGCTGCAACAAAGAGGCACTTTTGGGAAAGCAGAACAAAGGAAAGCCCAAAACCCAATGGAGGCGATTAAAAAAAGAAAATGTATTACTACAGGAATTTGATGTATTCAGTGAACAAAACAACAAAAATTCCAACTCTGGTAATCAGAGTAACAACAAACTTTATAGAAAATCTGACTCCTGTATAGATTCACTCAATCCTCATACTAAAGGCCCAGGAAAAGGAAACAGTGCTCTTCTCTAAGCATTAAAAATAAGTCCACTATGTCTATTATCTGATACAATATGCCCAACTTCCATCTAACAGTTACCAAGCATACTAACCTCAAGAAAAAACACTCTGAATAGATGAATCAATTTTGACAAACACAGATACGACACAGTTATGGGAACTGCCAGGCACAGAATTTTAGATAGCTATGATTTGTATGTTAAAGACTCTAGTGGAACACACAGAAACAAAAGCCAACCTCCCCGCCCCCTCCAATAAAGTAAACGTAACTGAGAGAAATTAGTAACCATGTAACAGAAATAAAGGATGCCTTTGATGGACTCCTTGGTAGCCTTGGCAGGACAGATAAAATAAACCTATGGTGAGCTTGAAGACATTTTGTGAAATAACACAGACAGAAAGCATCAGACAAACCTAACTGAAGAAACCTTCTCCAAAGTACACAGCCAGAAATCCCCAAGATTGCACAAGTCATGTGAAATAAAGAAAAGACGGAGAAACATTTACAAATCAGAGGAAACTGAAGGCATGAAAATAAACAAGTTTGTTATCCTGTATTGGATTCCTGAGACAGGGAAAAAAAAAAAGAATACATTGGAAGAAAACTGGAGAAACTCTGAGCTTGATGTATCTATTGTAACAGCAAATCTGGGCAAAACTAGCTACAAATTAAATGATAAAGAGTTCCTTATAGGTTTACCTTTTTATTGTGTCAAGACATTTCCAAAAAACTATTCAGAAAAAAAAAAAAATCCATATACCTATTCAGTTCAGTTCACGTCAGTCGCTCAGTCATGTCCGACTCTTTGCAACCCCAAGAATAGCAGCACATCAGGCCTCCCTGTCCATCGAGTAGTTTGTCCTCGTATCCATCGAGGCGGTGATGCCATCCAGCCATCTCATCCTCTGTTGTCCCCTTCTCCTGCTCCCAATCCCTGCCAGCATCAGAGTCTTTTCCAATGAGCCAACTCTTCGCATGAGGTGGCCAAAGTATTGGAGCTTCAGCTTTAGCATCAGTCCTTCCAATGAACACCCAGGACTGATCTCCTTTAGAATGGACTGGTTGGATCTCCTTGCAGTCCAAGGGACTCTCACGAGTCTTCTCCAACACCACAGTTCAAAAGCATCAATTCTTGGGTGCTCAGCTTTCTTCACAGTCCAACTCTCATATCCATACATGACCACTGGAAAAAACATAGCATTAACTAGACAGACTTTCGTTGGCAAAGTAGTATCTCTGCTTTTGAATATGCTATCTAGGTTGGTCATAACTTTCCTTCCAAGGAGTAAACGTCTTTTAATTTCATGGCTGCAATCGCCATCTGCAGTGATTTTGGAGGCCCCAAAAATAAAGTCTGACACTGTTTCCACTGTTTACCCATCTATTTGCCATGAAGTGATGGGACCGGATGCCATGATCTTCGTTTTCTGAATGTTGAGCTTTAAGCCAACTT
>NW_011494633.1:1156586-1170270 GCF_000754665.1 Bison bison bison | reverse complement strand
TCTGCCATAAGGGTGGTGCCATCTGCATATCTGAGGTTATTGATATTTCTCCCAGCAATCTTGATTCCAGCTTGTGCTTCTTCCAGCCCAGCGTTTCTCATGATGTACTCTGCATATAAGTAAATAAGCAGGGTGACAATATACAGCCTTGACATACTCCTTTTCCTATTTGGAACCAATCTGTTTTTCCATGTCCTATTTGGACCAGTCTGTTGTTCCATGTCCAGTTCTAACTGTTGCTTCCTGACCTGCATATAGGTTTCTCAAGAGGCAGGTCAGGTAGTCTGGTACTCCCATCTCTTTCAGAATTTTCCACAGTTTATTGTGATCCACACAGTCAAAGGCTTGGGCATAGTCAATAAAGCAGAAATAGATGTTTTTCTGGAACTCTCTTGCTTTCTCCATGATCCAGCGGATGTTGGCAATTTAATCTCTGGTTCCTCTGCCTTTTCTAAAAGGAGCTTGAACATCTGGAAGTTCACAGTTCACATAATGCTGAAGCCTGGCTTGGAGAATTTTGAGCATGTCTTTACTAGCGTGTGAGATGAGTGCAATTGTGTGGTAGTCTGAGCATTTTTTGGCATTTCCTTTCTTTGAGATTGGAATGGAAACTAACCTTTCCCAGCCCTGTGGCCACTGCTGAGTTTTCCAAATTTGATGGCATATTGAATGCAGCACTTTCACAGCATCATCTTTCAGGATTTGAAGTAGCTCCACTGGAATTCCATCACCTCCACTAGCTTTGTTCGTAGTGATGCTTTCTAAGGCCCACTTGACTTCACGTTCCAGGATGTCTGACTCTAGGTCAGTGATCACACCATCATGATTATCTAGGTCATGAAGCTCTTTTTTGTACAGTTCTTCTGTGTATTCTTGCCACCTCTTCTTAATATCTTCTGCTTCTGTTAGGTCCATACTATTTCTGTCCTTCTTTGAGCCCATCTTTGCATGAAATGTTCCTTTGGTATCTCTAATTTTCTTGAAGAGATCTCTAGTCTTTCCCATTCTGTTGTTTGCCTCTATTTCTTTGCATTGATCGCTGAGGAAGGCTTTCTTAGTTCTCCTTGCTATTCTTTGGAACTCTGCATTCAGATGCTTATATCTTTCCTTTTCTCCTTTGCTTTTTGCTTCTCTTCTTTCCGCAGCTATGTGTAAGCCCTCCTCAGATAGCTATTTTGCTTTTTTGCACTTCTTTTCCATGGGGATGGTCCTGATCCCTGTCTCCCATACAATGTCAGGAACCTCCATCCATAGTTCATCAGGCACTCTATCTATCAGATCTAGGCCCTTAAATCTATTTCTCACTTCCACTGTATAATCATAAGGGGTTTGATTTAGTTCATACCTGAATGGTGTAGTGGTTTTCCCTACTTTCTTCAATTTAAGTCTGATATTGGCAATAAGGAGTTCATGATCTGAGCCACAGTCAGCTCCTGGTCTTGTTTTTGCTGACTGTATAGAGCTTCTCCATCTTTGGCTGCAAAGAATATAATCAATCTGACTTTGGTGTTGACCATCTGGTGATGTCCATGTGTAGAGTCTTCTTTTGTGTTATTGGAAGAGAGTGTTTGTTATGACCAGTGTGTTCTCTTCGCAAAACACTATTAGCCTTTGCCCCGCTTCATTCTGTTCTCCAAGCCAAATTTGCCTGTTACTCCAGGTGTTTGTTGAGTTCCTACTTTTGCATTCCAGTTCCCTATAATAAAATGGGCATCTTTTTTGGGTGTTATTTTAAAAGATCTTGTAGGTCTTCATAGAACCATTCAACGTCAGCTTCTTCAGTGTTACTGGTTGGGGCATAGGCTTGGACTACAATGATATTGAATGGTTTGCCTTGGAAATGAACAGAGATCATTCTGTCGTTTTTGAGATTGCACCTAAGAATGCACTACGTTTCGGGCTGGTGGCTCAGAGGTTAAAGCATCTGCCTGGAATGTGGGAGACCCCGGTTCGATCCCTGGGTTGGGAAGATCCTCTGGAGAAGGAAATGGCCATCCACTCCAGTATTCTTGCCTGGAGAATCCCATGGAGGGAGGAACCTGGTAGGCTGTAGTCCATGGGTTGCAAAGAGTCAGATATGACTGAGCGACTTTGCTTTACTACATTTCAGACTCTTTTGTTGACCATGATGATTACTCCATATCTTCTAATGGATCTGCCCACGGTAGTATATATAATGGTCATCTGAGTTAAATTCACCCATTCCAGTCCATTTTAGTTCACTGATTCCTAGAATGTCGACGTTCACTCTTGCCGTCTCCTGTTTGACCACTTCCAATTTGCCTTGATTCATGGACCTGACATTCCAGGTTCCTATGCAATATTGCTCTTTACAGCATCGGACCTTGCTTCTATCACCAGTCACATCCACAACTGGATATTGTTTTTGCTTTGGTTCCGTCCCTTCATTCTTTCTGGAGTTATTTCTCCACTGATCTCCAGTAGCATATTGGGCACCTACCGACCCAGGGAGTTCCCCTTTCAGTATCCTATCATTTTACCTTTTCATACTGTTCATGGGGTTCTCAAGGCAAGAATACTGAAGTGGTTTGCCATTCCCTTCTCCAGTGGACCACATCTGTCAGACCTCGCCACCATGACCCAATATTTTAAAGACAATTTTCTCCTTAAAATTTCATGTGCATTTCAAGTCACAAGTCTACATAAAGATCAGCACCACTTATGTCCATATCCTGATGGACTATTTCGATTACCTCAATCTTTCATTTTGCCTGAGTCAGAGCTAATAGTGGAACCAGCTGCTGCTACACATTGTCTCGTTCTCAAATGGTAATTTGTAGGAGTGCGTTTGAAGATTATGAAAATGTCTTGGGAGAGATATCTCAAACTTAACACACATTGTAGTGATAAATACTCAAGAAGATTTTCAATTATTTTCCACATGAAAGGAGCAAAAAGATCTTTTGAGTAATGAATAGTTGGTGATATGTATTATGCAAGCTGGAAAGGAGCTTAAATTTTTTTTTCATATATAAATTTTTGCATCAATCATAAGAATTTTACAGATCTGTAAATATGTCCTCTGTAGTAAAGGAGTTCACTAATACAATTGCCTATATTATTTTAATTGGAAAAATAAAACGGTTTTTTAAGTGTTAATTGCTTGCATAATTGTTACAGAGACTACATTCGGTATATTTTTTTTGGAAAAGGCATGCATTTTATTTGGAATTACACTTATATTCATTTAAATGCCTACTGTACTTTATTTATGACCTTGCAGGCATCATGCATAAAAGTTACCATTCAACAGACTCTTTAAAATATCTTAACTCTAAAATGAAAATAATTACTGATAGTTTGCTAAACCAGTTTAAAACAGGAACTTATCTCTGTGTGATATAAGAAATTATTTCTAAGGTTTACTTTGCTAGCCTGTGATTGTTATAATGAAAATTATATTCTATAATTTATTTCAATATAAAGTGATATAATTCTATATGTTAAAGGTGAATCTCTATGTATAGAATATTTGTATATATGATATTTATAGTATATAAAAATATATTTTCAAAAAGTTTGAAATACATATACATATGTATAATTATATAGATAGTAGTTTGATATACATCTAATGGACTCTTCATAACACAAAGGAGATTCAAATGTGCTTTTTTTTTCAGCCTTTGAAACATTATCATGAAATATCACATAAAAAGACTATATGCACATGCTCACTTATCCTGTGTGTATTTGTATTCTATATAAGTTGAAACAACAGGAAGAAAGGCTTTTAAATATTCACATAGCTTTGGCAGACTGCCACTGGTTCTAGTCTGAATTCAAATTAGTCCATTGCTGAAATTTAAATTGGAATAAAAAAGTTATGCTTTCCTTTTAAATACAGATTTCACGGATGTTTATAAATTTTTAGAACAAACACAATCAATGCAAACACACAGGAATGATATTATGTTTTCAAATAAATATCAAACTATAATAAACAAACGTGAGGCTGTAAACTGATATTCTACTTTTTCATAGAATACATGAAAATACACTATTTTTTCAACATATATGTTAAAAATAAACAGTTAGGGATGGTATGGGGACGGAGGAGGGAGGAGGGTTCAGGATGGGGAACACGTGTATACCTGTGGCGGATTCATGTTGATATATGGCAAAATCAATACAATATTGTAAAGTTAAAAAAATAAACAGTTTTCAGGAATCATAGGTAAATATTGTCTTCTCTAAAGAGTTAAATCAACATAAGACACTTTTTAATACTGTCAAAGTAGATAGAAGTCTATTTTGAATATATAACAATTCAAACTTTGAAAATTATATCAATCACTGTTTGCTACATCTAAAATAATGTTATACTGCTTAATAATGTTTGCTTATCTGATTAATTCACTTCATAAAACTTTTCAAGTTTGAGTTACAAAATAGTTTATAAAAGTCGTTGCCTAAAAATCATTTATAATTATTTTGCACATTACAAAATATTTTTCCTAAATTATGTTATACATTTCTCAATATATCAAAATTTTGAGCATTTGCTATGCCTATTATTATATAATTGAGTTCAGTTCAGTCACTCAGTCATGTCTGACTTTTGCGACACCATAGACTGCAGCATGCCAGTTTTCCTTGTTCATCACCAGCTCCCAGAGCTTGCTCAAACTCACATCCATTGAGTCGGTGATGCCATCCAACCATCTCATTCTCTGTCATCCCCTTATACTCCAGCCTTCAATCTTTCCCAGCATCAGGGTCTTTTACAGTGAGTCAGTTCTTTGAATCAGGTGGCCAAAGTATTGGAGCTTCAGCTTCAGCATCAGTCCCTCCAATGAATATGCAGGACTGATTTCATTTAGGATTGACTGGTTTGATCTCCTTGCAGTCCAAGACACTCTCAAGAGTCTTCTCCAACACCACATTCAAAAGCATCAATTCTTCAGTGCTCAGCTTTCTTTATAGTCCAACTCTCACATCAATATATGACTACTGGAAAAACCATAGCTTTGACTAGATAGACCTTTGTTGGCAAAGTAATGTCTCTGTTTTTTAATATGCTGTCTAGGTTGGTCATAGGTTTTCTTCCAAGGAGCAAGCATCTTTTCATTTCATGGCTAGAGTCACCATCTACAGTTTTTTTGGAGCCCAAGAAAATAAGGTCTTTCACTGTTTCCATTGTTTCCCACTCTATTTGCCATGAAGTGATGGGACCGGATGCCATGATCTTAGTTTTTTGAATGTTGAGTTTTAAGCCAACTTTTTCACTCTCCTCTTTCACTTTCATCAAGAGGCTCTTTAGTTCTTTGCTTTCTGCCATAAGGGTAGTGTCATGTGCGTAGCTGAGGTTATTGACATTTCTGCCAGCATTCTTGATTCCAGTTTCTGCTTCATCCAGCCTGGCATTTCACAAGATGTACTCTATATATACGTTAGATAAGCAGGGTGACAATATATACCCTTGAAATACTCCTTTCCCAATTTGAACCAGTTGGTTGTTCCATGTCTGGTTCTAACTGTTGCTTCTTGACCGGCATTCAGATTTCTTAGGAGGCAGGTCAGATAGTCTGGTATTCCCATCTCTTTAAGAATTTTCCACAGTTTATTGTGATCCACACAGTCAAACTATATGATCCACACACTACTTTGGCTCAGTCAATAAAACAGAAGTAGATGTTTTTCTCGGAGAAGGCAATGGCAACCCACTCCAGTACTCTTGCCTGGAAAATCCCATGGACGGAGGAGCCTGGTAGGCTGCAGTCCATGGGGTTGCGAGGAGTCGGACACGACTGAGGGACTGCACTTTCACTTTTCACTTTTATGCATTGGAGGAGGAAATGGCAACCCACTCCAGTGTTCTTGCCTGGAGAATCCCAGGGACGGCGGGGCTTGGTGGGCTGCTGTCTATGGGGTCGCACAGAGTTGGACGCGACTGAAGTGATACAGCAGCAGCAGCAGCAGCAGCAGATGTTTTTCTGGAACTCTCTTGCTTTTCCTATGATCCAACAGATGTTGGCAATTTGATCTCTAGTTCCTCTCCCTCTTCTAAATCCAGCTTGAATATTTGGAAGTTCATGGCTCTTGTACTGTTGAAGCCTGGCTTGGAGTATTTTGAATGTTGAGTTTTAAGCCAACTCCTTAAAAATTCTGCATCAGTTTCTGTATTAGTGTATTAGTCAGGGTTCTTTAGAGAAAAAAGAATATTATGCATCAGGAATTAGTTCATGTGATTATGGAGTTCAAAAGTTGGTGGCTGGCAGGCTGGCTACTCTGGAAACTCTTAGATTGGGTTTAAAATTGGTCTGCTGTAGAACCACGAAGAGTCAGTGATACTGTTGAAGTCTAAGGACAGACTATGGAGAATTCCATCTTTTTGTGGGAAAGCAGTCTTTTGTTCTATTCAGGCCTTCAACTCACTGAATGAAGTTCACCCAACTACAGAGACCAAATGGGTTTAATTAAAGTCTGCCAGTTTAAATCTTATCTAAAAACACCCAAAGAATATTTGACCAAGTACCTTGGCATTGTGGTCCAGAGAAGTTGACACATAAAATTAACCAGCACAAGTACACCCCTTGTCAACTTGGCAACCATATGCAACTCTTTAAACCATATTAATCTCCAAATAAAGAAAGTGACAAGATCTGTGGACTTAAAAAATATGTGCAGCCTTAAAGTTGAGGGTTATGTTTTATTCAGTGGGAATATTTAGGACTTCAAAACCAGGAGACAGCATCTCAAGTAGCTGTGAAAGACCTGGTTAAAGAGGTAGGGAAGGAGTCAGGTTATAGAGAAGTTTGCAACAAGGGGCAGTAGTCAGAACATCAAAAGATTATTTTTAATTGAGGAAAACCAAATATCTCAAATTAAGAAATTTAGCACTTTTCTATGGATGGGAAGATGCTAGAATCTGGGCTTACTGAAATCATTCCTTCCATATGCACCTCAGCTATCTGGGGTCATCACTCTGCATCTTTTCACATTTCCCCAAGCTCCTCAAAGCTCCAGAAGGCAGCTCAATGGCTGCTGAGCAGGCATTACTTTTCCTGCACGTTTTCCAGGCTCAGATATTCATATTTGGATGTTCAGAATAGCTGATGGCTGTGACATCATTGTTTATTGATATGGCAGGAAATACTCCTTTTCACAGCCATACTTTTGCCTATCATAATATGTGTATATCTATATGATATAACTATCCTGCATACAACCAAAAATGCACTTTTCTTCCAGAAGAGAATGCAAAGAACTTGGATGATGTTTATTTTTTTCCCTTGATAGCTCATACTTCTGCTTTACTGATTACACCAAAGCCTTTGTGTAGATCACAACAAACTGTGGGAAATTCTTCAGGAGATGGGAATACCAGACCACCTTCCCTGCCTCCTGAGAAATCTTTATGCAGGTCAAGAAGCAATGTTAGAACATGGAACAACAGACTGGTTCCAAGTTGGGACAAGAGTATGTCAAAGCTGTATATTGTCACCCTGCATATCTAACTTATATGCAGAGTACATCATGTAAAATGCCATGCTGGATGAAGCACAAGCTGGACTCAAGATTGCCAGCAGAAATATCATAACCTCAGATATGCAGATGATACCACCCTTAAGGCAGAAATTGAAGAAAAACTGAAGAGCCTCTTGATGAAAGTGAAAGAGGAGAGTGAAAAAGTTGGCTTAAAACTCAACATTCAAAAAATTCTTTTTAGCACACTTTTCTCTTTTAAAACCCAACTATTTCTTCAATTTATCTCTCCTCTCAGATTTTAATATAATCAGTAAGGGGAAACTGAGCACAGCTGCCTGTGTTTTTCATACTACATAAATTTAAGTTGTTTTAGTATCTAATACATAGCATTTAACAATTTAAGCTATATGCTTGAAATGAATACAACTAAGTTTCTATGAGAGCTTCCTTAGTACCTTAGACAATTAAGAATCTGCCTGTGATTCAGGAGGCCTGGTTTCAATCCCTGGGTAGGAAAGCTCCCCTGGAGAAGGGAATGACTACTCACATCAGTATTCTAGCCTGGAGAATTCCATGGACACAAGAGCTTTGCAGGCTACAATCAGTGGGGTTGCAAAGAGTTGGACATGATTCAGTAACTCAGAAACACATTCAAAAACAAGATTCTGTGAATGATGTAATTTCAAGAATTGACAATATTGTTAGAAATGCCATGATTTTAAGAATATCCTTATAAATTCTTTTAGACCTGAAATGCCCTTAGAATCTAGTAATCACTTTTTTCCCTGAATCATGACCAGTTTAGAATATTCACATGATATAATGCTTATTGAGTTCAGTTGCATAAGAAAATATGTATTTATTTATTATAAATAAATATATCCATTTAAAATATCTTTTGAGATTAAGAAGCAGAGGAATTCTTAATGTTGAATACAGTTATTTTATTTTCTCTGCTTGAATATAGATGCAAAAGCTAACATTTAACTCACACTAAGACTCTTATCTTCCTGTGCTGTGTGTCAAAAAATGCTAAATTTCTTCAAACTATGTGTGTGCTGAGCAAAACTAAATTAAGTCACCAGTAAAAGATTAGTCTAGAAGCCATTTAGCAACAAAAGCTATACAGACTTTTGTCATAGTTGCCAATAAGTAAAATGTACAGACTTTTCCTGGAGTAGCTCCAGGAGTTAGTAATGGGCAGGGAAGCCAGCCAAGCGGTAGTCCATGGGGTTGCAAAGAGTCGGAAAGGACTGAGTGACTGAACTTAACTGACAAGACTTTTCCACGAAGTGTAAAAATTATAATTCAGAAATGAGTAGGCAAAACTGAGGCCCCACTTTCCATATTAGAATGTTGTTACTAGTCCCAGCTCACTCTGTTCTCTGCATGATAGGTCAATAATTTCAGGAGATGAGTTGTTGAGGCAAGGAATATGACTTTATTTGGAAAACTGTGACCGAGAAGATGGCAGACTAATGTCTCAAAAGACCATCATGTGGAGCTTTGAAAGCCAGGTTGTTTTAAAGAGCCAGAGAGAGAAAGGAAATAAGGAAGTAAAGCCAAAATGGAGAATAGAGGAGGAGAGGCAGTGAGGAAGTAAAATAAAAAGGGTCTTCAGATTTGCAAAACATCTCTAGGAAGGGCCAGCCTTTGGAAAGGATGTGTTAATCTCTTCTTTTTGTTGTAGCCCTTCACAGGTGGGCAGGGTCAGATTATTTCTCTATGAACTGAATAAAGTCAGAGAGGCAGGGTCCTCTCAAGCAGGCTATTAGGTATGATTATAATAGCAAAACTCAGCATTCAAAAAACTTATTTTTTTAAACACTAAACACTAAAACTCAGCATTCAAAAAAACCCAGATCATGGCATATGGTCCCATCACTTCATGGCAAATAGATGGGGAAAAAATGGAAACAGTGACAGATTTTCTTGGACTCCAAAATCACTGCAGTGACTGAAGCCATAAAATTAAAAGACATTTGCTCTTTGGAAGAAAAGATATGACAAACTTAGCACATTTAAAAGCAGACACATCACTTGGCTGACTAAGGTCCACATAGTCAAAGCTATGGTTTTTCCAACACTCATGTACAGATTTGAGAATTGGACCATAAAGAAGGCTGAGTGTCAAAGAACTGATGCTTTTGAATTGGGGTGCTGCAGAAGACTCCTGAGAGTCCCATGGACTGCCAGGAGATTAAACCAGTGAATCCTAAAGTAAATCAACCCTGAATATTCATTGGAAAGACTGATGCTGAAGCTGAAGCTTCAATCCTTTGGCCACTTGGTGCAAAGAGCTGACTCATTGGAAAAGACCCTGATGCTAGGAAAGATTAGGGCAGGATGAGAAGGGGGTGACAGAGGATGAGATGGTTGAATGGCATCATTGACTCAATGGACATGAATTTGAGTAAACTCTAGGAGATAGTGAAGGACAGGGAAGGCTGGAGTGCTGCTGTCGATGGGGTCTCAAAGAGTCAGACAGGACTGAGCAACTGAACAACAACACAGAATAGCAAAAGCAATTAAAAGCAAGGCAAAGAAAGAGTTTTCAACATGGAGTCAAATTTGGCTTCTTCTCTGCAGCACTGTGACATAGGAAAGAACATACTGGAATTCTAAACTATGTCCAGTGGTAGGACTAGGCAATGGACGCATCTGATGAACTGATTAACCCAGATTAAATAAAGGAGCTTTTACATTGATAGAGAAGAGAGAAATGGGACAGCAGATCCCATTTATCTTTCAGTTCAGACTAGCATTTTTTTTTTTTAGGTGTATTGATTTTATTTTTTAAAAATTTTATTTTATTTTTAAACTTTACAATATTGTATTAGTTTTACCCAACATCGAAATGAATCTGCCACAGGTATACCTGTGTTTCCCATCCTGAACCCTCCTCCCTCCTCCCTCCCCATACCATCCCTCTGGGCCGTCCCAGTGCACCAGCCCCAAGCATCCAGCATTGTGCATTGAACCTGGACTGGCGTTTTATGTCTGGGTTTGATTTAGATTTCTGTTGCTTTGAGAAGACGTTAATACAAATTTAGTGGCTAAAAACAATAAATCCATTGTCTTGCAGTTCTTAATGTCAGAAAGTCTTACCGAAGTCTCACTCAGCTAAAAACAAAGTATAGAGGGGGATACATTTTTTCTAAAGACTTAGGGACACATCTGTTTTCTTTTTATTAAGCTTGTTGTCAGAATTCAGTTGCTTGAAGATATAGTACCTACGTCCCTGTCTAGTTTCTGGTTGTCAGTTGAAGGCTATTCATAGCTCTTAGAATATTCCACATTCTTTGCCTCAAGGCTTCCTTCCTTCATCATCAAGGTCATAAATGATGATTCTTTTTATAACTCTCAGACTCACTCTTCTGTTTCCCAGAACTCATGTGATTAAAATGGTCTGTAGGCAAAGAATGTTGCCTACCATTTTAGTAAACAAAGACTATTACCTGCCATTCCAGTAACCAAGGAATGTTGCCTGCCTTCAAGCCATTAGCCAGGGTAGGCAGCTGTCTCCCAAGGTGTGATAGTGGCCATACTAGTTAAGATACATATCAAAGGAATAATTTCAATGATCCCAGATTCTTGCATCCTCCCATATAGAGAAAAACAGCAAAAGTAATTAACTTGAGATGTCTGGGAGTTTTGTGATTAGTAGTAGTGTTTTGATATTCAACTACATGTTTTGTTTTTCAGCAAAAGCTCTTCTATATCCTGGCTCTTCCCTTGCCTCTTTCAAATAATTCCTCAGAGCTATCTGACAGGCTGTCTCACAGGCAGCAGTTGCCAATAAGTAAAATTTACATCTATTAAGATCAGCTAATAGAGCAACCTCAATTCCCTCTTCAAATTTAATTACTTTTTGACATGTAACTTTAATAGATTCAAAAGGTCTGTGAATTTGGAAATGGACATCTTTTTACAAGCATTTATTCTGCCAACCACAGAGTTCAAAAGAGGGTTGGTTTTCGTATTAATTGCAAAGAAACTATTTTGTAAAAGCCTTGGGCAATAACTGGGGACATAAATACCACTGCCTCAACAGAGACATTAGAATTCTGAGATTAATGCTAACAGAAACAATAATTAGTTACCCTTGTAGGGGAGTAAAGCTTGCTGCCCCAAAATGTCTCCTTAACGTGAAGAGTATTCTGAGCTGAAACAATCAAGGCCACAAAGACTCAGGAGAAACTTCCTGACCTTCCCCCTAACTGCCTAATAAATGTAGATGAAGCACCTGTTCCAGAATGGGAGCTATTCCGTAGATAACTAAAGCATGAACATGTTTGTGAACCGGGAGGAACCCAGCAAAGTCTGTCAACATTCCTTTCTCTGTCCCATTGTCCCTGTGTGGTCCAGGAAACATTGTTTATCAATCATTTGCTTTTCCAACTTCATGGCAGTTGCCCTCCTCCCCTTTGACATCCCAAATCACTATTCCCACCATTACCTTTAGCTGAAGATGGTACCTAAGCTGAGGGTTTCAGCCGTTTTGATGAGTTAATGATTTTCCTGGGTCTTTCCCATGTGTGCTCACACATGCTCGTTTGTATCAGGCGTGTCTGACTCTTTGAGCCTCCGTGGAGTACAGCCTGCCAGGCTCATCTGTCCTTGGAATTTTCCAGGCAAGGAAGCTGGAGTGGGTTGACATTTTCTCCTCCAGGGGATCTTTCTGACCCAGGGATCAAACCTGCATCTTCTGTGTCTCCTGCATTGGCAGGCAGATTCTTTACCACTGAGCAAACTTTTGTTTGATTTTCTTGTTAATCTGTCTCATGTCAATATATGCTTAGACCAACCAAAAGAACCAAGAAAGGTAGAGGAAGATTTCTTCCTCCTCAACACCCTCAAACAGAATTACAGCAGAGGTGTTTGGACATAGCAGGAAGAGAAGGAAAGGAAGGGAAAAAAAAAAAAAGCACTATTTTATCTGTTATTGACATACTTGCTCAAGAAAAATCATTGGGAGATGCCGTAGATCTAAATGGTGTATTCTTCTGTTGTAACTATGTTACATGCAGCACTTTCTAGTCTCTAAGAGTGTCTTAAAAGGGGCTGGTAGAACCTGTTATGTAATTTGACACGAGCGTATAAATGTTGTTACTATGTAAAGAATTTCTTTATGGCCTGCCTGAGGTGTTCTGGAGGAATTATTTTTTAAAAATAATAAAACTTTGCAAAATCTGCAGTTTATCCATCTATGCATATAGATTATTGCTACTTAAGGAAGATGATTGAAAAGTCTCACTCTGACACCAGTGAGAGGATAAGCCAGAATATTGAATATTACATGCAAAAATGGCAAGATTGAGTGTCCTAAGCAATGTCATGTTAAAAGGCTTGATCAACAACTCAGTAATTCAGGGGACATGCATGAGAAAAAATTAATTGTTTCCTAACAGGTTACTGACATGACTTTAGCTATGAAAGAGGTAGGAATGAAAGAATTACTTGTGCCATCACCTCTTCAACAAGCAGGAATGAAGAGATATAATTTAGGGAGTTCTGACATTATAGTGAATACCAATATTAAGTATTTCTTGAACAACTCAAAATCTTCTGGCCTCTTTCTGGTCTGTTCTTTCCAGATCTAATATGATTTCCAAAACAGATAATTTATTTTGTGTGCCTGTACATCTAACGATTGAACTCTGAATTATCTACCACTATTTTCCATATCAGTAAAATATAAAATTGCCCAATTTTCTCAGTAGCATCGGATTTTATATACATTTCAGTTCAGTTCAGTTCAGTCGCTCGGTCGTGTCCGATTCTTTGCGACCCCATGAATCACAGCACGCCAGGCCTCCCTGTCCATCACCAACTCCCGGAGTTCACTCAAGCTCACCTTCATTGAGTCGGTGATGCCATCCAGCCATCTCATCCTCTGTCGTCCCCTTCTCCTCCTGCCCTCAAACCCTCCCAGCATCAGAGTCGTTTCCAATGAGTCAACTCTTTGCATGAGGTGCCCAAAGTACTGGACTTTCAGCTTTAGCATCATTCCTTCCAAAGAAACCCAGGGCTGATCTCCTTCAGAATGGACTGGTTGGATCTCCTTGCAATCCAAGGGATTCTCAAGAGTCTTCTCCAACACCACAGTTCAAAAGCATCAATTCTTCGGCACTAAGCTTTCTTCACAGTCCAACTCTTGCATCCATACATGACCACTGGAAAAACCATAGCCTTGACTAGACGGACCTTTGCTGGCAAAGTAATGTCTCTG
>NW_011494633.1:1155086-1156486 GCF_000754665.1 Bison bison bison | reverse complement strand
CAAGAGTCTTCTCCAACACCACAGTTCAAAAGCATCAATTCTTCGGCACTAAGCTTTCTTCACAGTCCAACTCTTGCATCCATACATGACCACTGGAAAAACCATAGCCTTGACTAGACGGACCTTTGCTGGCAAAGTAATGTCTCTGCTTTTCAATATGCTATCTAGGTTGGTCATAACTTTTCTTCCAAGGAGTAAGCATCCTTTAATTTCATGGCTACAGTCACCATATACATTTAGTAGATATGATATTTTATTTGTTTGTTTCTTTTTTTATTTATCTTTTTTACAATATTGTATTGGTTTTGCCATACAACAACATGAATCCGCCACGGATGTACACGTGTTCCCAATCCTGAACACCCCTCCTACTTCGCTCCCCTCCTACTTCGCTCCCCATACCATCCCTCTGGGTCATCCCAGTGCACCAGTCCAAGCTTCCTGTATCCTGCATCGAATGTAGACTGGCGATTTCTTTCTTACATGATATTATACATGTTTCCATGCCTTTCTCCCAAATCATCCCCCCCTCCCTCTCCCACAGAGTCCAAAAGACTGTTCTATACATCTGTGTCTCTTTTGCTGTCTCGCATACAAGGTTATTGTCATCATCTTTCTAAATTCCATATATATGCGTTACTATACTGTATTGGTGTTTTTCTTTCTGGCTTACTTCACTCTGTATATTCGGCTCCAGTTTCATCTACCTCATTAGAACTGATTCAAATGTATTCTTCTTAATGGCTGAGTAATACTCAAATTCCAGTTGAGCTGTTTCAAATCCTGAAAGATGATGCTGTGAAAGTGCTTCACTCAATATGCCATCAAATCTGGAAAACTCAGCAGTGGCCACAGGACTGGAAAAGGTCAGTTTTCATTCCAGTCCTAAAGAAAGGCAATGCCAAAGAATGCTCAAGCTACCACACAATTGCACTCATCTCACACGCTAGTAAAGTAATTCTCAAATTTCTCCAAGCCAGGCTTCAGCAATACGTGAACCGTGAACTTCATGATGTTCAAGCTGGTTTTAGAAAAGGCAGAGGAACCAGAGATCAAATTGCCAACATCCGCTGGATCATGGAAAAAGCAAGAGAGTTCCAGAAAAACATCTATTTCTGCTTTGTTGACTATGCCCAAGCCTTTGACTGTGTGGATCACAATAAACTGTGGAAAATTCTGAAAGAGATGGGAATACCAGACCACCTGATCTGCCTCTTGAGAAATTTGTATGCAGGTCAGGAAGCAACAGTTAGAACTGGACATGGAACAACAGACTGGTTCCAAATAGGAAAAGGAGTACGTCAAGGCTGTATATTGTCACCCTTTTTATTTAACTTCTATGCAGAGTACATCATGAGAAATGCTGGACTGGAAGAAACACAAGCTGGAATCAAGATTGC
>NW_011494633.1:1153631-1154933 GCF_000754665.1 Bison bison bison | reverse complement strand
CCACCCTTATGGCAGAAAGTGAAGAGGAACTCAAAAGCCTCTTGATGAAAGTGAAAGTGGAGAATGAAAAAGTTGGCTTAAAGTTCAACATTCAGAAAACGAAGATCATGGCATCTGGTCCCACCACTTCATGGGAAATAGGTGGGGAAACAGTGTCAGACTTTATTTTGGGGGGCTCCAAAATCACTGCAGATGGTGACTGCAGCCATGAAATTAAAAGATGCTTGCTCCTTGGAAGGAAAGTTATGACCAACCTAGATAACATATTCAAGAGCAGAGACATTACTTTGCCATCAAAGGTTCGTCTAGTCAAGGCTATGGTTTTTCCACTGGTCATGTATGTATGTGAGAGTTGGACTGTGAAGAAGGCTGAGCATGGAAGAATTGATACTTTTGAACTGTGGTGTTGGAGAAGACTCTTGAGAGTCCCTTGGACTGCAAGGAGATCCAACCAGTCCATTCTGAAGGAGATCAGCCCTGGGATTTCTTTGGAAGGAACGATGCTAAAGCTGAAAGTCCAGTACTTTGGGCACCTCATGCAAAGAGTTGACTCTTTGGAAAATACTCTGATGCTGGGAGGAGTTGGGGTCAGGAGGAGAAGGGGATGCCAGAGGATAAGATGGCTGGATGGCATCACTGACTAGATGGACGTGAGTCTGGGTGAACTCTTGGAGATGGTGATGGACAGGGAGGCCTGGCATGCTGAGATTCATGGGGTCGCAGAGTCGGACACGACTGAGCGACTGAACTGAACTGAACTGAACCACAGCTTTCTTATCCATTCATCTGCTGATGGACATCTAGGTTACTTCCATGTCCTGACTACTATAAACAGTGCTGCGATGAACATTGGGGTACATGTGTCTCTTTCCCTTCTGGTTTCCTCAGTGTGTATGCCCAGCAGTGGTATTGCTGGGTTGTATGGTTGTTCTATTTCCAGTTTTTTAAGGAATCTCCTCACTGTTCTCCATAGTGGCTGTACTAGTTTGCATTCCCACCAACAGTGTAAGAGGGTTCCCTTTTCTCCATATCCTCTCCAGCATTTATTACTTGTAGACTTTTGGATGGCAGCCATTCTGACTGGTGTGAAATGGTACCTCATTGTGGTTTTGATTTGAATTTCTCTGATAATGAGTGATGTTGAGCATCTTTTCATGTGTTTGTTAGCCATGTGTATGTCTTCTTTGGAGAAATGTCTATTTAGTTCTTTGGCCCATTTTTTGATTGGGTCGTTTATTTTTCTGGAATTGAGCTGCAGGAGTTGCTTGTATATTTTTGAGATTATTTGTTTGTCAGTTGCTT
>NW_011494633.1:1152146-1152987 GCF_000754665.1 Bison bison bison | reverse complement strand
GTCTTGTTCCTGACTTTAGGGGAAATGCTTTCGATTTTTCACCATTGAGGATAATGTTTGCTGTGGGTTTGTCATATATAGCTTTTATTATGTTGAGGTATGTTCCTTCTATTCCTGCTTTCTGGAGAGTTTTTATCATAAATGGATGTTGAATTTTGTCAAAGGCTTTCTCTGCATCTATTGAGATAATCATATGGCTTTTATTTTTCAATTTGTTAATGTGGTGTATTACATCGATTGATTTGTGAATATTGAAGAATCCTTGCATCCCTGGGATAAAGCCCACTTGGTCATGGTATATGATCTTTCTAATGTGTTGTTGGATTCTGATTGCTAGAATTTTGTTAAGGATTTTTGCATCTATGTTCATCAGTGATATTGGCCTGTAGTTTTCTTTTTTTGTGTCATCTTTTGGTATTAGGGTGATGGTGGCCTCATAGAATGAGTTTGGAAGTTTACCTTCCTCTGCAATTTTCTGGAAGAGTTTGAGTAGGATAGGTGTCAGCTCTTCTCTAAATTGTTGGTAGAATTCAGCTGTGAAGCTGTTTGGACCTGGGCTTTTGTTTGCTGGAAGATTTCTGATTACAGTTTCAATTTCCATGCTTGTGATGGGTCTGTTAAGATTTTCTATTTCTTCCTAGTCCAGTTTTGGGAAGTTGTACTTTTCTAAGAATTTGTCCATTTCTTCCACATTGTCCATTTTATTGGCATATAATTGTTGATAGTAATCTCTTGTGATCCTTTGTATTTCTGTGTTGCCTGTTGTGATCTCTCCATTTTCATTTCTAATTTTATTGATTTGATTTTTCTCCCTTTGTTTCTTGATGAGTCTGGCTAATGG
>NW_011494633.1:1151305-1152046 GCF_000754665.1 Bison bison bison | reverse complement strand
TTCTTCTTTCTCAAGATTGCTTTGGCTATTCGAGGTTTTTTGTATTTCCATACAAATTGTGAAATTATTTGTTCTAGCTCTGTGAAGAATGCCGTTGGTAGCTTGATAGGGATTGCATTGAATCTATAGATTGCTTTGCGTAGTGTACTCATTATCACGATATTGAATCTTCCAATCCATGAACATGGCATATTTCTCCATCTATTAGTGTCCTCTTTGATTTCTTTCACCAGTGTTTTATAGTTTTCTATATATAGGTCTTTAGTTTCTTTAGGTAGATATATTCTTAAGTATTTTATTCTTTTCGTTGCAATGGTGAATGGAATTGTTTCCTTAATTTCTCTTTCTATTTTCTCATTATTGGTGTACAGGAATGCAAGGGATTTCTGTGTGTTGATTTTATATCCTGCACCTTCACTATATTCATTGATTAGCTCTAGTAATTTTCTGGTGGAGTCTTTAGGGTTTTCTATGTAGAGGATCCAGAGAAGGCAATGGCACCCCACTCCAGCACTTTTGCCTGGAGAATCCCATGGATGGTGGTTCCTGGTAGGCTGTAATCCATGGGGTCACTAAGAGTCGGACATGACTGAGTGACTTCACTGTCACTTTTCACTTTCATGAATGGGAAAAGGAAATGGCAACCCACTCCAGTGTTCTTGCCTGGAGAAATCCAGGGACGGGGGAGCCTGGTGGGCTGCTGTCTATGGGGTTGCACAGAGTCAGACACGACTGAAGTGA
>NW_011494633.1:1144872-1151112 GCF_000754665.1 Bison bison bison | reverse complement strand
GTTTTTCATTTCTTCCTTTTCTAGTTGCTTTAGGTGTAGAGTTAGGTTATTTATTTGACTTTTTTCTTGTTTCTTGAGGTATGCCTGTATTGCTATGAACTTTCCCCTTAGCACTGCTTTTACAGTGTTTTGGGTTGTGTTTTCATTTTGATTCGTTTCTATGCATATTTTGATTTCTTTTTTGATTTCTTCTGTGATTTGTTGGTTATTCAGCAGCGTGTTGTTCAGCCTCCATATGTTGGAATTTTAGTAGTTTTTCTCCTGTAATTGAGATCTAATCTTACTACATTGTGGTCAGAAAAGGTGCTTGGAATGATTTCAATTTTTTTGAATTTACCAAGGCTAGATTTATGGCCCAGGATGTGATCTATCCTGGTGAAGGTTCCGTGTGTGCTTGAGAAAAAGGTGAACTTCATTGTTTTAGGGTGAAATGTCCTTAGATATCAATTAGGTCTAACTGGTCTATTGTATCATTTAAAGTTTGTGTTTCTTTGTTAATTTTCTGTTTAGTTGATCTATCCATAGGTGTGGGTGGGGTATTAAAGTCTCCCACTATTATTGTGTTATTGTTAATTTCCCCTTTCATACTTGTTAGCATTTGTCTTACATATTGTGGTGCTCTATGTTGGGTTTATACATATTTATAATTGTTACATTTTCTTCTTGGATTGATCCTTTGATCATTATGTAGTGTCCTTCTTTGTCTCTTTTCACAGCCTTTGTTTTAAAGTCTATTTTATCTGATATGGGTATTGCTACTCCTGCTTTCTTTTGATCTCTATTTGCATGGAATATCTCTTTCCAGACCTTCACTTTCAGTCTGTATGTGTCCCCTGTTTTGAGGTGAGTCTCTTGTAGACAACATATATAGGGGTCTTGTTTTTGTATCCATTCAGCCAGTCTTTGTCTTTTGGTTGGGGCATTCAACCCATTTACGTTTAAGGTAATTACTGATAAGTATGATCCTGTTGCCATTTACTTTATTGTTTTGGGTTCGAATTTATACACCATTTTTGTGCCTCCTGTCTAGAGAATATCCTTTAGCATTTGTTGGAGAGCTGGTTTGATGGTGCTGAATTCTCTCAGCTTTTGCTTGTCTGTAAAGCTTTTGATTTCTCCTTCATGTTAGAATGAGATCCTTGCTGGGTACAGTAATCTGGGCTGTAGGTTATTTTCTTTCATCACTTTAAGTATGTCTTGCCATTCCCTCCTGGCCTGAAGAGTTTCTATTGAAAGATCAGCTGTTATTCTTATGGGAATCCCCTTGTGTGTTATTTGTTGTTTTTCCTTTGCTGCTTTTAATATTTATTCTTTGTGTTTGATCTTTGTTAATTTGATTAATATGTGTCTTGGGGTGTTTCGCCTTGGGTTTATCCTGTTTGGGACTCTCTGGGTTTCTTGGACTCGGGTGATTATTTCCTTCCCCATTTTAGGGAAGTTTTCAACTATTATCTCCTCAAGTATTTTCTCATGGTCTTTCTTTTTGTCTTCTTCTTCTGAGACTCCTATGATTAGAATGTTGTGGCATTTAATATTGTCCTGGAGGTCTCTGAGATTGCCCTCATTTCTTTTAATTCGTTTTTGTTTTTTCCTCTCTGATTCATTCATTTCTACCATTCTATCTTCTATTTCACTAATCCTATCGTCTGCCTCTGTTATTCTATTATTTGTTGTCTCCAGAGTGTTTTTGATCTCATTTATTTCATTATTCATTATATATTGACTCTTTTTTATTTCTTCTAGGTCCTTGTTAAACCTTTCTTGCATTTTCTCAATCCTTGCCTCCAGGCTATTTATCTGTGATTCCATTTTGATCTCAAGATTTTGGATCATTTTCACTATCATTATTCAGAATTATCAGGTAGATTCCCTATCTCTTCCTCTTTTGTTTGGTTTGGTGGGCATTTATCCTGTTCCTTTACCTGCTGGGTATTCCTCTGTCTCTTCATCTTGTTTATATTGCTGAGTTTGGGGTGGCCTTTCTGTATTCTGGCAGTCTGTGGGGTTCTCTTTATTATGGAGTTTCCTCATTGTGGGTGGGGTTGTATTGGTGGCTTGTCAAGGTTTCCTGGTTAGGGAAGCTTGTGTCGGTGTTCTGGTGTGTGGAGCTGGATTTCTTCTCTCTGGAGTGAAATGAAGTGTCTAGTAACGAGTTATGAGATGTCAATGGATTTGGAGTAACTTTGGGCAGCCTGTATATTGAAGCTCAGGGCTGTGTTCCTGTGTTGCTGGAGAATTTGCGTGATATGTCTTGCTCTGGAACTTGTTGGCCCTTGGGTGGTGCTTGGTTTCAGTGTAGGTATGGAGGTGTTTGATGAGCTCCTATCGATTAATATTCCCTGGAGTCAGGTGTTCCATGATATTCTCAGGATTTGGACTTAAGCCTCCTGTTTCTGGTTTTCAGTCTTATTTTTACAGTAGTCTCAAGACTTCTCCTTCTATACAGCACCGTTGATTAAAAAAAAAAAAAAAAAGGGCTTTGAAAGCCCATTGTCCTTTCAAAGACAATGGGCTGCTTTTCTGGGTACCTGATGTCCTCTGCCAGCATTCAGAAATTGTTTTGTGGATTTTATTCAGCGTTTAAATGTTCTTTTGATGAACTTGTTGGGGAGAACATGGTCTCCCCGTCCTATTCCTCTGCCATCTTAGGACTGCCCCTAGTAGATATGATTTTAACACTTACAGAGTTTTATTTTATTTTGTAATAAAGATTTACAAAGCTAGAAAATCAGTTCAGATAAATATTATAGGCATTTTAAAAAATAATATGCCTTATTACAACTTGAATTTTCTTATTATGTAGGTAGTGGTAATGTATAACAACTGAAAGCTGACATGTAAGTTGTATTGACACTTTAAAGTAATACTGTGAAGTGATAGCTGGGAAATGGCAGAGTGAAGACCACTGGAAATTCTCTCCATAAAATCTATGACACTACTGCACAGAAATTTCAGAATTAACTTTTTCAGACTTCTGAAAATTGGCAAAAGGCATGCAGCAATGGGAAGCTTTTAGTTCAAGAAAATGGTTGAATCTCTGTAAGAACAGCACAGTTTGTAGCGTTTTAATGACTCTATTCTCATTTTTACCAGGTTGTGCAGTAGCTTTAAAAACTAACAAGATAGTTTTATTAGTCCCAAGATAAAAGACTGTAGCCTGGCAGCTACCTGAGGGTTCAGAATGTGATTGAAAGTTTTTTCTAGGCCTCATTCTCAGATGGTTGTCATTATTTTAAATTTCCTGGGAAAAACCACTTGCTGATTTTTCAGCTGATTTATTTGACCCGACTCAGAATTTACCCAGTTCAAAAACATATTCCATGAGATAATTATCAATAACGATTGAAGTCAATTAAATAATTCTGTGGCTTCCTAGAGCAGTGGATAGCTTCTATAGCAAATTATAGACAAACTTGAAAGGGAGAGGTGGAGAATGAGATATTTATAAGGGCTTAGAAGTGCACTGTAATATTCCTGAGAATCTGGAAGGTCCACTTGCAGTCATAGGACTATGTGCATAGTAGGAGAGCACAAGCTTATGAAAGACCTAAGAAGCTTTAAACTTTTATCTGTAGATAAAATCTTGAGGTTCTGCTCAATTAAGAAGTAAAGGCTAAAGTAAAGAAAATTCCTGGTGAAGTGTAAAGACACACCCAAGTACACGTACAGAACCCCTCGGCAAAGATTGGTTGATTTACTGATTTCAGGCATTTAAGAAAATTTCTGTGGAAACACTAGCTGACCCCTAAGCTAACCAATCAAACACATCAGTGTCCATGAATGACAAAAAACACAGAATCATATCCAGAAACAAACAACAAACAGCAACTCTGGACAGGACAAATAATATAATTTCCAGTGTTGCCACTTTATATTATTTACATGTACAGTTTTCAATGAAAAATTAAGAAAAATATCCAAACAAGCAAACAAACAAATATATAGGCTTATACATAGGAGAAAAAAGACAGTCAACTGAAACTGTCCTTGAGTATGTTGAGGCATAAGAATTACTAGACAAATTTTTAAAATAAAATTTTTAGAATATGATAAAGAACTAAAGAAAATATGCCCAAATAATTAAAGAATGAGAACAGTGTCTCAACAAATGGAGAAAATCAACAAAGAGATAACAGGGAACCAAATAGAAATTCTGAATTTGTAAAGTTTAATTGCTAATTTTTTTAAAAAAAATTACTAAAGAAACAGCAGATTTGAGCAGACAGAAGAGAAAAATCACTGAATTTGTAGATTGGTCAATAAGTTAAACACAGAGTTAGCATATGATTTGACAATTCAACTCCTATGTACATACCCTCAAAATTGAAAACGTGTTCATATAAAACTTGTACTTGAATATTTATGGCAGCATTATTCATGATAACCAAAAAATGGAAGTGGCCCAAATATCTTTTAACTGATGAAAAGATAAAATATATTAAAAGTATATCTGTACACTGGAACCATATTCATACTTAAAAGTAGAGTGTGGATATATGCCACAGCATGGTTGAATCTTTAAACATATAAGTTATTGAAAAGGCTTATTCTGTGATCCCATTTCAGAATTGGCATTCCCTGAAAACAGCACATAGTAATGGTTTTCAGGGAAAGAAGAGAAGAAGGAAGAGGCAGTGACTGCTAATAGATACATATTTTCCTCCAATGGTGATGAGAATTTTCTGTGATAACAGAGTGGTGATGCAGTGGTTGCATTATGAGATTCATATTTAAGCAAAAAATAGCATGAATAAAAAATGTATTTTCCTAATCTATTGATTTGCTTTTATGTTGATACCTGCATGTATTACACAATGAATTATAAAAGAAAAATGGATAGTGAAAATTTAATAATATAAAAAGTATTATTTGAATATGCAGTCAGGTAAAATAATTAGACCCTTGTTTATTGAAGCATTTAATTTGAAGTCTGTATTGGTATTAATGCCAAAAACATGAATGAAACATTTCAACAACTTTATTTACAGATTTAAACATTCAGAAAAGGTAATTTTTGCAGAAAATGTATTTGTTTAGTTGAGTATATTTTTTAACCTTGTGTTTTTAAGCTCATTTTGTCAATCTTGTGAACACACTTTTCATGAAGTTAAAAAATTAGAAATAAAATCAGAATAGAAGGAATATTAAAAATAACTTAAATCTTCTGTAAATAGGTATGTAAAATTTCCTAAGTTGAGCTATTGTATAAAAGTGCATCTCTCTTTATATATACTGCTCGAATAAATGTTTACATTGTTTTCTATACTCCATAAAACTCCACTAACTAAAGAAAAAGTGCTTATCTACTCAAAATATGTGACAATAGAATAATGACTCCTGTCATAGAAGAGAAAATAACTCAACAATGACTTTATACAAATTAACAGGTATTAGTTCTGCAGCTATAATTGTGACATCTCTATAAACAAAACATTTTGAAAGAACTTGAGTATAAGACGTTGGGAAAATTTGAGAATATAAATTGTTTTAATTTTTATTCTGGTTGAAATTTGAGATGTTGGAAGAGAAATGGCAATATGCAGTTGAACACTTGGTTAATTAGATGGTGATGATGAAACTGATTTAGTATTCTGTACTTAGACTTGAGATGGCAAAATGATAACTTCCTCGCAAGAGATAAAGGACATCTTACAGAGACATGAAATGAAATATATGGTAAAACATTTTTAACCTAATGAATGACTTCAATTTTTTTAATTATTATGAAAAAAATCACAAAATCTATAGCATTTATTGGTAGAACAAACTTTACTTAAGTAGATTAAAAGACAGTTTTCCTATGATTTCTCAGATGAACAGAGAGAGATCTAAGGCACTCTTCAAAAGTGTCAAGATCATGAAAAACGAGGAAAGACGGACACTGTCACAGATTCAAAGAGATGAAAGAGACATGAAAACTAAATGTGATATGGTATCCTAGTTTGCATCTGGAACAAAAAAATATATATAGGAAAAATGATGAAATCATTTTAAACTGTAAAGTCAGCAGTTAATGGTATTTTCAGTTCAGTTCACTCGCTCAGTCGTGTCCAACTCTTTGTGACCCCATGGACTGCAGCGTGCCAGGCTTCCCTGTTCACCACCAACTCCTGGAGAGTGCTCAAACTCATGATCGAATCGGTGATGCCGTCCAACAATCTCATCCTCTGTCATCCCCTTCTCCTCCTGCCTTCAATCTTTCCCAGCATCAGGGTCTTTTCAAATGAGTCAGTTCTTCAC
>NW_011494633.1:1144622-1144772 GCF_000754665.1 Bison bison bison | reverse complement strand
CATCACTTTAAGTATGTCTTGCCATTCCCTCCTGGCCTGAAGAGTTTCTATTGAAAGATCAGCTGTTATTCTTATGGGAATCCCCTTGTGTGTTATTTGTT
Organism: Bison bison bison; assembly: GCF_000754665.1. Classification (NCBI taxonomy): domain Eukaryota; kingdom Metazoa; phylum Chordata; class Mammalia; order Artiodactyla; family Bovidae; genus Bison; species Bison bison. The sequence continues at coordinate 1,144,671 of NW_011494633.1, read as the reverse complement.
GTTTTTCCTTTGCTGCTTTTAATATTTATTCTTTGTGTTTGATCTTTGT
>NW_011494633.1:1134065-1144522 GCF_000754665.1 Bison bison bison | reverse complement strand
AGTTTTCTGAATGTTGAATTTTAAGCCAACTTTTTCACTCTCTTCTTTCACTTTCATCAAGAGGCTCTTTAGTTCTTCACTTTCTGCCATAAGGATGATGTCATCTGTGTGTGTATCTGAGGTTACTGATATTTCTGCCAGCAATCTTGATTCCAGCTTGTGCTTCATCCAGCCCAGCATTTCTCATGATGTACTGTGCATATAAGTTAAACAAGCAGGGTGACAATATACAGCCTTGATGTACTCCTTTCCTGGTTTGGAACCAATCTGTTGTTCCATGTCCAGTTCTAACTGTTGCTTCTTGACCTGCATATAGATTTCTCAGGAGGCAGGAAAGGTGGTTTTCTAGTTTTTCATCTCTTTCAGAATTTTCCACAGTTTGTTGTGATCTGCACAAAGGCTTTGGCATAGTCAATAAAGCAAAAGTAGATGTTTTTCTGGAATTCTGGTGCTTATTTGATGATCCAGCGGATGTTGGCAATTTGATCTCTGGTTCCTCTGCCTCTTCTAAATCCAGCTTGAACATTGGGAAGTTCATGGTTCATGTACTGTTGAAGCCTCGCTTGGAGAATTTTGAGCATTACTTTGCTAGCATGTGCATGCATGCATGCATGCTAAGTCACTTCAGTCGTGTCCGACTGAAGCCAACCAGGCTCTTCTGTCCATAGGATTCTCTAGGCAAGAATACTGGAGTGAGTTGCCATTTCCTTCTCCTTGCTAGATTGTGAGATGAGTGAATTGTGTGGTAGTTTGAACATTCTTTGTTATTGCCTTTCTTGGGGACAGGAAGGAAAACTGACATTTTCGAGTTCTGTGGTTACTACTGAGTTTTCCAAATGTGCTGGCATATTGAGTGCAGCACTTTCACAGCATCATCTTTTAGGATTTTAAATAGCTCAACTGGAATTCCATCACTTCCACTAGCTTGTTAGTAGTGATGCTTCCTAAAGCCCACTTGACTTTGCATTCCAGGATGTCTGGCTCTAGGTGAGTGATCACACCATCGTGGTTATCTGGGTCATGAAGATCATTTTTGTATAGTTCTTCTGTGTATTCGTGCCACCTCTTCTTAATATCTTCTGCTTCTGTTAGGTCCATAACTTTTCTGTCCTTTATTGTGCCCAATGGTACTTTACCAATGTTAATAGCTTCTTTGTTTGGGCAAATTTGCAATGATTTTATAAAATGTTAACATTATTGAAAACTAGATGAAAGGGATTTGGGAAATGTCAGTACTCTATTTTCAACTTTTCTGAAAGTTAAAAATCATTTTAATGTAAAATATAGAAAAGAATCTGGGAAAGAATAAAACAGTAATTTTTTCCATTTTTCAGTCTATCTGGACTCTTTTGTCTTGAATACTATAGCTAAATCAGGTATAAATCTTTCAACTTTGTTCATTTATTTCAAATCACTTGGCTATTTTATGTTTTTTTATTTCCATATAATTTTCAAATTTGTCATTTTTTTCCAAAAACATTCCTAGGATTTTGGATTACTCTGAATTTATAGCTTAGTTACTGATAAATGGTATCTTCAAAATGTTGACTTTCCCAATTCCTGAACATAACATTTATCTTTTTTTTATTGTCTGGAGGTCTGCTGAGCTAGAGAGAGCGAGCTGAATTTCCAGGTGTCAGAATAAGCAGGATAGGCATTTAAAGCCACAAGCCAGATATGAAAATGACAAATCAAGCCTTTAGTCACTTGACCCCGTATTATACACAAGAATCTAAAAGCAGAGAAGGTGCACATTGCCTCCTGTTCCATCTCTCCTTATATAACAGCACTCGGGCAGATCAGCATGTAAGGTGGTTTCTCTTGTAGCTCAGTCTGTAAAGAATCTGCCTGCAGGGCGGGAGACCTGGGTTTGATCCCTGGGTTGGGAAGATCCCCTAGAGAAGGAAATGGCAACCCACTCTGTATCATTGCCTGGAAAATCTCATGGACAGAGGAGCCTGGTGAGCTGCAGTCCATGGGGTCGCAAAGAGTCGGGCACGGCTCAGTGACTAACACTTACTTACTTACTAAGGGGGCATTGTGAGGGATCGTTACATTGTTGAGGGAGTCCTAATTGAAAGACTCCTACCATTGTATGGAGCTGGGAACAAAGGATAGGAAAAGTAGTAGGAGTGGGAACTGAATACTTGGTGAGAATGGAGAAAATGTCTTGAAGTTTTGCTTATAAAAAGACCTGCTAGTGGTGGTGTCTGGGCTGGGAGTGCGGAGATGCCTGAGAGAGAATGTGGCCAGCTAGAGGGACACAGGTCCTTTCTGTAACTCCCTTCAGAAACTGCAAGGTGCTGGCAGGACACTAAGTCTAATATGCGGAAGAAAATTCTTAATCATTGTTTATAAAATATTTTCCTCCATTATCTATTACTTCTCTTTTAATGTTAAATTCTTATATAGGGGTATTAATACATCTTATAGGCTTACAGCTTCCTTTTTGCTTATATTTTCTATTTCTTTAATTTTTTTCAAATGGATTTATGAAACATTAAAGCCAGAAATTTGATATAGGCATAAACATTTCCCAAAAAATATGAGAAGATAATGGAAATGTGAATCACTTGAAAATAGTAGCTATTAAAATTAATATTACTAATACAAAAATGGAGTCACTGGAGTAATAGCAAAATGGATACACATATTAAGGGAAGCACATACTATTTTTTATATTAAAGTATATAGAAGCTTTATACTTATATATAATTATATAATATATACTTATATAATATATATATTATATCAGATCAGATCAGTTCAGTCGCTCAGTTGTGTCCGACTCTTTGCGACCCCATGAATCGCAGCATGCTAGGCCTCCCTGTCCATCACCAACTCCCGGAGTTCACTCAGACTCCCTTCCATCGAGTCAGTGATGCCATCTGGCCATCTCATCCTCTGTCGTCCCCTTCTCCTCATGCCCCCAATCCCTCCCAGCATCAGAGCACACTCCAGGCCTCCCTGTCCATCACCAACTTGAATTGGTGGAAAGGAAAAGTAGTAGGAGTGGGAACTTAATACTTGGTGAGAATGGAGAAAATGTCTTGACGTTTTGTTTATAAAGAGACCAACTTGAGTTGGTGATGGACAGAGAGGCCTGGAGTGTTGCGGTTCATGGAGTTGCAAAGAGTCAGACAAAACTGAGCAACTGAACTGAACTTATAGAAGCTTTACAGTATTGTGTTAGTTTCAGATGAACAGCATTTTCAGTCACTCAGTCATGTCTGACTCTTTGTGTCCCATGGGCTGCAGCATGCCAGGCTTCCCTGTCCTTCACTATCTCCTGAAGTCTACTCAAACTCATGTCCATTGAGTTGGTGATTCCATCCAACCATCTCATCTTCTGTCTCCCTCTTCTCCTGCACTCAAAGTTTCCCAGCATCAGGATCTTTTCCAGTGAGTTAGCTCTTTCCATAAGGTGGTCAAAGTATTGGAGCTTTAGCTTCAGCCTCAGCCCTTCCAGTGGATATTCACAGTTGATTTCCTTTAGGACTGACTGGTTTGAACTCCTTTCTCTCCAAGGGACTCTCAAGAATCGTCTCCTGGACCGCAGTTCAAAAGCATCAATTCTTCAATGCTTAACCTTCCTTATGGTCTAACTCTCACATCTGTACATGATTATTGAAGAAAGCATAGCTTTGATATTGTGTAGCTTTATCAGCAAAGTAATGTCTCTGCTTTTTAATATTCTGTCTAGGTTCATCATATCTTTTCTTCCAAGGAACAAACGTCTTTTAATTTCATAATTTCAGTCACCATGTGCAGTGATTTTGAAGCCCCACAAAATGAAGTTTGTCACTGTTTCCATTGTTTCCCTATCTATTTGCCATGAAGTGATGGGACCAGATACCATGATCTTGGTTTTTTAAATGCTGAGTTTTAAGCCAGTTTTTTCACTCTCCTCATCCACTTAATCAAGAGGCTCTTTAGTTCCTCTTTACTTTCTGCTAGTAAGGTGGTGTCATCTGCGTATCTGAGTTTATTGATATTTCTCCCAGCAATCTTGATTCCATCATCCAGCCCAGCATTTCACATGATGTGCTCTGCATAGAAATTAAATAAGCAGGTGATAGTGTACAGACTTAATGTACTTCTTTCCCAATTTTGAACCAGTCCGTTGTTTCATGTCCCATTCAACCTGTTGCTTCTTGACCTGCGTACAGGTTTCTCAGGAGGCAGGTAAGGTGGTTTTTGTATTTCCATCTCTTTAATAATTTTCCACAGTTTGTTGTCATCCACACATTCAGTATTTTTGTAAATTATATTTTATTATAACTATTACAAAAGAATGGGTAGAATTCCTTGTGCTATACAGTAAATCCTTGTTTTGAATCTATTTTATATATAGTAGCTTGTATATCTGTTAAATCTGGGTTCTTAATTAGTCCCTCCCCACCTCTCTCTCTCCTTTTCCATCCATAAATTTTTTCCTTTGTCTATGAATTTGTTTCTGTTTTATATGTAAATTTATTTTTATTGTTCTATAGATTCTGCCAAAAAGTAATTTATAAATTCTGCAGAAAAGACAGACAGTACTTGTCTTTCTGACTCATTTCACTAAACACAATATTCTCTAGGTCCATCCATCCTCATTGCTGTGAATGTCAGTATTTCATTCATTTTATGGCTGGGTAATATCCCATTGTATATGTATATCATATCTTCTTAAGTCAGTCATCTCTTGTGGATATTTGGGTTTCTTCCATGTCTTGACTAATGTAAATAGTGCTGCTATGAACTTTGAGGTGAATGTATCTTTTTGTATTAGTGTTTCCCCAGTATATACCTAGGAATGCATTTAAGGATCATATGTTAATTCTGTTTTTAGTTATTTTAAGTCCTTTTGTTTTTCATAGTGGCTGCACTAATGTACATTCCGAACAACAGTGTGCTAGGGTTGCCTTTTCTATACATCCTCTTCAAAGTTTGTTATTGTTATACTCTTGATGGTAGCCATACTGACAGTTGTGAAGTAATATCTCATTGTGCTTTTGATTTGCATTTCTCTAATAATTAGCAATGTTGAGCATCTTTTCATGTGCCTGTTAGCCACCCGTGTGTCTTCTTTGGGGGGAAAATGTCCGTTCAAGTCTTTTGCCCATTTTTGATTGGATTATTTGTTGTATTCATATTGCAGTGTAGGAATTGTTGGGATATTAACCCTTTGTTGATTTCATCATTTGCAAATATTTTCTCCTATTCCATAGGTTGTCTTTTCATTTTGTTGATGGTTTCTTTTGTTGTACAAAAGCCTTTAAGTTTAATTAGATCTAATTTGTTTCTTTTTTCCTTTATTTTCCTTACTATTTCCCCTTTATGAATTGATCTAAGAAAATATTGATTTATGCCAAAGAATTTTATGCCTGTGTTCTTTTCTAAGAAAATTTTATGGTTTCATTTCTTACATTTAGGTATTTAAGCCATTTTGTGTTTATTTTTGTAAATGATATAAGGATATGTTCTAATTACATTGTTTTACATGTGGCTGTCCAGTTTTCCCAGCACCACTTTTTGAAGGGACTATCTTTTCTCCATTATATATTCTTGCTAACTTTGTTGTAGATTAATTGAACATAGGTGTGGGGGTTTATTTCTGGGCTCTCTATTCTATTCCATTGATCTGTGTGGCTGGTTTTGTGTCAGTATCACACTATTTTGATTATTGTAGCATTGTTGTTCAGTCGGACGTCTGGGAACATTAAACCTACAGCTTTGTTCCTTTTTTCTCAAGATTGCTTTGGTTATTTGGGGTCTTTCCATGTACATTTTATGATTGTTAGGATTCTGAGAAGTCTCTTAGGTATTTTGCACTTGAATGTATATCCTGCTTTTTTTTAAATGTAGTACCCTATAAATACTTATCAATTAAGTCCAGCTTGTCTATAGTATCCTTTGGGATCTCTGTTGCCTTATTTATTTTCTATCTGGATGATCTGGCCATTGATGTCAGGGGGGTTAAAGTTTTCTACTATTTTTGTATTATCATCAGATGCTCCCTTTATGTCTTACTCAGAACCTTCTATGCTTCCTATACCCACGTATCAGTTTCCTTCTTTAGGTTTGGGAGGTCTTCAATCATAATTTCTTCAAATATATTTTCAATCCCCTTCTCTTTCCTCCTTCTGGAACCTCTTTTATGCATATATTGGCACGTTTTCTATTATCCTATAGATCTCATATGCTACTTTAATTTTTTGATGGTTTGTTTTTCTGTGTACTATTGTGAATGGGTCATTTCTATTATTTTATCTTCCAGCTCACTTATGCTTTCACTGTTTCTAGAGTGCTGTGTTTTTTTGTTGGTTTTTTTTTTTTTAATCTCAGAAATTGAATTACATGGTTTTGATTGGGTCATCTTTCTACTTCTTTCTTAAAATGATCTATATTTATATTGATGTTTCTTAATTCAGTTAGTATTTGTATTATGAACTTTTTGAAATATCTGTTAAACTGTCTTTTTTTTTTTCACTTTTTTTTTTTTTTTAAGTATTTTCTCTTGCTCTTTCAAGTGGAAGTAGTTCCTCTGCCTTTATATTTTATTTAACTTTCTTTGTCTATGAATTTAGGTGAAACAGTTATCTATTGTGGTCTTGAAAAGGCATTTTTATGTGAGATTTCCTTATTTAGACTACGTGTGCCCAGGAATGGATTCAGTGTGAACAACAGCTGCACTTTTCCTCAAGATGTGCTGGCTACTGTCACCTTGATAGGAGGTGTGGTTGGTGTTGGAGAAGCTAGAATCTGAGCAAGGTGTGAGGTGAGACTTCTCTCTGCTCCATGGCTGTAGCGTCCCTGTAAGGGACAGTGTCTGCTCTCCCAGCTAATGGCATAGAAGACCTGAGAGTTGTGCTCAAGCAGGTTCTGTTCCCTTGTAAGATTATGTTATTTCTTCTCCCTGAACTGGGGTCTTTGTCCCAAAGGAGGGGGGTGCTGAAATAAGTGAGGACCACATTCTCATGCAAGTCGGATATGTTCAAGACTACCAAAATTCCCGAAGACTGCATTTTTATTGAAAATAAATGTTAGCACAACCTTGAATAAGACAGTAAATGTTTACTTCTATCTTTCCTACATAAAAGAGTAACTGGGTTTGATCTCTGCTTATGGGCATATTAAGATAAAAACACATTTTCCTATTCATAATGTAGCAGTGACACTCGTCCAACATGACAGCAGGTTCTGGGACTGTCTTGTGTAAATTTCCGGTAGTTTGCCATTATTCTGCATGTCACATCCAGTTTTCCAGGATCTGGACGAGTGGTCTAAATGAGGATATGATTTGGACCTCATGTTACAGGTTTGGGTGGGTTTGCCAGTCTCTGCATTTCCTAATGAAATCTAGCAATGCATGTGATGTGCTATCTTGGCTGAGGCAAGTGGACACATAAAGAGGCTTAATTTTTGTCTTTCTGCTATATTTCTACTCTCATTTCACTGTCAGAAGTCCAATGTGGGGGTCCAGATGAAACAAAAATAGTCAACACCTCTACTTACAAGAAACATCAAGACCTTTCTCCCAGTAGAAGTGGCTTCTGGATTTTCTCCAGGAAAAACAAGCTCCAGGAGATGGTGAAGGACAGGGAAGCCTGGCATGCTGCAGTCCATGGGGCTGCACTTCTCAGTTTTCTCAGTAAATTTTAGTGGTATCTTTATGAAAGTATGTAATAAGTATAGAATAAATATGGAGATATCATTTATATGTCAAAAGGTAATTCCAACATGACTGTTCAATTTGTAGACTAAACTATATGTAAATAGTATTTTCCTGAAAATTAAAATTTGTTAAAAAGCGAAGTGACAGATAATATGTATTATATAATTTGTCAGTAAAATTTGTATAGGTAATTTTATTATATTAAACAGAATCTTTATTTTTGTTTTATTGTTTGATTGTGTAGAACTGACTCAACCATGAATCATTTTTCTTTCAATAGAGAATAAAGAAAAATATAAATAAAAGTTTGAACTTTCTATTCTTTACATAATTCCACAGATTTAATTTTCAATCATCGGGAAACTCTAACATTTTTGTATAAAGTTTAATTATATTATTTCTCAATTCATCTATTTTTTTAAAAGCACCTTTAATGAATACAGAGCCTTGATGAAATTTAAAATGTCATACAAATACTGACATTTTTTTAACTGAATTATAAAGAGAATGATTTTGATTTTTATAGAGAACAAAGTATTTCTTCCTACTTTAGTCACACTTGCAGCCAGATACTTTTCTGAAGTCCTTTTCTCGAAAAATTCTGCAGAAAGTTTATAAGTTGTAAAAAACATTCATGGAGGAAACCATGTTAAAACTAGAGTATCAGAAAAATTTTATTGAAGATTTCAAAACATACATTTGTTATATGATTTGAACTGAAATTGTACAGAAAAATGCAAAAATTTTAGCTTTCACCTTTTTGTGTGTTTCTTTATAATCAAAATAAACTTTAACTGGTATTCATATGTGAAAATATAAATTATTGTGCTTACATAGTAAGTCTATATATACATAATTATAACTATAAGCATAATAAAATATTAAAAGTTAACATATAGCATGCTGTCAGTGATTATCTCAGAGTAGTTATTAAGCAAATTTTAATACTATAATTGATATTTGTTTATTTATTCATAACTTTCATAGTGTACATCTTTGGTAATACAAAATGTACACGTTGTTTTGTCAGTTATTGATGACTTCAGATGAAAGTAACATCAGAAGAGAGAAAAAAGAAAGAAAGAAAGGAGGAAAGAAGGGTGGAAAGGAAGAGGGAGAGGAAGGGAGGGAAGAGAGGGAAGAGAGTTACCAATAGTAGATGTTAATGACAGGATTTTAGATAATCTCCTTTAATATCTATCTTCTGTGATTAACCCCAGGGAGTTATAAAAAAAATACTTCAAGATATGGAGTAAGCAGTCAGATAACTTATGGAATGACACAGCATTCTTTCAAAATGGTGTATGAGGATTTGGTTGGTGGCATTGGGGACCATGGCTCTAGGATGATAATAAAAGAAATTCTCATTTTATCCCTCTGTCTCTGCTCCTGTTGGTTAATTCTGTATGGGACTCTGTGCTTCCTTTACTTGGGTAACTGTTTCCTTTCCCAGGTTATGAAACTTTTCAATATTATCTCTTCAAATATTTTCTCAGGCCCTTTCTCTTCTTCTGAAACCCATATTGTGCAAATATTACTACACTTGATGTCATCCCAGAGGTCTCTTAAACTGCCCTTATTTAAAATCAGTTTTTATTTAAATAGGTAGCAGTTTTTGGATACCAAAATCATAAATTGTTTGCACATAACTTATTAAGGTTTGGATACTAAAAATCATAAATTTGGAGGGCATCATAGTCATAGTTTACTTCAATTTTCTTCCTAACTCAATTTTATAGTATCTGTGGAGAGTATTAACCTTCATGGATGAAGAACAATTTTATAGTGCAGGCTGTTTCTTTTGCAGAGGGTGATGAATGAAACTTTTCTTATCTCAAAATGTATCTTTTTCAATTTTGGTTCATTAGTTCTATTTTTTGCCACTAGGAGAGCACCAAATAAGTTCAAACCTTCCTCCAAACAAACTTTTAATATGTCTTCTTTGATTTTTCTTCTCTTCTTCCTCCTTTTTCTTTTGTTTAAATGATTTTATTGAGATAAAATTTGCATGCCATAAAATGCACCCACTGTCCTCATTTCTTTTCATTCTCTTTTCCTTTTTTCTGGTTGGTGGTAGTGATTTCCACTACTCTTTCAGCTCACTAATCCTTTCATCTGCTTCATGTATTCTACTATTGATTCCTCCTAGTGTATTTTTCATTTCAGTTACTGTATTCTTCATTTCTGTTTGGTTATTCATTGTTTTTAAGTTCTTTCTTAGAAACATCTGATTTTTCACTCTGTGAATCCATTCTCCTTGTGGGTTCTTTGGTCATCCATGCCATCATTACTCTGAACTCTTTCTTGGGTAGATTGCTTGTCTCCATATCACCTAGCTTTTCTGCTGGGGTTTTGTTTCCTCATCTGAAACATATTCCTCTGTCACCTCATTTTTTTCTAAGCTGCTATTTGTATTTTTATTGGTGAGATAGGTTAATTACATTTCTCAAGCTTGGAGAAGTGGCCCTCTGTAGGAGACATCCTGTGCATCCCAGAAATACTCTCCCTTCTCATCACCCAGTATCAGGCTTCTCTTGTGGCTCAGCTGATAAAGAATCTGCCTGCAGTGCGGGAGACCTGGGTTCGATCCCTGGGTTGGGAAGATTCCCTGGAGAAGGGAAATGCTACCCACTCCAGTATTCTGGCCTGGAGAAGTCCATGGATTGTATAGTCCATGGAGTTGCAAAGAGTCAAACATGACTGAGTGACTTTCACTTTCACTTTCTCATCACCAAAGGGCCCGGGGCCAGCTTGTCTCAGGGAAGAGTCTTGCTAGTGTTTGTAGACAAGAGTGTAC
>NW_011494633.1:1121418-1133934 GCF_000754665.1 Bison bison bison | reverse complement strand
GAGCTTTGTACAGGCTTCCTGTCAGGAGAAGCTGTTGCCTGCCAGCTGATCCATGGAGTTGAATCTTGGCCCTCTGGTGCGTAGGGCCACCTCTGGGGCTCTGAAGGCATGTCTAGGGGCACTGTGGGTTTAGAAAGTCTTTAGGCAGCCTGGGGCTCTGTTTCCTGCCTGTTTAGTTGTTTGGCCCTTGGCATCCCAGCTCTGGAGCCTACAGGCTGTTGTATAGGGCCAGGACTGGTGCCAAGATGTGAGCCACCAGTAGCACTCACGCAGATGGATGGTGCCTGGCATGCCCATCACTAGGTCTGTGTCCCCAAGGTGAGCCAAAGCTACTGCCGCCTCAGTTCCCCGTGAGACCCTCCAGGACCAGCAGATAGGTCTGGCCCAGGCTTCTGTCAAATTCCTTATTTTGTACTTGGTCCCAGTACTTGGGATTTAGTATGTGCCCTTTAAGGTTGAAGTCTCTATTCCCCCCATTTCTGTGTGGCTCCTGTAATAAAGTCCCACTGACTTCAAAGCAAAACAGCCTGGAGGCTCCTTGTCCCAGTGTCTGGCCTTCAGGGAGAGGGGTAAGGGAGTAGTGGTGCCTGACATGGGCTCAGAACCCTCCCTCCTGTGGGAGAATCGCTGCAATGTGCTTATTCTCCAGTTTGTGGGTCACTCACTCAAAATGTTTGGAATTTGTTTATATTGTGTGTCCACCCCTTCTACCTATCTTACTGTGGTTCCTTCTTTATGTCATTAGGAATAAAAGATCTTTTCTGGTAGGATCCAATCCTTTTTATCAATGATGTACCTCAGTTAGTTGTGATTTTCATGTCCCTGTGAGACAAGGTGAGCTTGGTACCCTTCTGTTCTACCATCTTGGCCAATTTCCTCTGTTTTCCTTTTTTGAATCAAGCTGAACTAGAAGTCCTTGTGGGAGTCTAGAAGTCAGTGGCTATGATTCAGCACACAGCTGGTGCAGGAAAAATCTGAATCAAGGTCCTAGAGCTACAGTCAACCATTGCAGCCAATAATGGGCAGGACATGGCATCAGTGTTTGCTATTCAGAGGAGACGGAGGCTACCATTTATGGGATGACGTGTTTTAAATGCACTCTATGAAGATCTTCTAATCCAGGGCTCTCCGAAGACTTAAAAGGAAACACTAAAGAGCAGAATGCTTAAACTTTATCAGGATCTCTAGAGAGAAAAATCCCCTCTAGGTTTAAGACACCAATCCTCTGGAGCCAGAGAAGGAGAATATTCTGAAGCTGAGGATAGGGATACAGAATGCCAAAGGCCATATGCAACAGTTAGTGCCAGAGCAAGAGAGATGAGGTGCAGGATACTGAATCTCCTTTTATTTTAGCTGCTAGGAGTCTGACTGGTGGTGACTCTAGAGAAAGCACTGCCCAGTGGCTGAACAATGAAAAGATAAAATTATATGAAATTAAATTCCTAGAAAGAATGATAGCTCATGTAAAAAATGTCAGAAGAGAATCTCCCACATCCAAGAAGAGCTGCTACTAGGAGCTACTCAGTTCAGTTCAGTCGCTCAGTCGTGTCTGACTCTTTGCAACCCCATAGACTGTAGCATGTCGGCTCTATCTGTCCATCACCAACCCCCAGAGTTTACTCAAACTCATGTACATTGAGTTGGTGATGCCATCCAACCATCTCATCTTCTGTCGTCCCCTTCTCCCACCTTCAATCTTTCCCAGCATCAGGGTCTTTTCCAGTGAGTTGGCTCTTTGCATCAGTTGGTCAAAGTATTGGAGCTTTGGCTTCAGCGTCAGTCCTTCCAATGAATATTCAGGACTGATCTCCTTTAGGATGGACTGGTTGGATCTCCTTGTTGTCCAGGGGACTCTCAAGAGTCTTATCCAACATGACAATTCAAAAGCATCAATTCTTTGGCACTCAGCTTTCTTTTTAGTCCAACTCTCACATCCATACATGACCACTGGAAAAACCATAGCTTTGACTAGACGGACCTTTGTTGGCAAAGTAATGTTTCCACTATTTAACAATGCTATCTAGGTTGGTCATAACTTTTCTTCTAAGGAGTAAGCATCTTTTAATTTCATGGCTACAGTCACCATCTGCAGTGATTTTGGAGCCCCCCAAAATAAAGTCTGTCACTGTTTCCACTGTTTCCCCATCTATTTGCCATGAAGTGATGGGACCAGATGCCATGAAGTGATGGGACCAGATGCCATGATCTTAGTTTTCTGAATGTTGAGTTTTAAGCCAACTTTTTCACTGTCCTCTTTCACATTCATCAAGAGGCTCTTTAGTTCTTCACTTTCTGCCATAAGAGTAGTGTCATTTGCATATCTGAGGTTATTGATATTTCTCCCAGCAATCTTGACTCCAGCTTGTGCTTCCTCCAGTCCAACATTTCTCATGATGTACTTTGCATATAAGTTAAATAAGCAGGGTGACAATATACAGCCTTGATGTACTCCTTTCCCAATTTGGAACCAGTCTGTTGTTCCATATACAGTTCTAACTGTTGCTTCTTGATCTGCACACAGATTTCTCAGGAGGCAGGTCAGGTGCTCTTGTATTCCCATCTCTTTAAGAATTTTCCAGTTTGTTGTGATCCACTCAGTCAAAGACTTTGGCTTAGTCAACAAAGCAGAAGTAGATATTTTTCTGGAACTCTCTTGGTTATTTTGATGATCCAGCAGATGTTGGCAATTTGATCTCTGCTTCCTCTGCCTTTTCTAAATCCAGCTTGAACATCTGGAAGTTCACAGTTCATGTACTGCTAAAGCCTGGCTTGGAGAATTTCGAGCATTACTTTGGTAGTGTGTGAGATGTTTGAGCATTCTTTGGCATTACCTTTCTTTGGGATTGGAATGAAAACTGACCTTTTCCAGTCCTGTGACCACTGCTGAGTTTTCCAAATTTGCTGGCATATTGAGTGCAGCACTTTCACAGCATCATCTATTAGGATTAGAAATAACTCACCTGGAATTCCATCACCTCCACTAGCTTTGTTCGTAGTGTTGCTTCCTGGGAGCTATAATTACTTTTAATTCTAATTACATTCACCTTAAAAATTACTAAATGCTTTTATATTCCTTAGCTGGCACAGATGAAAAACCAAAATAATTTCAGATGGGTAATAAATTAATGAGTTTATATGGGTATAAAACATGAGAGTATATACATTAAATCAATTGAGAATATATTGAAATGAATCAGTAAACTATTTTTAAGGATTAAAAATGTGTGGAAATCACTTTTACTCAGCACCATATTGGGTATATATACCTAAGGCATGTTAGAATTCTGCAGAAAGGTAGAATGTGTGGGATACAATATCTTAATTAGATATATTGATATTTAACAAGAGAACTACAACTTCCCCTAAGCTTAAAATCAAGGAACTATTAATGGACTCAGGTATAGACAATAGTCTTGAGGGGGAAGAACTTGAATACATATAGATAAGTATGTGTATATAAATGAACAGTGTATGAACAGTCCTATCTGTAAGAAATATAGTCATTGTGTGTATATGTGTGTACATTCTACCAGTCTAAATATGCTTTTTATGTACATAAGAATAACAGAAGGAGAAAGTTCATATGTAGATTTCTTCTGACATTAGGGAGAGGCAGACAAAACAATTAATGAGAAGAATCATATGGAAAGAAATTAAATCAACAACCAAATGCAGTAATAATTTAGAGGAAGTAATTTATCCTTAGGTAATGAAAACATAGATGCTTCATTTTTGTTTAAGATCTAGAACATTTACTGTCAAACCTTAATTCAGACTAATTTTCTTTCATTTAAAATTTGTAAAACATTATTTCATTTTTTTCTTTTTTTTTTTAAATTTTTTTTAAGCTTTGTATTTTACAAACTTTATTAAATAATGAGCATTACTAACTTTCATTATCTTATATACAGTATTATATATATATATTTATATTTATATAAAAAAATGCTCATTTTTTTCTTATAATATTCTCTGTTGGAGGACATAGTAACTTATTCACTTTAAATGTAAGCATTAGTATGTTTATAGGCTTTTACTTTAATCTGTGTACATATCACCATATATGTAATGATGTAAATTAGAAATTAGTACTTTTTATTTTACAGTTTATATTAGATCATCTATATTTATCAAAACTATTCTGGTTTTCTTAATTTGTACCACTTTCAACTTACTAACCTGGTAAAACTCTATTATTGTCCAAAAAATTTATTTTTTCCTTATTTCTTCACAGCTTTGCCCTAACTTATTAAATTATCTGAAATATGTAGCTAGAAAATGTTGCTATAGTGTTACTTCTATTGAATTTATTTATGGAAATGTTTAGGCTTTTTTATTATATGGGCTGAAGCAACATCTGTTGTATTTGGAAATTTTAAAAACAAAGTAAATAAAGGTTGTGTTATATTTTTCTTAATTACATTTCCACCATCTATTTTCAATCATAATAGAAAACCAAACATATTTTATACTGTAACAACTGTCTTCTATGTGTTACAGTGAAGAATAATATAGAGTTTTACTTTCAAAAGGATAAGAAATATAGAATTTGATATTACAGATATTTTAATCTTCAGGTGTATGCATGCCTGCTTAGTCACTTCAGTTGTGTCTAACGCTTTGTAATACCATATACTGTAGCCCACCAGGCTGTCTGTCCATGGAATTTTCCAGGCAGGCATACTGGAGTGGGTAGCCATTTCTTACTCCAGGGAATATTCAGCTACTTATCATTTTATCAACTTATAAAAAAACTGACAGAAATCCTTTAAACTATAATGCGGGGAGCGAGCTCCGCCCCTGGCAAAGGTCATGAGGAAGGAGGCTTGGCATATGCAAAGGCGGGATCAAGCCTCAGGAGTCTCCCTGGAAATTCTCGAGCAATCTACCCCCAAAACCAGAGTCTGCCTACTTTCTGCTTTGTGCTTTCACCTACACCTCTGACTTTATGGGGGGCTGTCCCCCACTACCTCTCTCTGAAAAAAGAGTTAGCTTACAGCTCCAGTTAATAATTCCTGGGTGTGACAGTGTTTCAACCTACAAACTCCCTTGGAAGTCCTCTAGCCTGCCTGAATAGGTTTTTCCGGCCACATGTGATTACTCAGAGCCTCCAAACTGTGAGAGGCATGAGCTGTTCTAAACTGTCTAAATACAGATTCCTTTGAGCAGTTAAATGATTGATTAGAAATTGTATTGGGGAAGGGATTTTCACTTGTTGGGCCAATGTTTGCTGCTAACTCTCCACATCCCTTACCTGCTGTGTCCCTGGCAGTGTATTGATTAATATAATTGGTGTAAATAGTAGCTTTAATGTTTGTAACCTGGGACCCTTGAGTTAATTATTTTTCTTGTTATAGCACACCACACCTTTGCTCTGTAGGAACGCAACTTTATCTAATGCTTTTGGAGGGTGGCGCTTGACTTATCACCTTTAGAGAAAAATAAGTTTTCTGAAGAAAGGGTCTTAAAATGTTAACAGGCCTCCGGGCCAGAAGATGATGCAAATCACCTAAGCCTTTGCATATGATAAGTTTGCAGGAAGAAAGCCTGGCTTGCTGCATGACTCTACCCCTTCCCCCATTATCCTCTATGTATAACTTAAGGTATAAAAACTACTTTGGAAAATAAAGTGTGGGCCTTGTTCACTGAAACTTGGTCTCCCCATGTTGCTCTCTCTCTCAAATTCTGGCTGAGTCTCCATCTGGAGCGCGGAACCCACCATGCTTGCTAATTATGCCTGGGCTTCTAAGATCCGACCGGGGAGGCCTCAGTGTCTCCTCTCCTTCGGGAGAACAGAAGGACGCCTGCGGCCTACGTAAGTGGTGCAAACTTCTTGTCTTGAAGTTTTATTGGTCTCCCGCGTAAACCAAGCTACTCAGCCTCTTTTCTCCACTGAATTTTCCTACTGAGCTATCCTCATCCTATTACTCTTTATATCTTTGATAAAATATTTAAATAAACAGGTCGCCGACGCCGTCCCCGCTTCGAATACCCTGGATCAGCCGGGGCTGGTCCCCGGCACTATAAATTCTTATTCTAAATTGAATAATATATTAACTTTCTTGTAATTTATCATGGTACAGTTTTCATATTTGAGCCTCATGAATTTGAAGAAGAAAATGGATTGTGATTTCACAGAATAGAAAGAGAAATATAGCTGTACTTACATTTGAAAATAAAATGTAGAATAACATTGTATTTCTATTTAGGAAATTTTATTGCCCACTGGTGAAAATAAAAACTATAGTGATACTCTTCAGTATGTCTCAAAATAGCATTAAGAATGAGAAACAATGTTCAACATTAGAAGAAGTCAGTGTTTAAGGATAGAAAATACTCTGTTTCCACATTCTGTGTCTCAGTACATATAGCTTTTAACTAAGAGGTATATTTAAAATTGAGATACTTAAGCTTATTACCACATTTTTTCATCACTCTTAAAAAAAAAGCAAACCTAGTCCACTTTAATATTGTGCAATCTTAAGCTACTACTAGCTGACTTCACACACACACACACACACAATCCCTGTACCTCACTGAGGCCCAATATTATTTCAGTGACACATCAGGCCTTTTGGACACTTGCTCCTTGGAAGGAAAGCTATGGCAAACTTGGACAGCATATTAAAAAGCAGAGACATCACTTTGCCAACAAAAGTCCATATAGTCAAAGCTATGGTTTTTCCAGTAGTCATGTATGGATGTGAGAGTTGGACCATAAAGAAGGCTGAGTGCCTAAAAACCGATGCTTTTTAATTGTGGTGCTGGAGAAGACTCTTGAGTGTCCGTGGGACAGCAAGGAGATCAAACCAGTCAATCTTAAAAGGAATAAACCCTGAATATTCATTGGAAAGACTGATGATGAAGCTGAAGCTCCAATACTTTGGCCACTTGATAAAAAGAGCTGACTCATTGGAAAAGACCTTGCTGCTGGGAAAGACTGAAGGTAAAAGAAGGGGCAACAGAGTATGAGAAGGTTAGATAGCATCACTGAGTCAATGGACATGAATTTGAAACTGCAGAAGATAGTGGAGGACAGAGAGCCTGGTGTGCTACAGTCCATGAGGTCACAAAGAGTTGGACATAACTTAGGGCCTGAACAACGACAATAAATGGCCTTTGGTTTAAATATGGCTGATTCGTGTTGATATATGGCACAAACCAACACAATGCTGCATAGCAATTATCCTTCAATTAAAAGTAAATAAATTTTTAAAAAGTTAATCAAGTAAGATGATTGAGATCATACTGTTTACTAGCTGCAACTTTCAGAATAATATGTTTTAGTTTGGTAAAATGATAGAAACAGGAGAATAAGAGAACAGAGATATTTAGTGATGTTAGGGAAAGGGTTACATACAATCTGAGACTGTACAGGAAAAAAGAAAGACTTTAAGACTTTTGCCTAACACGTCTTCCATTTAAATTCTGCTCAATGACAAATAATAAATATTTGCATTTTTCAAAAATATGCATCATTTGGACTTCCTTGGTGGTCCAGTAGTTAAGAATCCACATGCCAATGCAGAGTTTGCTCCTTGATTCTGGAAGAGTCCATGTGCCGCCTGGTAACTAAGCTTGTGCACCACAACTACTGAGCCCATGTGCTGCCATTACCGAAGCCTGCATGCTCTAGAGATGGTGCACTGCAGCTGCAAGCCCGCGTGCTGCAATTGCTAAAGCCTGTGCTCCACACCAGGAGCGTCAACCGCAATGAGCAG
This sequence comes from Bison bison bison, assembly GCF_000754665.1. NCBI lineage: Eukaryota > Metazoa > Chordata > Mammalia > Artiodactyla > Bovidae > Bison > Bison bison. The sequence goes on along the minus strand of NW_011494633.1, from coordinate 1,126,213 downwards.
CCTGGGCACCGCGATTAGAGAGTAGCCCCCACTAGCGCAACTAGAGAAAGCTGGCGCACTCAGCAACAGAGACCCTGCGCTGTCATAAATAAACAAATAAAATATGCATGATTTGACAAAGGTATGTTTTTTATGTTAGCTTTTATTGTTAATACCTATTTAACATGGCTAATACTGCGTGTAACTCTCTTCAAACGTGATCATATTAATGCATTACATTTTTACTTTACAGAATGCCTAACTTCTAAAATGAAATGTTTTTAAATGGAAATGATTATATCATGTTTAACACCACTGTATCTGTAAGTATCATATTTTAAAGACTTTAACTGAAACTGAAAGTCCCTCAGTCCTGTCTGACTCTTTGCAACTGTGTAGTCCATGGAATTCTCCAGGCCAGAATACTGGAGTGGGTAGTCTTTCCTTTCTCCAGGGGATCTTCCCAACCCAGGGATCAAATCCAGGTCTCCTGCACTGCAGGCCAGTTCTTTACCAGATAAGCCACAAGGGAAGCCCAAGAATACTGGAGTGGGTAGCCTATCCCTTCTCCAATGGATCTTCCAGACCCAGGAAGTAAACTGGGGTCTCCTGCACTGCAGGTGGATTCTTTACCAACTGAGCTATCAGGGAAGCCTGAGAGCTTTAAGAGACTTTAAGAGATTCTGTTAAATGTCTGAATAGCAAAATTCCTGAACCTCGTACAGGAGGTCACAATGAAAATAAATGTCTACAAGACATTTCTAATTTGGACTAAGAAAAGTGCACAATTCTATTGTCCAGAAATTAAAGAAATAAATGGCTGGTACACAGAAAGGTTAGGCTATACAGTAGAGTTGTAACTGCTCTGTGACATTTCTCCTGCAAGCAGTAGTGATATCAACATTCTTTTATGTTCTAACTCACCTCTGGATCCCCAGAGATCAATTTTCAAGTTTTGTTTTGTGTGTGTGTGTGTGTAACTTGGAAATGGAGATGAAAGGTTTTCTTGGTCAGCTAACCCAACTGACTGTTTCCAGACCAAAAAAAAAAAAAAAAAAATCTTAACTATCAAACTTATGTCATTTGGTATTTCATGTTTATAAAACCTACAGAATGATTTCCCCAGTTTCTCTTCAGTTCAGTTCAGTTGCTCAGTCGTGTCCAACTCTTTGCGACCCCATGAATTGCAGCACACCAGGCCTCCATGTCCATCACCAACTCTCAAAGTTCACCCAAACTCATGTCCATCGATTTGGTGATGCCATCCAGCCATCTCATCCTCTGTTGTCCCCTTCTCCTCCTGCCCCCAATCCCTCCAGTATTAGAGTCTTTTCCAATGAGTCAATTCTTTGCATGAGGTGGCCAAAGTATTGGAGTTTCAGCTTTAGCATCAGTCCTTCCAAAGAACACACAGGACTGATCTCATTTAGGATGGACTGGTTGGATCTCCTTGCAGTCCAAGGGACTCTCAAGAGTCTTCTCCAACACCACAGTCCAAAAGCATCAATTCTTCGGTGCTCAGCTTTCTTCACAGTCCAACTCTCACACCCATACATGACCACTGGAAAAACCATAGCCTTGACTAGATGGACCTTTGTTGCGAAAGTAATGTCTCTGCTTTTGAGTATGCCATCTAGGTTGGTCACAACTTTCCTTCCAAGGATGGCTGCAGTCACCATCTGCAGTGATTTTGAAGCCCCCCAAAATAAAGTCTGACACTGTTTCCACTGTTTCCCCATCTATTTCCCATGAAGTGATGGGACCAGATGCTAAAATCTTCATTTTCTGAATGTTGAGCTTTAAGCCAACTTTTTCACTCTCCTCTTTCACTTTCATCAAGAGGCTTTGTAGTTCCTCTTCACTTTCTGCCATAAGGGTGGTGTCATCTGCATATCTGAGGTTATTGATATTTCTCCTGGCAATCTTGATTCCAGCTTATGCTTCTTCCAGCCCAGCATTTCTCATGATGTACTCTGCATAGAAGTTAAATAAGCATGGTGACAATATACAGCCTTGATGAACTCCTTTTCCTATTTGGAACCAGTCTGTTGTTCCATGTCCAGTTCTAACTTGCTTCCTGACCTGCATATAGATTTCTCAAGAGGCAGGTCAGGTGGTCTGGTATTCCCATCTCTTTCAGAATTTTCCACAGTTTATTGTGATCCACACAGTCAAAGGCTTTGGCATAGTCAATAAAGCAGAAATAGATGTTTTTCTGGAACTCTCTTGCTTTTTCGATGATCCAGCAGATGTTGGCAACTTGATCTCTGTTATCTCCTAATAATACTAATAATGCATAGAACTTTTATTAACACTATAGACCAGCCACATACTGAATCACTCTTCATAACATTAATAAGTTAGCCAAAAACACTTATAATGGATGAATCAAGCACAATTCTGACCAAGTTTAACAAACGATGTCTTCATGTCCTTTTTTATTTGAAATTTATTAAAGCTATTCAAACAAAAAGTCCTTATAGAATCTAACCTTTAATAAAGGCACACGTCTTTCAGCTAAGTAAATGAACATTTAATAAACAATCACTTGGATAAATTATTATGCAAAAGCCTGTATAAACCTAGAAGGCAATTTAGATTAATTTATCTGTAATTTCAGAGGTAATAATATGAAAATCTGCATGTTCTGAGATCTGTAAAGAAAAAGGACATACAGTTTGTGGAAATGCAAATTGCATAATAGACTGAAATTGATAACCATAGAAAAACATTCAGTATCATTTCATGACAAAAAAAAAGTGCATTGTGCTGTACCAGAATCACATAAAAATTCACTTGAAACCACATCCTGGATGAGACACTAAATGTATGGCCAGTGTTTTTATATTGCTAAAATTAAAATATTGCCTGGCAATGTTTTCACAAATGACACATGAACAGCATTTTGGATATAATACCTATTGTAATCCTTATAAAGTCAATGGGTATTGGAAGAAGAGGTAAATATTGACACATTATTGACAGTAAGACTGAAATACAAGCCATAATACAACCTATAAATGAAATTATTAGTACATAGTACCCTTACAAATTTGAAAAACTGCTGAGTAATTTTAAGCAGAGCTTAAATAATTTAAGGTTAAAAGCAACAATGGTGAGAATGTGAAGAAAGAAACTGATGGGGTATAGAGTAAAGCAGTTATGCATGATGAGGAATAGAATTAATGTATAAACAGAAAAGATGGAGAGGTAATAATCATTTACAGAAATATGTAGAAGTTGAACTTTTAGGACTTAGTGAATAATCTATTGTGGCATTGAAAGAAATAGAAAACCCAAAGTGGAAGCCACGATGTAATCAAGATAGTAACACAGGAGGCTTTTGAATTTATTTTCCATGGACACAGTATGGATCCATTCACTCAGAGAAATTCAGAAACCAGTTGTGTGACTCCTTCACATTGAATGATTGAAAAAGTACCCACATTGAAATGGGGAAGAAAGACTGAGACACATTCTCGTGTTAAACCCCATCCCCAACATATTACCTTAGAGTTGGGAGAGAACTTCCAACCTTCAGCTTTTCCCTGAAGAGTGAAGGGTTAGGGCTGCACATATAGATGCCCAGCTCTCTAGGCTGCCACCTTAAATGTTTCCAAATTAACTAGCTCCAAGAGCCAACAGGGCTGGTGTTCATGAGTCCCACAGATATATACTTTGTGTGCTCAGTCATTTCAGTCCTGTCTGACTCTTTGTGACCCTATGCACTGTAGCCCGCCACGCTCCTCTGTCCTTGGGATTCTCCAGGCAGGAATACTTAAGTGGATTGCCATGCCCTCCTCCAGGGTGTCTTCCTGACCCAGGGATTGAACCTGTGGCTCCTGCATCTCCTGCATTGCAGGTGGATTCTTTACCCACTGAACCACCTGGGAAACACTGTAACAAATAAAGAAGCAGTTGTTAATGTTGAGTGAAATTGTGCGGTAGTTTGAGCATTCTTTGGCATTGCCTTTCTTTGGGATTGGAATGAAAACTGACCTTTTCCAGTCCTGTGGCCACTTCTGAGTTTTCCAAATTTGCTGGCATATGGAGTGCAGCACTTTCACAGCATCATCTCTCAGGATTTGGAATAGCTCAACTGGAATTCCATCATCTCCACTAGCTTTGTTCATAGTGATGCTCTCCAAGGCCCACTTGACTTCACATTCCAGGATGTCTGGCTCTAGGTCAGTGATCACATCATCGTGATTATATGTGAACCGTGAACTTCCAGATATTCAAGCTGGTTTTAGAAAAGGCAGAGGAACCAGAGATCAGATTGCCAACATCTGCTGGATCATGGAAAAAGCAAGAGAGTTCCAGAAAAGCATCTATTTCTGCTTTATTGACTATGCCAAAGCCTTTGACTGTGTGGATCACAATAAACTGTGGAAAATTCTGAAAGAGATGGGAATACCAGAACACCTGATCTGCCTCTTAAGAAATTTGTATGCAGGTCAGAAAGCAACAGTTAGAACTGGACATGGAACAACAGACTGGTTCCAAATAGGAAAAGGAGTTCGTCAAGGCTGTATATTGTCACCCTGTTTATTTAATTTATATGCAGAGTACATCATGAGAAACGCTGGACTGGAAGAAGCACAAGCTGGAATCAAGATTGCCGGGAGAAATATCAATCACCTCAGATATACAGATGACACCACCCTTATGGCAGAAAGTGAAGAGGAACTCAAAAGCCTCTTGATGAAAGTGAAAGAGGAGAGTGAAAAAGTTGGCTTAAAGCTCAACATTCAGAAAATGAAGATCATGGCATCTGGTCCCATCACTTCATGGGAAATAGATGGGGAAACAGTGG
>NW_011494633.1:1116432-1121318 GCF_000754665.1 Bison bison bison | reverse complement strand
CCTTGGAAGGAAAGTTATGACCAACCTAGATAGCATACTCAAAAGCAGAGACATTACTTTGCCAACAAAGGTTCATCTAGTCAAGGCTATGGTTTTTCCTGTGGTCATGTATGGGTGTGAGAGTTGGACTCTGAAGAAGACTGAGCGCTGAAGAATTGATGCTTTTGAACTGTGGTGTTGGAGAAGACTCTTGAGAGTCCCTTGGACTGCAAGGAGATCCAACCAGTCCATTCTGAAGGAGATCAGCCCTGGGATTTCTTTGGAAGGAATGATGCTAAAGCTGAAACTCCAATACTTTGGCCACCTCATGTGAAGAGTTGACTCATTGGAAAAGACTCTGATGCTGGGAGGGATTGGGGGCAAGAGGAGAAGGGGAGGCCAGAGGATGAGATGGCTGGATGGCATCACTGACTCGATGGCCGTGAGTCTGAGTGAACTTCGGGAGTTGGTGATGGACAGGGAGGCCTGGTGTGCTGCGATTCATGGGGTTGCAAAGAGTCGGACACGACTGAGCAACTGATCTGATCTGTTAATGTTGAGAGCCCTTCCAATATGTGCTCTCTGCTTAATGCAAAAATTGCAGGAAAAACAAAACAAGACAAATTAAACAAAAACAACAACAACCTCCCAGTTTTCTCCTGAAAGTGATTTGATTGAATTCTTTGACAGCTGCTGCCTGAAGGTTTGGTTTCTAATTAACCTTTATCTAAAATTAAAAAGAATGAAGAAAACAGAAAAATAAATCAAAATGAAAGAAGAGACATCACAACAGATAACACAGGAATGCTTAGGACTGTGAGAAACTACTGTGAACAATTTTATGCCAGCAAATTTAAAAATCTATAATAAATGATAAATGCCTAGAAACACATAACTTTCTGAAATTGGATCATGAAGAAATAAAAATATGAAGAGGTCAGTTACTAGTAAGGAATAACATCACTGGTTATTCTACCAAAACATAGAAGGATTAATGTCAACCGTTCTCTAAGTATTCCAAAAAACTGAAGAAGAGGTAACATTTCTAAGCTCATTTTACAAAGTCTGATTACCCTGATAAAAAGCCAGTAAGTATACTTCAAGAAAAGAAAATTGCAGCACAGTATCCCTGATGAACATAGATGAAAAAATCCCCAATAAAATATTTGCAAACCAAAATCATTAGTACATTTAAAGAATCATAAATCATGATCAAGTGGAATTTATTCCTGTGATGCAAGCACGGCTCAACATTAGCAAGTAAAAAATGTGATATGCCCCAGTAATAGAATGAAACATAAAAAAATAAAAATCATATGATCTTCTCAAAGGTGCAGAAAAAGCAGTTGACAAAATTAACATCCTTTCATGGTAAAAACTTACAAAAATTAAATATAGATGAAATGTACCTCAACATAGTAAAGCTGATAAATAGGACAAATCCATGGCTATGTCCAACTCATGGTAAAATGTTGGAAGATTTTTCTTTAAGATCAGGAACAAGACAGAGAGGCCCATTCTCTTCCCCTAGCCAGAGCAGCTAGGCAAGAAAAACAAACAAAACAGAAAGAAGAGTATTTCTGTTTGCCCATAATACAATATTATATATATATATAAAACTATAAAAGATTCCATCAAAACTATAAAATCTAATAAAAAATTCAGTGATGTTGTAGGAGGCAAAATCTATACACAAAAATTTGTTGCACTTCATTACAACAATGAGCTATCAGAAAGAGAAATTAAGTAAATAGTCCCTTTACAATAATATTAAAAACAGTTAAATGCTGAAAAATAATGAAGAACCGTGATTAAAGATCTTTACTCTGTAAATTATAAAATATTGATGGAGTAAATTGAATAAAGCACAGACAAGTGAAATGATATTCTGTGCTCATGAATTAGAAATATTAATATTGTTAAAATTCTGTACTGCCCACAGCAAACTACAGATACAATGGAATCCCTGTTTTTAAAAAATCTAATTGCATATTTTCATGGAAATAAGTAAAAAGATCCTAAAATTTATGTGGAACCACAAAAAACCCAAGGTCAAAGTGATCTTGAGAAAGATGAGCAAAGCTAGCGGCATTTCACTTCCTGATTTCAAACTATATTACAGAGCTTTATTAGTCAAAATAGTATAGCACTGACATAGAAACAGACACATGTCAATGGAATAGAAGAGTCCCAGAAGTAAACCCATACACATACGGTCAATTACTTTATGACAAAAAAGCCAAGAATATAGAATGGGAAATGAATAGAATGTTCGATAAATTGTGTAGACATAACTGGTTTGCCACATGAAAAAGAATGAAACTGAACCTCTGTCTTGTACCATACACAAAAACCAACTTTAAATGGATTACAAACATGAATGCAAGACCTGAAACCATAAAACTAGAATAAATCGTAGTGTGTAAGCTACTTGACATTGGTCTTGGCAATTATTTGTTTATACTTGACACCAAATGTAAAGGCAACAAAAGCAAGAATCAGCAAGTGGGACTGCATCATGCTAAAAAGCTTCTCCACAGCAAAGAAACCACCAATATATTCAAAAGCAATCTATGGAATGAGAGGAGATATTTTCAAGCATATATTCAGTAAGGGGTTACTATTAAAGACATATAAAGAACTCATAAAACTCAATAGCAACAAGCAAAGCACTCAATTAAAAAATGAGCAAAAAACGTGAATAGACATTTCTCTAAAGAGGAAATTAATCTTGAGGAACTGCTATACTGTTTTCCATAGTAGCTACACCAAGGTACAATCCCACTGACAGGCCTAGTAATTATTTTTTGATGACCATTTGTTATCTATTGTCTTTTTGAAAATGGACAGCCTAACTGGATCATTTTTTATTTGAATTTTTTTATTTGTGGTTTTTATTTATTTATTTACTTGTGGTTTTTATTTGAATTTCACTGATTAATGACGTTAACTATCTTTTCATTCCTCAGTGGCCATCTGCATGTCTACTTCAGAAAAATATCTATTTTTGATTGACTGCTTTATTTTCATAATCGAGATATTAATTCATTTATTTAGTTCATGGAACAAACATGTTTTTCTGTCATGTTCTGGATAATAAACATGTTATACTGACCATACCATCTCTATTTCATTAACTCAACTCTGCCCTGTAGTATGAAGACAAGTCAATATGTAAAAGAATGCATAGCTGTGAAAGTGAAAGTTGCTCAGTTGTCTCTGACTTTTTGCAACCCCATGCACTATGTAGTCCATGGAATTCTCCAGGCGAGAATACTGGAGTGGGTAGCCTTTCACTTCTCCAGGAATCTTCCCAACCTAGGGATCGAACTCCCGCATGCAGGTGGATTCTTTACCAGCTGAGCCACTGGAATGGGTAACCTATCCCTTCTCCAGTGGATCTTCCTGATCGTGGAGTCGAACCAGGGTCACCTGTATTGTAGGCGGATTCTTTACCAACTGAGCTATGAGGGAAGCCCATGGCTGTGGTCTAATGAAAAAAAAATTAACACTGAAATTTAAACTTCTTGAAATTTTTTACCTGTCACATAAAATTCTTTTTAATTTTTTTGTTTGGAACCATTAATATAATCACTTTTGAAGCCACATGCTGCTGCTGCTAAGTCGCTTCAGTCGTGTCCGACTCTGTGCGACCCCATAGACAGCAGCCCACCAGGCTCCCCTGTCCTTGGGATTCTCCAGGCAAGAACACTGGAGTGGGTTGCCATTTCCTTCTCCAATGCATGTAAGTGAAAAGTGAAAGTGAAGTCGCTAAGTAGCGTCCAACCCTCAGCGACCCCATAGACTGCAGCCTACCAGGCTCCTCCGTCCATGGGATTCTCCCGGCAAGAGTAGTGGAGTGGGTTGCCGTTGCCTTCTCCTTTTGAAGCCACATAGCCATTAAAAATTATCAAAATGTTTGGTGACGTACTCATATATAACATATTGCATATTTTGCAAAATTCAGTGCTATTCTACCCATTTGAAAAAACTCCACTGTTGCAAACTCAAAATAATGCTTTTATTTCTTAATTTCTTAAACCTTTGCATTTAGGTAAAAATCTGAATTAAATAATTTATTCAATGCATTTATTAAGTGATTGATTATTTAACAGGAAACATAATCTTCAAAAACTGTTAATAAGAATTACAAAACCAAAAACCAGATGTAGTTTAATGTTAACATAGCCTCATATGAATCACTACATTCTGTTTCTTCATTAAAATCCATTCTGAAAAACTGAAAATCCAAGTGTATACATATGAAAAACATCAGGGGAAACTGTTGAAAATAACAATTTCTGATATTTCTTGGAAAAACATAGTTCACATGAGTTTAAGTTCAGTTCAGTCGCTCAGTCATGTCTGACTCTTTGCAACCCCATGAATTGCAGCACGCCAGGCCTCCCTGTCCAGCATCAACTCCCGGAGTTCACTCAAACTCAGGTCCATCGAGTCAGTGATGCCATCCAGCCATCTCATCCTCTGTCATCCCCTTCTCTTCCTGCCCCCAATCCCTCCCAGCATCAGAGTTTTTTCCAATGAGTCAACTCTTCGCATGGGGTGGCCAAAGTATTGGAGTTTCAGCTTTAGCATCATTCCTTCCAAAGAACACTCAGGACTGATCTCCTTTAAAATAGACTGGTTGGATCTCCTTGCAGTCCAAGAGACTCTCAAGAGTCTTATCCAACACCACAGTTCAAAAGCATCAATTCTTTGGCACTCAGCTTTCTTCACAGTCCAACTTTCACATCCATATATGACCACTGGAAAACCACAGCCTTGACTAGACGAACCTTTGTAGGCAAAGTAATGTCTCTGCTTTTGAATATGCTATCTAGGTTGTTCATAACTTTCCTTCCAAGGAGTAAGTGTCTTTTAATTTCATGGCTGCAATCACCATCTGC
>NW_011494633.1:1111590-1116332 GCF_000754665.1 Bison bison bison | reverse complement strand
CTTTAAGCCAACTTTTTCACTCTCCTCTTTCACTTTCATCAAGAGGTTTTTTAGTTCCTCTTCACTTTCTGCCGTAAGGGTGGTGTCATCTGCATATCTGAGGTTATTGATATTTCTCCTGGCAATCTTGATTCCAGCTTGTGCTTCTTCCAGCCCAGAGTTTCTCATGAAGTACTCTGCATATAAGTTAAATAAGCACGGTGACAATATACAGCCTTGACATACTCCTTTTCCTATTTGGAACCAGTCTGTTGTTCCATGTCCAGTTCTAACTATTGCTCCTGACCTACATATAGGTTTCTCAAGAAGCAGGTCAGGGGGTCTGGTATTCCCATCCCTTTCAGAATTGTGATCCACACAGTCAAAGGCTTTGGCATAGTCAATAAAGCAGAAATAGATGTTTTTCTGGAACTCTCTTGTTTTTTCGATGATCCGGTGGATGTTGGCAATTTGATCTCTGGTTCCTCTGCCTTTTCTAAAACCAGCTTGAACATCAGGAAGTTCACGGTTCACATATTGCTGAAGCCTGGCTTGGAGAATTTTGAGCATTACTTTACTAGCATGTGAGATGAGTGCAATTATGCGGTAGTTTGAGCATTCTTTGGCACTGCCTTTCTTTGGGATTGGAATGAAAACTGACCTTTTCCAGTCCTGTGGCCACTGCTGAGTTTTCCAAATTTGCTGGCATATTCAGTACAGCACTTTCACAGCATCATCTTTCAGGATTTGAAACAGCTCACTTGGAACCCCATCACTTCCACTACCTTTGTTTAGTAATCAATTAATGGCCACAGGTGAAGGAGAAAAATAGTAGAAAGTACAAATGAATTATAATAGTGAAATATGCTCCCATTTCACTTAGTTTATGTTCTCCAATTTCTCCTTCTCCTTTGTTTAATGTTCTTTCTCAAGCCTTTATCAAGTGTAGTGGAAAAGTTTTTGTATACATATATATAAAAATATATATTATATATATTTTAGAAAACATGAATTTTTGCCTAAGGAAAAAAATTATGATAATTGATTCCACTTTTTTGACCTTGTATGAATAGAATGCTAGATTTCTAATTATCAAATAGATATGCAACAAGCAACAAAGGTTTATTATAGAGCACAGAGACCTATAGTCAATATCTTCTAATAACCTATAATGGAAAATAATTTGAAAAATAATATATGGGTATTTGTATAACTGAATCACCTTGCTGTGCACCTGAAACATTGAAAGTCAAATATACTTCAATAAAATACATAAAATAAAAAAAGTTAAATATATTAAACAGTATTTAAAACTGTATATAAAACCATAAAATACATAAATTAGAAAATCTAATATTGAAACAAACACTATTTGCAAAGTTGTCATCACTATGGTTAGACAGAATCCCATTCCATTTTAAAATACAAATTTAATGATCAAACTTAAAGATATTTATAAACACAGAAAATATATTGTGTATATGACACCTCATAAAAGTAATGATGCTGTATTTAACAAGGCATACTTGATAATTATTCAATACACTAATAATAAAATATGTTAGAGTAAACTTTGCTTTATATACTCACAATTCCACAATAGCATTCTGGGCTTAATTTTAATAGTAAGAACAATCAATTTTTGAAAGCAGTAGCCAGTAGCAGTAGCCAGTAAAATTCAATTTTATTTTGAATTGTAACATCTTACATAATGTAAATTTTTTGAATACTATAGATGTTTTAGGAATTTTATAAAACATAAAATTTTAAGATCAAGTATTTTACATTTTAAGTATATGTTTCTGATTAAACATTGAGTTTTCAGGTATTTTATTAGGATGAATATTGGAAATTAGGCTTTATGTATATAGGAGAGGATGCTGCTTTCTCCTTGTCCATAGTGCAGATAGAGCATTAAGTATGGAAACTCCTGACACACAACTTACACTCTGAAAAGGCAACTGAATTTAGCAGAAGCATAATGTTAGTATCCAGTGTCTGTGACCAAGAACCGGTCTCAGCTCTTTGGATTGAATGAGGAAGTTTTCATGAGATTTGCCAGAGAGGAAGGGCAGAGCGTCAGGAAAGGAGAGTACAGGTAAGAGAGAAGACAAGTCCCTTCTCCTGAGTACTGTCTCAGTTCAGTTCAGTTCAGTCACTAAGTCATGTCCGACTCCCTGCGACCCCATGAATCACAGCACACCAGGTCTCCCTGTCCATAACCAACTCCTGGAGTTTACCCAAACCCATGTCCATTGAGTCAGTGATGCCATCCAGCCATCTCATCCTCTGGCGTCCCCTTCTTCTGCCCCCAATCCCTCCCAGCATCAGGGTCTTTTCCAATGAGTCAACTCTTCACATGAGGTGGCCAAAGTATTGGAGTTTCAGCTTCAGCATCAGTCCTTCCGATAGACTGGTTGGATATCCTTGCAGTCCAAAGGACTCAAGAGTCTTCTCCAACACCACAGTTCAAAAGCAACAATTCTTCAGCACTCAGCTTTCTTTACAGTCCAACTCTCACATCCATACATGACCACTGGAAAAACCATAGCCTTGACTAGATGAACCTTTGTTGGCAAAGTAATGTCTCTGCTTTTGAATATGCTATCTAGTTTGGTCATAACTTTCCTTCCAAGGAGTAAGCGTCTTTTAATTTTTGGCTGCAGTCACCATCTGCATTGATTTTGGAGCCCCAAAATATAAAGTCAGCCACTGTTTCCACTGTTTTCCCAATTATTTCCCATGAAGTGATGGGACCAGATGCCATGATATTAGTTTTCTGAATGTTGAGCTTTATCTAGTAATACTTTTGTATATAAATGAGAGTACATAATGAAGTAGTCACAGAATTCTCAATTGTGCTTACTAGAAGTAAGCAAATATGCAACAGATTACACTTTTCTTTATATTTGACATTTTCATATAAGGGCTAAGTGTGTTCGTGTATAATCTTTAAATGCTAAAGTTACAAATGCCAGTTAATGCAGCTGTGTGTATCACTGACCTAATAGTTCAAAAAGAATGTTGCTGTGATTCATAATATTTTCTGAAGAGATAAATAACTTTGGTCAAAAGAACACAGAAAGTCAACCTTGTCTGAGTTTATTATTGTATTCTTTGGGGAAAAAATGTCAGTATAAACTAAAACAATGCAAAATGTGTTATCTTTTGGTATAAAATACAATCAGATGATGTGATTTTACTATTACAAGCAGGTCTGACTTCTGTATTGTATTACACCAAGCTATATTTTTTTTAACATGAAGCATCAGTAGCCCTTGCCTAGAACCCCATGTACAGAGTAACCTGACAGGGTACAGTCTATAAGGTCACAAAGAGTCAGATACTACTGAGCATGCTTGCATGCACAGACACAATATTTATACAATCGCTAAGACAACTGAAAGTGCATGGATTTCCAAAATTCATCTTTGTAGGAAATAGCATCCCCCTTGAGAAAGACTCTCTAGATTTTGAGTTTCATTGTTACTGAATATGTGAATTATATTACTTCCTATAGTTGTATCTGAATATCATTCTATGTAAGGCAGTGAAAAGTAACATTTACATGTATAATTTTATGAATATGATAGTAAATATCTACATTTATATTGATAGTTTTAGCTTTGAAAATCCAAACATGTTGCCACATAGATCCATTATATTTCAGATATGCTTAGTCTGAAACATGTTAAGTATGAGGAATGAACAACAAATAAAATAAGAAAGAAATGAATAGCATTGATCAATGCTAAACTGAAAGAAAAGAAGTCACAGTTTTAAAAGGGTGCTAATTTGTTTGCTTTTTGATAAATTTTAGATTATTTCAAAACCTGTAATATGATTAATGCTGTGTTTTTATTTTAATACATATTTCCAGAGAAAATATAAAATTAGAAACTAGCTTTTCTTCAGGCTTGTTTAGATGAGAGAAGACTTATACTATGTCTTTGTACACATTGATTATAGAAATTAGAGTGAGTGATTTCAAAAAGAATACAAATGATTTTTGCCTCTTTCTGCCATTGTGCCAGAAGCAAGACTGTTGCTGAGGAAAGAAATAGCATCTCCTGCAAGGCTCCATCTTAAAGGAAAACCTGAAATCTGAGCCTCTGCTCTTTCCTCAGGAAACTAAAAGGACAGCGATTATTGGATTTTTTTTTTTTTTTTTTTTGTGGCACCGACCACAGGCAGAGTAGAAGTGAGACTTACGGTCCTCAGCACAATGATGCAATATTATTATGCTTAGAAGACAGGGCCAAATCCTTTCAAACAAAGGGACAATTCATTTTTCAATATACTGTTAGACTGTTGCCACAGAGAGAAAATGACGTGTTAGACAGAGGTGCTTAATTTATAGACTACCGGGAAAGTGAAACTCAGTTCCTCTGCTGAATTTATAATTAACCTCTCTATACAAAATGTTATTCTCAACACCTACCCCCTCAAGACTGAGGTGTATCAGAGGAAAGGGGATATGAAGGTAGGTTTAAAACCCAGGAGCCCTTCAGGACCCTCTCAGGTATAAAAAACCTTCCTGTGTCCCCTGTGGGAGAAGGCAATGGCACCCCACTCCAGTACTCTTGCCTGGAAAATCCCATGGACGGAGGAGCCTGGTGGGCTGCAGTCCATGGGGTCGCGAAGAGTCAGACACGACTGAGCGACTTCACTTTCACTTTTCACTTTCACTCATTGGAGAGGGAAATGGCAACCCACTCCAGTGTTCTTGCCTGGAAAATCCCATGGACGGAGGAGCCTGGTGG
>NW_011494633.1:1086515-1111490 GCF_000754665.1 Bison bison bison | reverse complement strand
AGGCTCCCAGGTCTTCTTGAGTTCCAAAGAGCCAGAGTCAAGCAGTTAAATATGAGGACAGTAGTCACAGGGCTCCTAATTCTTTCTGAAAGGATGTAGTTAATGACATGATGCATGCTTTTAGACAGTGACTACATGCTGACCACAGGCACTAGATAGACCTCAAACTGGTTGGAACCAAAAGATCGAGATTCTGGACATAGGACCCTGTTACCCCACCACCAATCAATCAGAACAAGGTCTGTGAGCTTATTACACAACCTGTGATCTTCCCTAACACTGTCTTTGAAAACCCTTACCTGAACGCCATAGAGAAGCTGAGGTCTTTTGAGTACAAGCCAGCCACCTATTCTTCTTACTTGATCCTTGCATTAAAACTTTCTTTGCTCCAAACTCTAAGTTTTGTTTTGTTTGGCCTCACTGTGAGCTGAGCACATGAATTTGAATTTGACAACATAAAGAAGCCTGCTGGCATGCCCTTCTCCATTAAGGCATTTTTGGAATAGAATTTAATTCAGCTTCACTGATTAGTATTCATAACCCACCCTGAGCCTTTACACTTTTGCAAATGCAAGCATTTATATCCTCCTTACTAAGACCTCTGATATTAGGTGAGAATAAGAATTTGGGGAGGAATCCCAAAGCAACACTTTCTTTTACGTATATGGTGTGATTTGCCAAAGAGCAGGAAAGGTGTGTGTTCTCAAACTGAAAGGCTTCCAGGTGAGGCAAGAATGAGAGAGAACATGCAAATGGGGGAATAAGGTGAGGAGTGAGGGCTTTCTAGGTGGTGCAGCGGCAAAGAATCTGATGGCCAGCGCAGGAGACGAAGTGACGTGGGTTCTACCCCTGGGCTGGGAAGATCCCATGGAGAAGGAAAAAAAAAACCCACTCCAGTATTCTTGCCTGGAACATCCCATGGACAGAGGAGCCTGGTGGGCTACAGCCAGAGGGTCACAAGGAGTTGGACAAACTGACCGACTGAGTACACACACAAGGTGAGGAGTAGAAACGATGTTCATGGATACAAACATCTCTGCTGCTGCTGCTGCTAAGTAGCTTCAGTCGTGTCCGAATCTGTGCGACCCCATAGACGGCAGCCCACTAGGCTCCCCCGTCCCTGGGATTCTCCAGGCAAGAACACTGGAGTGGGTTGCCATTTCCTTCTCCAATGCATGAAAGTGAAAGGTGAAAGTGAAGTCGCTCGGTCGTGCCCGACTCTTAGCGACCCCATGGACTGCAGCCCACCAGGCTCCTCCGCCCATGGGATTTTCCAGGCAAGAGCACTGGAGTGGGGTCCTATTGCCTTCTCCGCAAACCTCTTTGGATGGCATTAACTTTTGATCTTCCCTTATGCATAAGAATAGAAAGTTTGATCTTGTCAGAACTTCAGATTTTGTTCTTCTCAACCTTGCTTTCTCTGAGGGATTGCTCTAGGGCTTGTACTTTCAGGTCAGAATTTTTACATGTGCACATCACTCCTCTGTATTTGTTTTTTCTTAAAGGAAATGGTAGAAGATCCATTGAAAGAAATTCAGAGGTTAGATCATTATTCCCTTGAGTCAACTTTGATCACATGTAGAAAATTTCAATAAATGAAAGAAATTGTTGATATTCATAGCAAATGGGTGCTTTGTGCTTTATTTACAGAACAATTAACTTAACAACTTCATATTTTAGGATAATCTTTTGTACTTGGGAGGGCCCAATAGAGTCCTACCTGGTTCCAATCCCCCATTTTCTCTGATACTCCTCGCTCCTGAGGGGAATAGGTGTTGGACAAGAAAGGGAATGAGATTTTGGATAGAAAGGTTAATCCTAAACTTAGCAGAGGAATTCGGTTTTAGCGGGACTCATATTCTGGGCCACTGTTAGCCCTACTACTGTCTCTGCCACCGTCTTGTTTCTTTCTCATTCTTTCTTTCCATTGATTCTTTGACTTCAAGCTTTATAAGAATGAAACCTGCACAGCCACACACACAGAAAGACATGCACACAGTAGACAGTTCTTTTGGCTGCAAATGAAACTAACAACTGACTACAAGGTAAGTATATATGTATTTGTTTCAACTACTAAGAATTTTGATAATAAATTATTTTAATTTGATATTTCAGTAGTTAAGAAGATGTTCTATTTAAAACATATTCAACAATTAATAGACAGTAAAATTATGATTCAGGATGAAATTTTTGTCTAAATGAGTTATGTATGAATGGTATTCCATTCATTCATTCATTCACTTAGTGGTTAATTCATCTTTCTTCTTTGGAATCTCACAAATATCAATTCATTTAAAAAACTGTACTCAAATTATTTACAAATATTTGTATTATCACACTGTTCTACCAAATGTAGTTACCATCCAACCAGGTAGTAAAACTATCTGTTGTCCTTTTAGATCACTCTTTAGTGTCTTTGAAGCAACATCAGTTTACTCCTGAAAAATAAAATGTCTAATTTCTATATAGATGAATCCTACCAACACTGGGATGATGTGAAGGATGACATGTTTAGGCCACACTTGTGAATCAGATAATGCTATATCAATTTGATCAATTCTGACAAATTTAATTTGGCATTATGACATAGAAGTTCAGTTTATGCTGGTTGATTATATATGACTATATATGGGGGCTTCCCTGGCGGCTCAAGTGGTAAAGAATCTGCTGCAATGCGGGAGACCTGGGTTTAACCCCTGGGTCAGGAAGATCCCCTGGAGAAGGGAATGGCAACTCCAGTATTCTTGCCTGGAGAATTCCATGGACAGAGGAGGCTGGCAAGATACAGTCTATGGGGTCGCAAAATGTCAGACGCAACTGAGCAACTAACGCACACATACAACTATAGGTGTGTATATATGTTGCAGGAAGGGAGACCCTTTCCAGGGCCTGAGAGTGGGCTATTGTGTAACACTTGGAAACGAACTGTCTGAAGAGACACAAGTGCTGACAAAGCAGGAGACTTTATTGGGAAGGGTGGCCTGGGGGGAGAGCAGCAGAGTAAGGAACCCAGGAGAGCTGCTCTGCCACGAGGCTCACAGTCTCACATTGTATGGTGATGGGGTTAGTTTCCAGGTTGTCCCTAGCCAATCATTCTGACTCAGGGTCTTTCCTGGTGGCTCACGCATCCCTCAGTCAAGATGGTTTCCAGTGATAACGACTCTGGGAAATTGGTAGGACATATGGACTGGAGTCTCCTCTCTCATTTTGACATTTTCTAAATTCTTCCAGTTGGTGGTAGCTTATTATTTCTGTATTTCTTAGAAAGGACCTCCTGTTGTAAGATAACTCATGTAGCTGCTTATTATCTTGCCTAGCCAGGGCTGGGGTTTGAGTCACTGGTTCCCCTAACATATATATGATTATAAGTGTATATGTTTGTATATGCACAAATATACACCCATACATATGTGTACACACACAGTGGTCACATCTATAATTTTATAACTTTAATTTCTAAAGTCATAGATATTTAAGGGTTGTTCTAATAAGCAGATAATATTCAAATACATTCTTACAATTTTGAAGAGTAATGTATACAAATTATAGCATGTCAGAATTTCCTTGACAGATTGTTATAATACCAAATAGATATATAGGGCAGCTGTTGCTATAGCAACAGGATGGGCTTAGGGAACCAAATGCAGGGTAATTTATTTTTTTAAATGATCATACTCATTCACCTCACCCACTTACATGATAGTTTTTCCTCTGTATGTATATCACTAGCTATACATTATTATCAATAATTTGAAAAGCCAGATTGGACTCTACATCTGTGATATATTTATATGCAAGTACATTCTAAAAACTTTTTAAAGATTGAGACTGGTTTTCTGTTATTTGCTCTTGATTATGTTATGGTTTGATTCTCATGATTAATTATTAATAGATACATGATAGACATGGAGATTTATATTTCTGTAATTTCGTATGCAGTTTCATTCTAATCATTGAGAGACTAGAACTATATATCTCAATTTCAAATGCAAATATATATATATATATATATATATATCCAGGTACATATATATGTATGTGTCTGTGTGTGTCTGTGTCTGTGTATATATATATTCTAAACATTAGCATAAAGACTGGAGAAGGAAATGGCAACCCACTCCAGTGTTCTTGCCTGGAGAATCCCATGGACGGAGAAGCCTGGTAGGCTGCAGTCTATGGGGTCGCACAGAGTCTGGACACGACTGAAGCGACTTAGCAGCAGCAGCAGCCACATAAAGGCATTTGGAACCAGTAACTCTTTATTAGGGGAGACTGTCCTGTGCACTCTGGGATGTTTAACCTCATCTCTGGTTTCTATGCACTAAATGTCAGTAGCAACTCCCACCACTCCCAGTTTTGAGAAACAATGAACACATATTAATTCAAGCATTGTATACCAAAGATGTTTCCAGATATTGCCAGTTGCTCCATTGGACATCAACTGGCCCCTATTGTGAAAAGCTGGTCTAATGTTTTAAAAACATCCCCTACCAGCCAAATATATATTCAAGATTATCAGGAATATATTAAATATTTAAGCATTTAAACTAGTTGAAAAATCCATACACACCTTTGATGAATTTTCATCGACTCTTCCAATCATTCAAATCTTGAGTCTTTAAAATATTTTAAAATGTTAGGTAAATAAGCAATTTTTCTTTCTTAAAAATAAGTCATTTAATAATATGTAGTAAGAAAAAACACATAATATGTATGTTAGGGAACTTTAAATCATCTAAAATTTTATATTTACAAGCTAATGAATTAACTTGCCTTGGTTTTATTTATACTGATAAAGGATGTAAGATTCCTAAATCTAGGATGGTCAGTTTTAGGAATAGCAACAGCCAGAGAATCAGTTTTATTTTGTTGGTTTCCTAAATTCCAGTTCCCACAGGAAGATGCAAAGATTCATACAATAACAACCCAGGTGGAGTGGATTTGTATTATAAGAAAGGAATTTAGAGTATTCAGATCTTTTCTAATGTGGAATTAATATGCCTGCCCTTTGATCCGGAGGGTGACAATATCTCTAATATCTCTATCGTCAATCCTGTTTATTCTAAAAATATTGTTTATATCAATCCCGTTGCATATAAAAATGTCCTTAAAATAGAAATCTGGAAGGAAAGGAAGTCAGTTCCTTGCTTACAAGATATATAAAACATAAGAGACCCAGGGAGAATTCTTTCCCACCAGGTACTGCATGCAGAGAGATTACATGAAACTCAAACTTGAATTTAATTATTGCTAAATAAACGCTGAAACAATTTGAAATAAATTTTTTATAATATATATTGATTTTATCATCAGGACAAAGATATTTAAAACCCATATAAAATAAATATAGGCCTGAATTTTAAAACATAAGTAATCGTGCTTTTAATATCCTGCCCCTTTTTTTTTCACTTCTAGAAAAAGAATAAGCTGTATTAATTACAGAATCATTTGAGAGCACACAAAGGCAATGAATAAACTTGTGCTTGAAAATAGCTAGTAGATACAATGGGAAATAAATTTAAGACAGAGGGAACAGAAAGGGGAAAAAGATATTGAGCAGTTTAAGAGCAGAGTATGTTTTACTGAAATCACAAGTTGAGTGTGTTTGGAATAAGGTCATGTGATGGGTGAGAAGCTGTCATGGTTCTCTGAATTTTAGTTTAAGATGGGTCCAGTTATTGGGAAAATGATATTGCATGCTATTATTGCATTAGACAAATAATGTGACAAAATCACATTGATATCGAAGTCATTTGACTCTGGAAGTAATATAGAACTAGATCAAATATGTTAGCAATATCCCCAAAATGAAATACTATCTCACCTATTAAAATATTTGTTTTACATGTTGTTAATATATGATACATAATTTTATAATATTGCACATATTTACTATATAGTCTCTTTGCTTTTAGTATTCAATATTTTTTGGTCTGGTAATTGCTATTATATTAATATCTTATAAGTACACATGTTTTCTTATTTTATAAAATGTGTATTGGCTTAACAGACATTAATAGATTTATATAAAAATGTCTTCTACTTTATATCTTTTCTAAATAGCTGATAAAAATTTTTCTCATTCCAAATTAATATCTGTAGGGCATCCCATTCTACTTTTTATTTATTCTGGCAATTATCTGTTTTTCTTAGTTTTAGTTTTATATATTACAGGCTGTAATATTTTCATCCATTACCATCATTCATTCCTCAATTTTTAAAATCATTAAATGCTCACTTTCAGAACACATAACAAATCATCTTCAAATTTTTCTTATTTATCTATCTACTATTCTAAGAAAGGCATATAAGACCAGTATTCTGTGAGATTTTGCATTTTTATTGTCTTTTTGTTCCATTTATTCTTGAAAGATACTATTTCTTGATACAAAACCCAAATATCCTATTATAAAAATGTCACTCTGTTCTGTTTTGGAATAAAATGTTGCTTCAAACAATTCATTTTCTTTCTCATATAAATCACTTGATGTAGACATCCAAAATAATTATTTTGTTTTCTTCAAAATTTTTCCTGTGTATTTAAAATCAACTCTTGTTCTGTTATCTAGTTAATTTTCACCTTTTTGTTACACACACACACACACACACATATAGGTGAATGGATAGTCATTCTTACTGCCTTTTCATGCTTAAATGAGGCGTGTTTTTCTAGGTTATTAGGAGGTACTTTCCAAGTACAGTAAAGTAGAGCAGGTTAGCTTTCCAAGTCTAGTAACTAATTACAGATTCCTCCCTTTATATTTGTACCATGAGGTACTGAAAAAAAGTGGCCTCTCTTTGAAGTTACTTTTGAATCCCTCACGGATAATTCAATTCAGAGGCACTTTCTTTGTATCTTTTTGTATTTTTCAGAGATCAACAAACCTTTCCTTTCAAGTGAGTCTCTTGTTTCTGAAAAATGTATTTTACTGCCGTACTATATTCTGGATTTCCATCCTCTGAACCTCTCTTCCTTTATATTACTTCTCTGTATCTAGGGGTTCTGGCATTTGTTTGCATTACTTCTTCTGCTTGCAGAGTCTGTGTTAAATTTCTATCCATTGGAAAAAAAAAGTAGTTCTGTTTGCACTCTTCAACAACTTGTAGCCAGTGTGGATTTTGAATTGTGTCGGTTTTCTCAGATTTACTCACCTGGTAGCTACTCAGCCAGGTAACTCTCTTTGGGGTGTAAACTTTATCGGCAGTACCTTCATTCTGAGACTTGTTAGATCTTTCGGAAATAAAGCTTTCCCTCTATCACTTCTCAAGAGTAGTGCTGATACTGACACCCACATCTGTGTTCACAGGTTGACAAGGATCCTTCTTAACTAGTGTTGTTGAAGATACCATATATGGATTTTTTTTTTTCCTTTTAACTCTGCAACCCAGTCTTTCTGTTGACTATAGTAAAAAATAATGCAGCTGGTACTATATATTCATCAGTGGGAGTCTTCAGTGATATTAAGAGGCAAGAAATTGAATGATACAGCCTAGGAAGTAAACATAGATATAAAAAAGGTCCTGAAGAAACTTATAAGAATTGGAAAGTGGAAAGGACAGAGTAGATGACACCAGTATAGGAAGTCAAGGTTGCCATTTTGGAAACCAAAATTTAAAATGTTTCAACAAAGAGAGTATGTTGCTGATATGTGAAGTAAGATAAAACCTAATATAAAATTGGATTGGTTTTATATTAAAATAGTAAAACACCTGCACTGAAGCTTTAAAATCTGGTGTCACTCTGATCAATATTGCAGATGCTCAGCTCAAGGGTATTTTTTAAAGGATTGGCTGTCAATATTTGTCTTAAATATTATAAATGCTAATAATATTTGTGGATTTTCCAAATACATAAAGATTTCTAGATTCCACACTGGAATGAAGTATGTGCAATAAGTTAGCACAAGGAATATAATTATTTTTTCATATTGAATTTTTTGTAATATGGTGTCAGTTATTGACTTGTCGCCTCAGCTCCAAATTCACCCTATCAGATTGCTCTGTGAAAATGATACTTGACCTTTTAAATACTCCCCCCAACCCCCAGCCACCCCAGCTGGCAAGAAACTTTGTCAGTAGAAGGGGCTGAAGAGACATTCCAGGAGCAAAAGACTCCCACAAGCATTTCCCATCTTCACTGCCCTTTCCTGAGGGACACGGTCAGGGTTGCAGGGGTGAATGCTGAAGCACTGAGTACTAAGCTCCCAGCCCTTCACCAGGCCTCTGGTAGCTCTCCTGGCCCCAGCTCCTGCAGTGCACAGCTGTGAGCAATCTACTGTGAACATCCTCCCCCACCACTGTTCCCAACCATCAGGCAGTTTTTCAGCAGAGTCCCTGGAACCCTGCATCACATTTGGTTTCCCCAACGCCCTACTTCTGCACTGCATGACAGCCAGCAGACCTAACAGGGAACAGCTTTCTCTAGCACCCTGAGGGTGGATTTCAGGCAGGTCCCAGCACATGTGGAAAAACAACAGATATTTCTCTGCCATTCAGTGAGCCAAAGAGACACTTTCTCCAACAAGATCTGGATATCCATCTAGGGGAAGCATTGGCATTCTGTCTCAGCCCTAGGGTTAGTAACTAGTTTTTATATAATTAGACTTCCCTTTACTTCTTAGAAGTTGACCCTCCTTACTTGGTGTTAAACTACCCTGTTCAAATTATCATGTCATTTTTCTCTCTTGATTGAACATTCATTAACTAAGTGTTCGTGCAGGACAATGCAAAATTGAGTACAAAGTTTCAATTATTTGACTGTCTCAATATTTTAGCATCAGTATGATTGTAAGCCTCATCATCAGCATATTTTGTATTGAATATATAACTTTAATTGGCACTGTGTTAATATGTTCATATGGTTACCAAGTCAGTTAATCTTTACAAAAACCATGTAAGAAAAATAATACTGTTTTCCTTTGTTTAACAGATGAATTAACTGATAGTAGGTAGATTAACTACCTTGTTTTTGATTATATAGCTACCTTGTCTAAGATTATATTGCTCCGTTAAGTGGCAAAGCTGAGATTTATATACAGTGGGTTTGGCTCCAGAGTCTGTGTTTTCAGCACTATCTGTACTTCAATTATTTTTTCCTTTTAAATATATGTTTATTTTCTTTACAGTTAAAAAAAATGATTGGAAAAATGCAGTGTATCCAAATTTCATAAATCACATATACAGCTAATTGAATAGCAAATTCTTACTATCCTGGATTTCTTTCCTGATATCCACTACTTATCAGTATTTGGGTTTTGTGTG
Source organism: Bison bison bison (assembly GCF_000754665.1). Lineage (NCBI taxonomy): Eukaryota > Metazoa > Chordata > Mammalia > Artiodactyla > Bovidae > Bison > Bison bison. The sequence goes on along the minus strand of NW_011494633.1, from coordinate 1,102,229 downwards.
ACTAAATACATGTTAGGTGCCATACATTATGAAATATGAGCTATTTGTGGAAAAGGGTCATGTTCATCTCATTCTTTAAAGCTTAGCACAGTGCCTGCTTGTGTTGAATGAATGGATGCATAATAGAAAATAAATAAATAATTTTACCCAATTTTTTTATAATTCATAAGTTTAATCTGGAATAAATTTTTCTTTACAGGGAGAAAGATCTGTTTTTATATGTGTGATTCATCAGACTGCACAAATTTAGTTCTTCTCTCTTCACATGGTATGTCAACACCATTCTCTTAACAGAAATTCTATTATTTTACTATTAAACTACTGTCTATATTTGATAAATTCTGAACCTTTTGTGCTCAGTAAAAATTGTTGATGGGCCCTTTAATCTACAGCTTTTAACTCTAAAGGAGGAAGTATAATGAAGTAACAGCAATGCATTGCATTTTCAACGTGTCAACGCTTGGAATTATGTGTTTCTTCTAATGATACAGTGTTGGGGAAATGGAATGTAAAGTATCATTTTGAGCCCATAAATGTGGCATGTTGCATAATGAAAAAGAAAAAGTGGCAGTTGTTCAGTGATATGTTGGTGGAGCCTTATAGCAGAATTGTACCAAAAAATACTGAGAGCAAGTTAGAGGATGTTAAGCCCTGCTCTCATCTCTTTTATTTGTTTCTTCTCCAGTTCTATGTTTTAATTAAAAGAGTAAATTGAAACAGCCTGAATCTTTAGCACCAATGTTCTCAAGGAATATTATGCAGGCAACTGGGTTAAGAATCAGAAGTCTGCAACATAATTTTCAGCCAACTACTCAATGACTATCACTCTGGCCCTGGATTAATCTCATAATCCCTTTGTAACAGTTTCAATACTGGCAAAATATAATGGCAAGATTGTAAACTCACAGTTCTACTCACTAGGAATAAAACATCTCTAAGGCAACACTCATGACTGGACTTCTGGATTCATTCCAAATCCAGTACTACAAAGGGGAAAAAAAAAAAAAAGTTGACAGATCTTGAGGATTACTTTAAATCATGATGCAATAATTTTATTAATATTTAAAAGCACAGAAATACTTAATCAAAGAATAATGAACATGCAGTGTTTGGTTGAACAATAGTGTGTGCATGCTAAATCATTTCAGTTGTGTCTGACTCTGTGCAACCCTTTGAACTGTAGCCTGCCAGACTCCTCTGTCCACGGGATTCTTGAGGCAAGAATACTGGAGACTTGTATGTATATATAGCAAATAGCTCAATAACTCCTGTGGACCAGCTCATTGACATTTTTCACTTTCATTTCCTGATTTCTGTGTAAGCAGTCTGTAAGATTTATAATTGCAGATATGAATGTGGCTTTGAACATTAAGTTGAATTTTTATTTAGACAGCTATGGTTTTCATAAAATTGTTACAGACACGTTTTTCTTTATGAACTCAGGGATTCAAAACAAACCAACCTACAATTAATATGTTATTGAAGCAAAAATAGTCAGAGAAAAGCAACAGAGTATTTCCCCCAAGTCTTTGTTCTGGTGGGACTGTGCAAGTAATACACAGGCAGTACAGATTTATATTTTCAAGATAATCCACACATACGAATTTCTGTTTAATGTAGTTACGTAACAATACCTTCTATTGAATAAACTCATGATATCATTTGTGAGTGGATTCTCTTAAACTACAGAAGCCTAGGGATTTCTCTAGTGGCCAAGTGGTTAAAAATATGCCTTGCAATGTAGGGGACCCAAGTTCAATCCTTGGTGAGAAACATACCACAGAGCACCTGAGCCAGCACACCACAGCTAGATGATCTGTGTGCTGCAAGAGAGATCCGCATGATACAACAAAGATTCCACGTGCCGCAGCTGAGACTTCCACACAACCAAATAGGTGAATAAAGAATTGTAGAAGCCTATTATTGACACTCGGAAAAACTGATATAGATGCAGAGCTGGATCGATCTCTATTCCTTCATCTCCTTTCCTAATACTTCAACATTTTAATACACTGGCTCATTTAATTTTCGTTTCATAGCTAATGTCTTACGTGTGTGTGCCTGCGTGTGTATGCATGTCCATATGTTTTAATGAAAAATCAAAGATTACTTCAACCAGAAGACATGGAAGGAGTTCAACAATCTAAAATTCCTAGAATTCCTACAGAACTTTTGAAAAGATGATGTAATGAAGCAAAGTAGCATAGGTATTGCATTAAGAAGAAAGGAAAAAATGAGAAAGGAAAAAGGAAAGACGGTAAGGAAGCAGGAGAAAAATGGAAGAAAATGGGAGAGAAAGAGATAAGGAGAAAATGGATTTCACGATTCCTGTCCAAAAAAAGGATTTATATTTTTAAATACTTTGAGTTGTTTAAAGGACTGCCTAACTTCGAACCATTCTCTTGCAGACAAAATATACTTGTAAGTAAATGGATGATTGAAGGAAAGGTGGAGAATTTCTCCTGTTGTAAATCTCACAGCTTTCAGCAGACTGTGAGACATCTTTCCTTTTTGGTGTAAACTTTTTGTCTTCTCATGTTTTCACCAAATGGACTTTAGGCTTTCACCACACGAACAGTTCAAGGCAATTACATATGCTAATTATGTATATGCTACATTCAGAGGGCTGTTCACATTGGTTGAAGACTAACTTGGCCTTACTGATTAGGTCCTTTGTGATGCATCAAGCTTTCTCTGCACTCACAAATTCAGGCAGGGCTTCTCACTTTATGACTCCATAAAGCATTGTACTTCCCTTCAGTGTGGTTTGCCATGGTATATTGCTGATGTCTATTAACCTGTTTTTCCTTCCATTCAATTGTAAGCTAAGCAGTAAGGCTACAAAATAATGGTAGTCATGTTTTATAATATCTGAAATGTCCTTTATGCCAAGCAGAGTCCTTTACACAAATTATATTCCTAAATTTTTTACCTTCATTTAATCCTCCCAATGACCCTGGAAGGTAGCTGATATCTTCTATTCATCATTAGAGAGAGGGAGACAAATAGAGATTAAAGAACTTGCCCAGAGCTGGTAAGTGATTAAGACAAGATTCTCACACAGAAAAACTGGTACCCAAGACTTTGATCTTAACCATTATAATGTGTTTATCATTATTATATCCCAAAGTCTTAGCATAAGTGTCTGGGACATAATATGCACTTAGATATTACTCAAAAAATGCTTTATTATGTGCAAATTAAAACTGTGTGAAAAATAAACCCAGTCTCTTCAGGTGTTTTTATTTTATAGTCAAACTTTCTCAACTGATTCTATTTGCTCTACTAGCATTTTGCCATCAAAAATGCATTATCTTACCCTTAAATGTATGTTTGAATTTTCTGTTCTGTTTTTCTTGCTAGTTATCTAAATGAGAGGACAAAGAAAAGAATATCAAAACAACATCTCGTATAGAGTAGTAGTCTCTGGAATTATGCAAATAATACTCTCCTCCTGAAAAGAAAAAAAAAGTTACAGTATATGTTTAAAGTTTATTCACCCACCTCTTAATGCATCAATCTATTAAAAATGTTAATTGAGTTCCTACGATAAGCCAGATAGCATGTTAGACCTTGGACATATTAGAGTTTATAAGGATGAGTTATAAAGCATGACCTTTCCCTCATGAAACTTGGTAGATTAGGGGTGCAAATAAGCATAAACAAAATAAGATATGCATGTAATCCCAAACCCTGGCAATGCTCTGAAGGAAAAGTATGAAAAATTGGCAAAACTCACATATAGGGAACAAACCACAGGCTGTGAAATCAAAGGAGATCCTGAATCAGGAAGAAGCAAGAGTAACCTAGTCTGGAAATAAACTTGGAGAGAATCCTGAACCTACATTACTAAGGGCCTCAGCTGTTGCTGCTGTTTGGTCACTAAGTCCCCATGGACTGTAGCATGCCAGGCTCCTATGTCAATGGAATTTTCCACATAAGAATACTGGACTGAGTTGCCATTTTCTTCTACAGAGGAATTTCCCAACACAAGAATGGAACATGCATCTCTTGTTTCCTGCTTGGCAGGGATATTCTTTACCACTGAGCCACCTTGGAAGCCCAAGGGCCTCAGAGGCAGTATTACTTGTTTTGTGTTTTCTTCTAAGAAAAACAGAAGAGAATTGATGAATTTTTGGTCGAAGAATGGCATGGTGAAATTGACATTTTAAAAAGACTGTTCTTGCTCAAGTTTGGAGAACTGATCACATTGAAATATTCAGCATATATTTATAGTTATTCTCTCATGCTATTCACAAAAAAGATTATATAAAAGCTAAGTTTAGTAAAACTGTACTGACAGTGTTATGCATATATTAAATATGTGTCTGTCTATCCCTCAAATCACCCTCATTGTTAATCCCAATTTTATAGGTGAGGAAACTGAAGCTTAGAGTTTGTATAATTTGCCAAATGTAAATTTAGATGGTGTGAAATGTCATCCCCCTTAAAGCATTTTGGGCCAGTGAAAACAGAAGAAGAGTTACTTGAGAGCTATCAAGGAGATAAAATATGACAGACTTCGTGATTAGATTGATTTGGGGTTGAGTTGACTCTGAGGCTTCTCATTTATGCAGCTCAGTATGGAGAAGGCAATGGCACCCCACTCCAGTACTCTTGCCTGGAAAATCCCATGGATGGAAGAGCCTGGTAGGCTGCAGTCCATGGGGTCGCTGAGAATCAGACATGACTAAGCGACTTCACTTTCACTTTTCACTTTCATGCACTGGAGAAGGAAATGGCAATCCACTCCAGTGTTCTTGCCTGGAGAATCCTAGGGACGGGGGAGCCTGGTAGGCTGCCATCCATGGGGTCACACAGAGTTCGACACGACTCAAGTGACTTAGCAGCATGGTGGGTCATGCTCACTGAGATGGGGAAAAAGAATCTTGCAGAAGAGATAAAAGTTTAAGCATTGGACATGATGTCTGCAGATGATTTTGAGATGTTCAGGGTGCAGTAACATGTGAGTCAAAGATGTGACCTGTGACATAGGAGGTCCTAAGTGCTTGGGGGTGAGGGTTCATAAGTATTGATAGCAATTGTTGGGAAAGGTAGCCAGTGGCTTCTTCATGGGCAAGAATGTTCACAAAAGTGAAACTAGGCCTATGTTTTTAGAACCGTTGAGATTTAAAAATAGAGCTATATGTTTCAGAATAAGTGGCTATAGTTGTAGGAAAAGCTCAGGGAATTAGAGCATGTTTCAGTTGGAGAAATTATAAAATATATAAGGCAATAATATAAAGTCAGATTATAGAAGAAAGAAAATATATCTTTAAATGTTAAGTAAAAATGTATTTTCTCACCTTAATGATATGTTCTTTTAGTGTATTGACAGAAATAGAGGCAAGGTAATTTAAGAAATGAGTGTTAGATAAAGAAATAGAGAATATGAGGAACATGTAGACTCTTAAGAGAAAGGTCAGGATAGCAGTAAAAAAGGGAATGGATTTGAATAAACATGCTTGATTTTTAAATATAATAAAATTTTCTGACATTTATTCTAAATATGAAGGATAAGACACCACGGTGAAGTTGACCATAGAAGTAAGAGGTAGAGTCGATAAGATGTCATTAGAGTGTCAGAGAAAATGTGATCATATATTAAGAAAAGGAACAGTTCTTCAACCTAAACAACACTAAATAATAACCATGTCTATGTTTAAAATATAGAATGAATCAAAGAAAACTCTACATCTGTATGTGCAATTACATTGAGTGTGTTTTGTTTTCTAAATAGAAATAAACAGCTTAATCAGGTTAATATATTTGAGCAAATACTAAAGAGAACTTTGTACTCATAGCACTCTCTTCTGAAAGGTATAGAGAACTAGTCTAGACGGATGTGTGAAGAGGCCAGTGTTAATGAACAAGAACAAGGATTTGTGGCATGAGTTCAACAGTAGAATCTCTGTAGTATATATCTAGCTGGTTCACATAACATTTTAAGACCAGCAAGAAAAGTAAGCAAACTACCTGAAAATCAATGGTTTTAAGCAGTGGAGTTTCTTGTCCTAAAGAAATAAGCAGCCACTTCCATCCAGACTTGCATGATACACAGGCTTTCAGTGTGTCTTCCATTGGGATATCGGCTTAGAGAATGTATTAACAGTGTCTTGCCTTTTTCCTGGGCTCTTGTTTGTTTGATTATTCGGTTTCCATTTGCATATTTATTTATTTATTTATTAAGCCATAATACCTGCTACTCACTAGCCCTCTTCTTTGAGGGCTTAATACTGAGTACTTTATTTGGTTGACTTAAGATAGTACAAGAAGGATTTGCATAAATGAACCCCTTAATTCGTGTAGCTTAAAAATCCATTCTCCGATAATGTAGCTTAAGAGGGGTACAAAATCTTGTTCAAACAAAAATTGCATGAAAAGTTCTGCATTTTAGGACAAAGGCAGATAGGAAGATAAGTATTACATGCACAATTAAAAGAAAAGAGGTTTATAATAACCACTAAAATAGAAGCACAAAAGTTATTGTATGGTGAACACAATAAATTATGGAAACAACTCTACCAAACTGGATTGCTTTGCAATTTTATAAACATTTTGGATTCTGATGACACTGCAGTTGATAAGCTAATAAACAGGTTCAAAGGCATATGCTCCTAAGTCACTTCAGTCGTGTCCCACTCTGTGCTACCCCATAGACGGCAGCCCACCAGGCTTCCCCATCCCTGGGATTCTCCAGGGAAGAACACTGGAGTGGGTTGCCATTTCCTTCTCCAGTGCATGAAAGTGAAAAGTGAAAAGTGAAAGTGAAGTCGCTCAGTCGTGCCCGACTCTTAGTGATCCCATGGACTGCAGCCTACCAGGCTCCTCCGTCCATGGGATTTTGTAGGCAAGAGTACTGGAGTGGGGTGCCATTGCCTTCTCCATCAAAGGTATATATTTAGCTTAAATACGGTATTTTTACTGAAAATGTATGAATGCATATTTTCCACCAAGGTTTGTATAGGCAAATGATTCCTTTTAACATGAATACATAGTAATCAGTGGCAAGATTTTTGCAGAAAATACATACATAGTGTATTTTCTGCTGTCTTCATCTTTTTCTTTAGAAAAGATCAAGAAGTTAGACACTTACAAACAATCTATGTGTAGAATTTTTATATTTTTTAGTTAATTTGTCTGTTAAATACCTGGCATATATTACTATTTTGAAAGGCTTGTTCAAACTTTTCTAAATATTTCAACAATGATTTTATAGAAAAACACTACTTATTTTCAAATCCTAATTTATGTAATAGTGCATAAGATAGTTTATAATATTTAATGAAATAGCTATCATGAGTGAAAAAACTAGCAGAGGTTTGAGAGCAGACATTTAGAAAATTCACTCAACTGGTAAGATTAGTAGAGAGCATGAAGTAGCCCGTTATAGTTGGGGCTTTGTGGTTCACAAATATGACACAATGAGTTTAAACAAGAAGCAAGCATGCTTTAATCCAGTAGTCAGATTGTGTTAAAAAATAGTGCCATATAAGTGTGATAAAAGTACATAGATTAAGAAAAGAAAGAGTAATTATTACTTATTAACAACTAAACATAAATATTTTAGCAAAGTATATAATGTGTTTTCATTGGAGTAAAAACTTAAAACATTGCTAATATTCATTTTTAAAGAGAAAAGAAGGAATGCTCAATAATGGAATGCTCTCTTGACACTAAAGAAACTAACACATTCATTCATTACCTAAAATCATGTCTGATTTTCTTAAACAATATGGACGGCTGGAAACACTTTGCCAACAAAGGTCCGTCTAGTCAAGGCTATGGTTTTTCCAGTGGTCATGTATGGATGCGAGAGTTGGACTGTGAAGAAAGCTGAGCGCTGAAGAATTGATGCTTTTGAACTGTGGTGTTGGAGAAGACTCTTGAGAGTCCCTTGGACTGCAAGGAGATCCAACCGGTCCATTCTGAAGGAGATCAGCCCTGGGATTTCTTTGGAAGGAATGATGCTAAAGCTGAAACTCCAGTTCTTTGGGTACCTCATGCGAAGAGTCGACTCATTGGAAAAAACTCTGATGCTGGGAGGGATTGGGGGCAGGAGGAGAAGGGGACGACAGAGGATGAGATGGCTGGATGGCCACTGACTCGATGGACGTGAGTTTGAGTGAACTCAGGGAGTTGGTGATGGACAGGGAGGCCTGGCGTGCAGTGATTCATGGGGTGGCAATGAGTGGGACATGACTGAGCGACAGAACTGAACTGAACTGAACTGAACCGAAACGCTTTAATGTTCTTGAAAATATGACTAATCATTTATATTTAGGAAATAAAAAGTGAGAAAGGAAGAAAGTTAAATATGCATTATAATATGACCCCAGATGATGAGTAAATTGTGTCTTTAAAGGATTTATCATATTAACAAAACTAAGTGATTTTTGACAGAATTGCTACATATACATACTGACATAACTTGAAGTTATTAAAATGTTGAATATGATGTTAAATGTAATATTATGCAAAATGTATTCAAATTTGTTGGGACATGAACATTCATGATAACTTATTGGAAAATAGCATAATGTTTAATGATAAATGAAAATGTGTCAAATTGATGAGAAAGCATCAAACTGAGTGCCACAGTATCTGTAATGTTTTCAGGTATAGCTGAAAATTTTCATGTGATCCAGAAGAGAATTAACAAAACAATTACTATAAATAAATATTAAATATAAAATTTTCAATTATGTGGGGGCATTTAGTGTACTGCATGATAAAAATATATATTAAAAAACATTTGCTTATATTTTGGCTTTATAATTTATGATTATTTTTTCCTTTTCTTTCTCTTCTGACGTTTATAGGTATCTGGAAAAATCTCTGCTTATTTGAATTTTCTTTAAAATGTACAACATCACAGTAAGTTGAACCTCATAACTCATATTTTGACCAAGAGCTAAGAACTTTACTTTAAGATAATTATCATTTTTATACTTTCGTTGTTTATTTTCTATTAGAGGTAGGAAAAAAAAGCAGCTTACAAAGTTGCTACTATATGCCTAGAATTATGTTTATAAAAGTAACAATACACAAATATATATGAATTAATGTATCTAACATCTATGACTATTACCAAATAGATATTCTATAAGTAAAAATATGTCTTCAAGTTTTCCAGTATCAAAGGAGTAAATATTATATTTAAGTAATAAACTCATGTCCTCTTTAATCTTCTTAATATTAACTTTTTCTTTTCCATTTTTTCTTAAAAATGTTACTCAGGATTTATTTCTGCATAAACTATTTTAAAGGACTTCGTTTTCTTATATGTCTATTTTTATTTTACTCTTTTAGTGATTTTCTGTTTATGTTTTATTTTCTCATTTTAAAAATTTATTTTGTTGCACTTTTATAGAATATTTAGTAAATGTTTGTAATTTTTAAATTATTTAAAAAATTTTAAAAACCTTGTTATAAAATGTTTATAAATTGTATAAAATGTAATTTTTAAATTTTTTAAACAATTTTTAAAAAACTTGGGATGACCCCAAGGGATGGTACGGGGAAGGAGGTGGGAGAGGGGTTCAGGATGGGGAACATTCGTGTACACCCGTGGCTGATTCATGTTGATGTATGGCAAAACCAATACAATATTGTAAAGTAATTAGCCTCCAATTAAAATAAATAAATTTAAATTAAAAAAATTTGTTATAAAATGTTTATAAATTTATAAAATGTTTATTTTTCATTAAAAGTTAATACAAGATATTGATTATATTCCCCATGTTATATAATATATACTTTCTTATTGACTAAATGTTTCATACATTGAAACTCTCTCCTGCAACGTGAGGATGTTAGGAGACAGGGATTTGGGGAGGTAATCATGATTAAGTGAGGCCATGATGGCGGTGTTCTCATGAATAGAATCTGAATCCTTACAGAGTTACAAGAAAAGTTTTCTGCCCTATCTGCTCTCTGAAATGTGAAGATACAATGAGAAATTATCAGTCTACAAACAGGAAGAAAGTTCTCACCAGAACTCATGTTGGCACCTTGATCTCAGACTTTTAGCCTCTCAGTTCAGTTTGGTTCAGTTGCTCAGATATATTGGACTCTTTATGACCCCATCAGAGAAGGCAATGGCACCCCACTCCAGTACTCTTGCCTGGAAAATCCCATGGACGGAGGAGCCTGGTAGGCTGCAGTCCATGGGGTCACTAAGAGTCAGACACGACTGAGCGACTTCACTTTCACTTTTCACTTTCATGCATTGGAGAAGGAAATGGCAACCCACTCCAATGTTCTTGCCTGGAGAATCCCAGGGACGAGGGAGCCTGATGGGCTGCCGTCAATGGGGTCGCACAGAGTCGGACAAGACTGAAGTGACTTAGCAGCAGTTACGACCCCATGGACTGCAGCATGCCAATCTTCCCTGTCCATCACCAACTCCCAGAACTTGCTCAAACTCATGTCCATCGAGGTGGTGATGCGATCGAACCATCTCATCCTCTGTCACCCCCTACTCCTTCTGAGTTCAATCTTTCCCAGCATCAGGCTCTTTTCCAGTGAGTCAGCTGTTCGCATCAGGTGGCAAAAGTTTTGGAGTTGAGTATCAGTGCTTCCAATGAACATTCAGGACTGATTTCCTTTAGAACTGACTGGTTTGAACTCCCTGCAGCCCAGGGGACTCTCAAAAGTCTTCTCCAACACCATAGTTCAAAGGCATTAGTTCATCAGTGCTCTGCTTTCTTTATGGTCCACTCTTACATCCATACATGACTACTGGAAAAACCATAGCTTTGACTATATGGAACTTTGTCAGCAATGTCTCAGCTTTTTAATTGCTGTCTTGGTTGGTCATCGCTTTTATGCCAAGGAGCAAGCATCTTTTAATTTCACGGCTGTAGTCACCATCTGCATTGATTTTGGAGCCCAAGACAATAAAGTCTGTCACTGTTTCCACTGTTTCCCCATCTGTTTGCCATGACGTGATGCCATGATCTTAGTTTTCTGAATGCTGAGTTTTGAGCCAACTCTTTCACTCTCCTCTTTGACTTTCATTAAGAGGCTTTTTAGTTCTTCTTCACTTTCTTGCATAAGAGTGGTGTCATCTGCATATCTGAAATTACGGATAGTTCTCTCAGCAATCTTGATTCCAGCTTGTGCTTCTTCCAGCCCAGCGTTTCTCATGATGTACTCTGCATAGAAGTTAAATAAGCAAGGTAACAATATACAGCCTTGATGTACTCCTTTCCCTATTTGGAACCAGTCTGTAGTTCCATGTCCAGGGTTCTAACTGTTGCTTCTTGACCTGCATAAAGATTTCTCAGGAGGCAGGTAAGGTGGTTTGGTATTCCCATCTCTTTAAGACTGTTGCACAGTTTCTTGTGATCCACACAGTCAAAGGCTTTAGCATAGTCCATAAAGCAGAAGTAGATGCTTTCCTGGAATTTTCTTGATTTTTCTATGATCTAATGGATGTTGGCAATTTGATCTCTAGTTCCTCTGCCTTTTCTACAACCAGCATGAACATGTGGAAGTTCATGATTCACGTACTGTTCAAGCCTTGCTTGGGGAATTTTGAGCATTACTCTGTTAGCATGTGAGATGCAGTAGTTTGAACATTCTTTGGCATTGCTCTTCTTTGGGATTAGAATGAAAAATGACATTTTCCAATCCTGTGGTCACTGCTGAGTCTTCCAAATTTGCTGGCATATTGAGTGCAGGACTTTCACAGCATTACCTGTTAGGATTTGAAATAGCTCAACTGGAATTCCATCACCTCCACTAGCTTTGTTCATAGTGATGTTTCCTAAGGCCCACTTGACTTTTCATTCCAGGATGTCTGGCTCTAGGTGAGTGATGACACCATCATGGTTATCTGGGTCATTAAGATCTTTTTGTATAGTTCTTCTGTGTATTCTTGCCACCTCTTCTTAATATCCTCTGCTTCTCTTGGGTCTATACTGTTTCTATCTTTTACTGTGCCCATCTTTGTATGAAAATGTTTCCTTGGTATCTCTAATTTTCTTGAAGAGGTCTCTAGTCTTTCCCATTCTATTGTTTTCCTCTATTTCTTTGCATTAATGACTTAGGAAGACTTTCTTATCTGTCCTTGCTAATCGTTGCAACTCTGCAATCAGATGGATATATCTCTCTTTTTCTCCTTTGCCTTTTACTTCTCTTCTTTCCTCAGCTATTTGTAAGGCCTCCTTATACAACCATTTTGCATTTTTGCATTTCTTTGTCTTGGAGATGATCTTGATCCCTGCCTCCTGTACAACGTCATGAACCTCCGTCCATAGTTCTTCAGGCATTCTATCTAATCTAATCCCTCAAATCTATATAATCACTTCCACTGTATAATAGTAAGGATTTTGATTTAGGTCATACCTGAATAGTCTAGTGGTCTTGTTTTTGCTGACTGTATAGAGTTTATCCACTTTGGCTGCAAAGAATATAATCAATTTGATTTCAGTATTGACTATCTGGTGATGTCCATGTGCCTCTATAAATAAATAAATTTCTATTATTATCTACGGATCTATGGCACTTTGTTAGAGCAGCATGAACTAAAAGTTTGTTGTACATTTGTTTTCAATACATATTTATAAAAAATATTACTTCAATAGTATCTTCAATTACTACTGTAGTTTTGACTATCTGGTGATGTCCATGTGCCTCTATAAATAAATAAATTTCTATTATTATCTACGGATCTATGGCACTTTGTTAGAGCAGCATGAACTAAAAGTTTGTTGTACATTTGTTTTCAATACATATTTATAAAAAATATTACTTCAATAGTATCTTCAATTACTACTGTAGTTTTGACTATCTGGTGATGTCCATGTGCCTCTATAAATAAATAAATTTCTATTATTATCTACGGATCTATGGCACTTTGTTAGAGCAGCATGAACTAAAAGTTTGTTGTACATTTGTTTTCAATACATATTTATAAAAAATATTACTTCAATAGTATCTTCAATTACTACTGTAGTTTTGACTATCTGGTGATGTCCATGTGCCTCTATATATAAATAAATTTCTATTATCATCTATGGATCTATGGCACTTTGTTAGAGCAGCATGAACTAAAAGTTTGTTGTACATTTGTTTTCAATATATATTTATAAAAAATATTACTTCAATAGTATCTTCAATTACTACTATAGTTTAGTGCCTTCTGATTTGATACATAATGTTATTACCATTTAGTTCTAAATATCTTGTAATTTCCAGTGTGGGTTCTTTCTAATGCTTGCATTATATTGGACTTCACTTAAAAAAAAAAAAAAAAAGAAAGAAAGGAATTTAACACATTTGTAAGTCATTTTATTTCTAATTTAATTACAGTATTTTTTTTTAAGGTAGAATCTTTGGTAATATTTCTGATATTTTTAAATCTTTGAGACTTCTTGTATCTATATGATCCAATTAACTCAGTGTTTTTATGTACATAAAAATGAACTTTATGTGGACAGAGAAAAAGAGAGGTGTATTCATTCATGTAAATTTTGTTCACATAATTTTGATTTTTAATGTTTTGTATCTGAACTATGTGCAGTTTATTATTATTATTATTTTTTTTTTTTGCATTTTCCAAGGGAATTCATCCCATTCACGTTTAGTGGAATAAATACATGTGGTTATTTAATTGTATTTCATGATTTACTATTATGCATTTAAGTTTGTTTTCATTTTCCCTTTTCCATTTTCCTTCCTTTCCTTCAGTATTCAAGTTTTGATGTATTTCTTTTGTTCCTAGTTTGTTTGTTTTAAGATTCTGTGATGGCCAAGCAGCAGGGAAAGCAGACCAGTAGCATTAAGACTTTATTATATAATACACGACTATAAAATGTCAAACCTTTCAAAAACACTAAAATGTACATAAAGATCTTCAAAACTAATATCAGTTGGAAAATTGGTACTTCCTGATTTTACATGTACAATGACTTACAACTGTCAGTATTTAGATTATATTTTATTTGAATATGCTTATAGTATCAGTTTTCTCACAAAATTGATATTACTTATTGTAGACACAAATTCATAATATGTACTTTTGTTTGAATTTAAGATTCATATTTTATGATAAAAATATTGGATTTCTAATCATAAACACACAGTGTACTCACTTTCATTTTTTGAAGTTACATATAAAATGTCCAACTTCTTAAAGGGAAAATACATCTTGAATAAAAGAGAATATTACATATAAATAAGGTAGTATTCAGTGGAATTATGATGTATATATTCCCAGTGTATTTATGAAATAAATCATTGATTTTTCATAAAAGATATTCAATCAAAATCAATTTATTTATATTTCCCAAGACATGTGTTTGTCTCAAGCGAAGCATTTAAAAGCTAAATAATTTTCTTTTAAGCATCAGGCAGGATATTGATAGCATAATTTAAAGGATTTAACTTCAGAAGCCATGATGAAGGAAATAGTCTTAATGGTGTTAGCAGGATAAAAGGGAACATGTATAGCTGCTAAATGTCAGGCACAACAACTGTGAGAAACTGTTATGCCCCCAAAGGTACTGAAGAAACAGAGTTAAAGCCTTGAAGAGATCAGAAGCCTGAATGAGTGGATAGCTTCACTGAATTGATCATCCAAACAGTATTATTTGGTAGGAATATATGAATTCAGGCTGTAGACTGAAACACACAGAAGTTAAATGATTTGCTCAGGTCGCACCACTCAGAATCCCCTATCTCCTCTTGCATCTAGTAAACCTTATGGTATTGAATTCTGGCTGAAGGAATTCAGGGTATTTCATTGAATTCTGGCTGAAGGAATTCAGACTATTTCTTCTTCCATCTATTAGCAGAGTGAGCACATTTCTAAAGTGACTTTGGAAACTATTTCTCAAAAATTAAAGAGCCTCCATTTTTTTCATCCATTAATAACCAGATGAAACAATATTTTCTGATTAATATGACCACCATTAACTAAGCTCAAGGAGAAGATAATGGCACCCCACTCCAGTACTCTTGCCTGGAAAATCCCATGGATGGAGGAGCCTGGTAGGCTGCAGTCCATGGGGCCTCTAAGAGTTGGACATGACTGAGCGACTTCACTTTCACTTTTCACTTTCATGCACTGGAGAAGGAAATGGCAACCCACTCCAGTGTTATTGCCTGGAGAATCCCAGGGACAGGGGAGCCTGGTCGGCTGCCGTCTATGGGGTCGCACAGAGTTGGACATGACTGAGGTGACTTAGCAGCAGCAACTAAGCTCAAGCATGCATGGAAAAAAATTCTCCTTTGTATTAAGACACTGAAGTTTCAGGAATTACCTATATTTCAGCTAATATTGATACTTAGCTCACCTACAAACAGGGTCTTTATTCTCTTTAGAAGAATGTAACATAAAACTTGTCATATGAGTTTCTACAAGTTTAATCAGATGTGTGTAGTAAATGGAATAGAGTATAGAGATAAATAAATAGGGACATAATATAACAATGAGATGTTAAGATATTATTCTCATTCCAAAAGTATCAAAGTTTCATTTGGTATAATGCACACACAATGAAAGGAAGGTAAATCTATCTGCTGCTGCTGCTGCTAAGTCACTTCAGTCATGTCCGACTCTGTGTGACCCCATAGACGGCAGCCACCAGGCTCCCCCATCCCTGGGATTCTCCAGGCAAGAACACTGGAGTGGGTTGCCATTTCCTTCTCCAATGCAGGAAAGTGAAAAGTGAAAGTGAAGTCATTCAGTCGTGTCCGACTCTT
>NW_011494633.1:1036836-1086415 GCF_000754665.1 Bison bison bison | reverse complement strand
CATCCCTGGGATTCTCCAGGCAAGAACACTGGAGTGGGTTGCCATTTCCTTCTCCAATGCAGGAAAGTGAAAAGTGAAAGTGAAGTCATTCAGTCGTGTCCGACTCTTCGAGACCCCATGGACTGCAGCCTACCAGGCTCCTCCATCCATGGGATTTTCCAGGCAAGAGTACTGGAGTGGGGTGCCATTGCCTTCTCCAAAATCTATCTAGTGATTCCCTAAAGATAAAGCCCACATTGAAGTAAGTAGACTATTCTTACAGTGGAATCCCACCCAAAGTTCAAGGGGGTAAGACATGGTAGGTTATAGAGAATTTGAGGGAGTGGTATATTTTAAAATGTATGATTGTCTAATTTGCTGGTCAAAAATCAATCACTTAAGAATTAGCTAGAATAGTTTCTGGCATTAACTATAAAGTCATCACCAATACGGAAACAACATCTGCTTTTTAGTGTTTAATTAATTTAATCAGAGGGATATTACACAGTTAATTATGAGTAATAAATAGAATAAATTATTAGAGTGCAGAATTCTGCTAAGGACAAATTTTAGGTGCTTTGTGAATAAGTAATAAGAGAGCAAGTGACCACATCAGTTCATACATTATAAGTCAAGTCGAGCACACGGTGAGCCAGGTTCCTCAATCAAAACAGCCCTGTTAGAGAAACAGTCACTGTTTTAGCTGAGCTTATTGTTGCCTATCAGAGAAGGCAATGGCACCCCACTCCAGTACTCTTGCCTGGAAAATCCCATGGACGGAGGAGCCTGGTAGGCTGCAGTCCATGGGGTCTTGAAGAGTTGGACACGACTGAGCGACTTCACTTTCACTTTTCATGCATTGGAGGAGGAAATGGCAACCCACTCCAGTGTTCTTGCCTGGAGAATCCCAGGGACGGAGGGGCCTGGTGGGCTGCCGTCTATGGGGTCACACAGAGTCGGACACGACTGAAGCGACTTAGCAGCAGCAGCATTGTTACCTATAGAATCCCATGGACAGAGGAGCCTGGTGGACTAGAGGCTATGGGGTCACAAAGAGTCAGACACGACTGAAGCGACTGAGCATGAGAGAAAGCAGCCACAACACCTAAGAAATCAAACATTCTATAATATGATAAAGTTACCTACATACACCGTATACCAATTATTCTCTTAACATGGAATGTCCAACAATTATCACATTAAAACTCAATTTATGTTTTATTTTATTTTGCTGGTTTGTTATTAGATTCTTCAAAGACATATTTTCTGTCAGAATTCTGTATGAACCTTAAAGCAGAATAACTATATATCTCCTTTCATTTAAATAAAAAAACCCCAGACAACAGGAAAAAAACATACTGACCAAATAAATTGCTTTAGCAATTTAATAGAAACATAATCCAAACAGAAAATACACCTCTTTGAGAGAGAAATATTATGTCAGGAATTACATGTATTCTTTTCATACATATATTTATCAATGAGTATTTCCCAATTTTCTACAGCAAATACATGTGCTATGGCCAAATGTATATGATGAAAAGCAGTATAGCCAAAAAATAACGCATATTAGTTAATAAACAAGTAATTATAGTGTAATTAATTAAATATTAATCCACAGTGAAAATCCTGTTTATTTAGTTTCTAATTAATGATATTGCAGGTTGTGTTGGTAATTTTGATATCATCTCCTGTGAGAATCATTTGATTCACATATTTAATGCAATTCTGTTTTTGAAAATTTATTTATGTCTTAAAAATAATGACAGCTTTTCACAACATAGATTTTATTAGACACTTATTTTTCTCAATGGAGAAGGCAATGATACCCCACTCCAGTACTCTTGCCTGGAAAATCCCATGGACGGAGGAGCCTGGTGGGCTGCAGTCCATGGGGTCACTAAAGAGTCAGACCTGACTGGGTGACTTCACTTTCACCTTTCACTTTCATGCATTGGAGAAGGAAATGGCAACCCACTCCAGTGTTCTTGCCTGGAGAATCCCGGGGAGAGGGGAGCCTGGTGGGCTGCCGTCTATGGGGTCACACAGAGTTGGACACGACTAAAGTGAATTAGCAGCAGCAGTTTTCTCAAATATGGGAACCAGCTCAGCAATTCTGATTCATGTGCAAATCCGTACATGTAAGGGAGTTAAATGCAATTAGAAACTCTGATTGTAATACACACACACACACACATATACACCCACACAGGCATACATACACCCACACATACTCAAGGAGTCAATTCTCAGGTGCATTCTACATAACCCTTTAAAGGTCCCAGGAGGATCAAACTCTAGCTCCCCAGTATAGTATTTAGCTCAATAACTCACAGCTGGATTGTGTTTGGTACGGTCAGGCCACTCAAGATGACTATTCTCTTGTTCTCTGTGTATCCCCTGCCTGAGCAGTGCCTGCTTTTACCTCTGTCCTATGCTTGTAACTGATCTTCTTTTGTATTTGCCTCAGGCCTCAGCTGCTGATTGTTCTCATCAAAGGCCAGGTGAGGGGCTTGCTCCTCTACTGGTTTCCCTGGTAACTAGGGAGCTCAGCTGAAATCAATTCCCCTTGTAACTGATAATCGCTCCTCTCCTGGCAGGAGCAATGACTGCCGCCAAGTCCTGCCTGCAGGTCACGGTTCATAGTGGGGCACTGCCCAAGATCTCGCCTCAGACAGGTAAGCTTCCCCATCCACTAAACTGCTGATCTCTCTCCTGCTGACTCTGTCCTCTTTCTTTGGTTTTGAAGCTAGGCAAGCACAGGCCTTATAGGCCTGTGGGGTTCAGCCCAACCGTTTTTCTCCCGTTTCCTCATCACAGTCTCTCATTCCTGCTCCTTGGGGTCACTTCCCCAAGTAATCTGCCTGTATGCAAGCCCTTGACTCCAGCTTTGCTTCAGGGTGCAAACCCAGGTTACAACTCTTGGTTGTAGAGGCCCTTGAGAAAGTATAATTTCAGGATGCAATTCTGAAGGTGGTATTTAACCCATTGGTCAGATATTGAAGGTTATAACTTGTGGTATATGGAGAGGTAAAAAATATAAAATAAAGCATTATTTGCTACAGCGCTTGACTATGGTGTGTTCAGAAGGTGAACCATTGGTGTTTTGAGGTAGCAGTATCATTTATAATGTATGAAGGCAGTCAAAACTGTGAGAATTGTAGAGTGAGAGGACTCAGTAAAATGCTTTACATACCTTCCCAAACTGCCTAAAATCAGAATAGCCAACCAACAAATCCAGGCATACAACTAACAACTAATGCCCCAAGGCATTATTAAAGCAACTTATCCTGTATAGACTCTGAGCAAAACATACTGAAAATCAGACACAGGATTTAATTTTAAGTAAAAGCTACAAAAGATGAATACATTGTTTCAACAAGTCTTCTAAACTGAAGTCATGGCCCCCACAGGAGAGGAACAAAATGACACCTGTGTTGTGGGACAAAGTCATTAGGGAAAACAGTTAAGGATCTTCTAGTGCAGATCTGTTGATAGCTGGAGCTGTGCTCCCTCTCTGCTATTTACCTGGGCCCAAAATGGCACCCTACTCCAGTACTCTTGCCTGGAAAATCCCATGGACAGAGGAGCCTGTTAGACTGTAGTTCATGGGGTTGCTAAGAGTTGGACACGAAGGAGCGACTTCACTTTCACTTTTCACTTTCCTGCATTGGAGAAGGAAATGGCAACCCACTCCAGTGTTCTTGCCTGGAGAATCCCAGGGATGGCGGAGCCTGGTGGGCTGCCATCTATGGGGTCGCACAGAATCGGACACAACTCAGGCAACTTAGCAGCAACAGCTGCAAACTATGGTGGAGGTAATGAAGATAATGATGACATCCTTCAAAAGATCCCATGCATATGTTTCTACGCTCATTACCCCAATCCTGCAGCAGGCCACCACCGACCCACGACTCCACTGGAGACTCCTAGACACTCCCAGGCAAGTCTGCGTCAGTCTCTTGTGGGGTCACTGCACCTTTCTCCTGGGTCCTGGTGCACACAAGTTTCTGTTGTGCCCTCCAAGAGTCTATTTCCCAGTCCTGTGTAAGTTCTGGCAACTCTAAGGTGGGGTTAATGGTGACCTCCTCCAAGAGGGCTTATGCCATACTCAAGTCTGCTGCATCCAGAGCCCCTATCACTGTGGCAGTCCACTGCTGACCCGCACTGGTCATAGGAAACACCCTATTCCAAAAACACAAGAGAAGACTCTACACATGGACATCACCAGATGGTCAATACCAAAATCAAATTGATTATATTCTTTGCAGCCAAAGATTTAGAAGCTCTACACAGTCAGCAAAAACAAGATCGGGAGCTGACTGTGGCTCAGATCTTGAATTCTTTATTGGCAAATTCAGACTTAAATTGAAGAAAGTAGGGAAAACCACTAGACCATTCAGGTATGACCTAAATCAAATCCCTTATGATTATATAGCAGAAGTGAGAAATAGACTCAAAGTATTAGATCTGATAGAGTGCCTGATGAACTATGGATGAAGGTTCGTGACATTGTACAGGAGACAGGAATCAAGATGATCCCTAAGAAAAACAAATACAAACAACAAAATGGCTGTCTGAGGAGGCCTTACAAATAGCTGTGAAAAGAAGGGAAGTGAAAAGCAAAGGAGAAAAGGAAAGATATACCCATTTGAATGCAGAATTCCAAAGAACAGCAAGGAGAGAGAAGAAAGGCTTCTTCAGTGATCAATGCAAAGAAATAGAGGAAAACAATAGAATGGGAAAAACTAGTGATAACTTCAAGAAAATTAGAGATACCAATGGAACATTTCATGCAAAGATGGGCTTGATAAAGGACAGAAATGGAATGGACCTAACAGAAGCAGAAGATATTAAGAAGAGGTGGCAAGAATACACAGAAAAACTTTACAAAAAAGATTTTCACGACCCAGATAACTACAGTGATGTGATCACTCACCTAAGAGCTAGACATCCTGGAATGCGAAGTCAAGTGGGTCTTAGGAAGCATCACTATGAGCACAGCTAGTGGAGGTGATGGAATCCCAGTTGAACTATTTCAAATCCTGAAAGATGATGCTATGAAAGTGCTGCACTCAATATGCCAGCAAATTTGGAAGACTCAGCAGTGGCCACAGGACTGGAAAAGGTCAGCTTTCATTCCAATCCAAAACCAAGGCAATGCCAAAGAATGTTCAAACTACAGCACAATTGCACTCATCTCAAACGCTAGTAAAGTAATGCTCAAAATTCTCCAAGCCAGGCTTCAGCAATATGTGAACCGTGAACTTCCAGATGTTCAAGCTGGTTTTAGAAAAGGCAGAGGAACCAGAGATCAAATTGCCAATGTCCGCTGGATCATGGAGAAAGCAAGAATGTTCCAGAAAAACATCTATTTCTGCTTTATTGACTATGCCAAAGCCTTTGACTGTGTGGATCACAATTAACTGTGGAAAATTCTGAAAGAGATGGGAATACCAGACCACCTGACCTGCCTCTTGAGAAATCTATATGCAGGTCAGGAAGCAACAGTTAGAACTGGACACGGAACAACAGACTGGTTTCAAATCAGGAAAGGAGTATGTCAAGGCTGTATATCATCACCCTGCTTATTTAACTTCTATGCAAAGTACGAAATGCTGGGCTGGATGAAGCACAAGTGGGGATCAAGATTGCCAGAAGAAATATCAAAAACCTCATATATGCAGATGATACCACCCTTATGGCAGGAAGTGAAGAACTAAGGAGCCTCTTGAATAAAGTGAAGGAGAAGAGTGAAAAGTTGGCTTAAAGCTCAATATTCAGAAAACTAAGATCATGGCATCGAGCCCCATCACTTCATGGCAAATAAATGGGAAACAGTGGAAACAGTGACAGATTTTATTTTGGGGGGCTCCAAAATCACTGCAGATGGTGACTGCAGCCAGGAAATTAAAAGATGCTTGCTCCTTGGAATAAAAGTTATGACCAACCTAGACAGCATATTAAAAAGCAGAGACATTACTTTGCCAACAGAGGACTGTCTAGTCAAGGCTATGATTTTTCCAGTAGTCATGTATGGATGTGAGAGTTGGACTGTAAAGAAAGCTGAGGTCCAAAGAATTGATGCTTTTGAACTGTGGTGTTGGAGAAGACTCTTGAGAGTCCTTTGGACAGCAAGGAGATCCAACCAGTCCATCCTAAAGGTAATCAGTCCTGAATATTCATTGCAAGGACTGATGCTGAAGCTGAAACTCCAATACTCTGGCCACCTGATGTGAAGAACTGACTTATTGAAAAGAACCTGATATTGGGAAAGATTGAGGGCAGGAGGAGAAGGGGACAACAGAGGATGAGACGGTTGCATAGCATCACCGACTCAATGGACCTGAATTTGAGTAAACTCCGGGAGTTGGTGATGGACAGAGAGGTCTGGCATGCTGCAGTCCATGGGGTTGCAAAGAGTTGGTTGTGACTGAAATGAACTGTAGAAACATTGATCCTATGGCATGGGAGAGAAACTTCATAAAATGAGGAGATGTGACACACCTGCTCACATTCATAAGATACTCCCTCTAATTTAAAACACAAAACTTTGTGTCTCACATACTGCTATTAAGAGTCACATTGCTTGGTGGACTTTTGGAAATTGAAGGCATTATTGATCAAGATTATTGCAAGCTCTAAGCTTCCAAAGTGGCTCAGCGGTGAAGAATCTCCCTGCCAATTCAGGAGGTACAAGAGACATGGGTTCGATCCCTGAGTCGGGACGATTCCCCTTGGGGGAACAAATGCCAACCCACTGGAGTATTCTTGCCTGGAGAATCCCATGGACAGAGGAGCCTGGTGGGTTCCAGAGCGTGGGGTATCAAAGAGTTGGACACAACTGAGCACACATACATGCATACATTGTGATCTCTAAATGAGACCCAGCCCTCTGCAGGGTTCAGTTGTGTGGCCAGCTTATAATGACCTGGTCTGATCACCCAGCAGATCCTGTGGTGCTATCTGTGATAGATAAAAATGCTGGGTGGTGCCCTTACCACCCCTCTGTGAGAATCACAGGGTAAAATTCTATGATTATGGAGAAAATACTTATTTTGCTGCCAAAAAAAAAAATCACTTGTAAAGTGAATCCTTTCATGTTACTGGTTGATGCTAAAAGACTGTGAAAGCAGAGCTGTTCATCATGAGCTTAAATTTATTTCACCTACTGAGCCATAACTTGGAGTAATGTGATGGCAGCCCATTATATAACAGACAGAAAACACATTTGGTATTAGATCTGAGAAGATCCAGAGGGCACAGATTGGTTATAAAAAAAGACTACTCAGAGAGAGATACATTTTTTAAAATCTTAAAAAATGTCTTCAAAAGTATTTTGAAAGTTAATATATGCATAAAGCAAAAACAGAATGTGATATAAGAGGAATTCTTAGAGCATAAGAAAAACATCTTTAAGAGAAAAAATGGAAATATTCACATGTCTTCTCCCTTCTGTATCCCTTTCTCAGAACACTAGCAAAACAAATCCATGTTATAACAAAAATAACCTCAAGCAACAAACTTTTTATGCTATATAACTGCTTTTAATTTTCCACTAGAAATATATCATCACTTCATTTTACATTGAATATTAATTATGCAATTGTTTTAATCCAAACATTCTTCATTGGTTTGTATTTTTAGAAAAAACATTTTAGGTGAACAGCAAAATGTAGTTTTGTTTATAAAATGAAATGTGTACTTTATAAACTATGAAGTTATAAAGACAATGATAAAGGAGGGAAAATTATCCTACAAAATAGTTAAGAATCCCCATATAATACAGATTCAAGAAGCAAATAGTTTGAAGGAATAAACTTAATTTTTCAAAATTTTATATTATAGAAATTTTATGAAAATAACTAATTGAATTAATGGCAACAATTGTATATCTAAAAAAAGCTCAATCATATATGAAGGAGGCTCTCAGGAGGTGATAGTTTAGTCAAGTGAGCTGAAATTATCATCTTTTATTTTCTAGAGTCAATTCATGTAGTGTCTAAAATTGATACATAAAGAGATATAAAAAACTGAGGGTTACGAAATGGCGAGGTGGGCCAAGAGAACTTTTTTGTGTGTTTTATTTTCTTTTCAAGTGCATATATTAGTTTTATAACACTAATAAAATGAAAACAATGCTATAACAGTAAGATTTTTGTGTTCTTTATTGATCATGTTGAAAAGCTTAAAAAGTGTAAAGGCATCTATTGTTGATTCTAATAAGGAAACAATTCAAATTGGATGCAGCTATACATAGGTCCTGGCATGATGAAAATTTTAATTTTGTTAACTCTATTTTCTTAGTCTTTAAAAATGAGTGGTATTAATAAAGCAATAATAATACTCTAGGTTAAAGAAATGTTAATTGAAACCTTAGTTTAGGCATATCTGGCATTTCTAGCATTGATATTTCTTGTAGTCTGTTTGCTCTGAATTAAGATTTTTTTTTTCTCTGAACATACTGCTATAGACTGAATGTTTATGTCCCCTAAAAATTCATTGGCTGAAGCAGTAATTCCCATCGTGATGGTATTTGGAGGTGAGGCCTTTGCAAAGCAATTAAGGGACAAGGGTGGAGGCATCCTGATGGGATCAGTGTCCTTATTAAAAGGAAGAAGCCAGAGCATTTTTTCTACAAGACAGGACTCAGCAAGTCAGGAAGAGGACTTGCTCCAGAACCAAACCATGGTGGCACTCTGATCTTGGACTCCCCACATTCCAGGACTGTGAGAAATCATTTGATGTTATTTAAGCCACCCAGTCTGTTTTTTCTTAATGCAGCCAAAACTGACTAAAGCACATATGACTCAAATGAAGATAATAATAGGGTTGGTTTAGTCACTAAGTTGTCCGAATCTTGAGACTTCATGGACTGTAGCCTGCCAGACTTCTCTGTCCATGGGATTTTTCAGGTGAGAATACTGGAGTGGGTTGCCATTTCCTTCTCCAAATAACAGGGTTAAGTGGACTAAAACTCCATGTTCTAAATTTCCAATTTTTGCTTTCTGAACATTCATCCCAGATCATTCCACTATTCTTTATTTTTCCTTGTTGCTTTTTGTTGTTTTGATATATCTTTTAGAACTGAGTGGTTTCTCATTAGGGTTCTGTTCTCTTAAAAGCTAGTTGTAACTTATTTCCAGAGCTTTTTGCAGTGGCATGTAGCATTATAGAAAACTATTGTACTTATTTATTATTCTTGCCAAAACATCCTCCCACGTGGTCAGTTAAAACTTTCCTCATGATCCATTGAAACAATATATGGGCAGTACAAGAAGGATTCCTCTTTATCCGTAGAATTATGCTAATATTATTAATTTTGCCTTGAATGACATGAAATTACTATAAATGTTGTGGTCATTATATTCTTGTATATAACTGTGGTTGTACTCTGGTGTTAATAAAAATCTATAGATTTTTTTCATACTTCTTTGAATTTCAATTATATATTTTCTGTAAATGATATGCATTTTCTCAGTTCCAGTCCATAAACTTTAAATTTTTTTTGCAAATGCTAACCCAAAAGCAATCAATTAACAAAGAATGATAAAATATATCCCTATATATTACTCAATGTTTTCATTTCACTCTGAGTGTGAAGGGAAGGGAAGGACTGATGAAAATAGATGATGAACTCTCTATTTTTCACAGCATTCCTCCTTGCATGAAAGGTGAGTAGTTGTAGCTAGGATTTTGCCATAGAATAGATGACTGTTGGAGGAGGTCATCAAGGAGACATGACCACCGGTTGACCTGGGAAGGGTGGACCTGAGCAAGACAATTACAGGCTCCCTCCCTTCTCCTCTAGGGCTTCCCTGGTGGCTCAGACAATAAAGAATCTGCCTGCTATGTGGGATACTCGGGTTCAATCCCTAGGTCGGGAAGATCCCCTGGAGAAGGACATGGCAACCCACTCCAGTATTCTTGCCTGGAGAATCCCATGGACAGAAGAGCCTGGCAGGCAATGTCCATGGGGTCACAAAATGTCAGACATGACTCAGTGGCTAACACTTTCACTTCCTTCTCCCTCATCCTTGAATATACACTCCACTTGCCCTTCCCTGCTCCCAGAATCTGCTGCAAGGATACAGCTTTGAAATAGAAATGTGTGCCGAGACTGTCTGGACTGAACTCAAGTAAAGCCTCTATGTACAATTTTAGTATTTGGTGGGCAGGTGCAGAAATTTACTCATCTTGCAGTCATCTAAGAGAAGTGTTTACATTCCCTGGCTTATTAAACTGGATCCCCATCAATCGGGAGAGGTCTGCCTCTTTCTTTGGTCTCTCCCAGCCCTCTGAGTGTGGATGCCAGTTTCAGATTATACCTAGGAAGCTCCTGAGAAAGTTGGGAAGCAACAGTGGCATAGCAATTTGATTAAATTCGTAATGAATCTCTCATTTCATATCTCCTAAAGACCATTAAATACTTTTTTATTCTCCTTGACTTTGTTGCATTCTCAGCTGTAATTCTTGGATCTTTTTCATTTTTCACTTCTACAATATAAAATATTCTTTTAATTGAAGCACTAAGGTTTTTAATTCCAAGGTCAAAATTTCCTTATATCTTTCTTTACTCTCCTGAACTATGATTACCTTATAACTTTTTCATTTAATATTTTTAAATGTATAACATTTTTACTTTGATATTTTAATGATAACATAGTTTCTTTAATATCTCTGAAATTATATCTATACTATTTTTTTTTTAGTTTTTCTTCTGTGAATCATTTTTTTGGGGGAAGCAGGAGGCTATGTGTACTGAGTTTAATGTCTTTCTTTGTATGTTTGTATTATCCTCAAATATTTAATGATTATTTGATGACTATTCAGCTTGAAGATGCATATTTTTTTTTTGACTTGTAATTTAATATGGCCTCTAATTATGCTGGTTCCCTTCATTGAAATTTTGGTAGGACAAAATGAGTTCTATTCCCTAGTGAAATGAAGGTGTAGCTCATTTACATGTCCATTCTTTCTGATGCTCATAATTTGAGACTTTGCTCTTCTCTAACCTCGACACCTACAGTGAATGTCACCAGTTTCTACACTTGAGTTTCAGTCAGTTCTAGATTTAAGTCTGGAGCAAATGTAAGAGAGAACTATTTATTTTCCTCTTTTCCTTAATTCACACTTAGTGTCTTTGAAGTAGGAAGGTTTTACCTGAGGTTTTGTTTGATTCCTTTTATGTCTTTCTTTTCCTTTCCTAAATAACATCAATTGTTTTTAAAGAAATTAGCTTGCAGTGCTTTATAGTTTGATCATGCTACCAACAACTGATACATATGTGGAGAGCTGAAGAATCCTGGCTATCCCAGCAATTCTGAAAGCAGTTCTTTAATTCTTTCCTGATTAATTTTGAAGATGCTCCAATTTCTTTGTATTTGCTGACTTTGTGCTTGAAGTTTATCTGTTACTACTTCCCCTTTCTTTGAGTGTGTGTTCCTTTTCCATCCTTTGCATTTTTAAAGAATTATTTAAGGTTTTTTTTAATTATGTAATTTTATGGCATTTTGATATATTTTAGTTTTCCATTCTTATCTAAACTTGAACCTTTTCATTTCAAATTTCATATGCTTCTGTGACATTAATACTGTTGAATACATTTTGGTAATTACTTTTAAAAATGTACTTGTCTAATTTATTATGCTTATAAAATAATAGTTCATAGCTGACCCACTTTTCTAGGAAACATAAAAAAAATTGTTTCTCAGTAAGAGATAGCTTGTTTAATTTCTCTAGGCATTTGCATCGATGTATTCCAACTTCTAAAAATTGTTCACTTAATAAAATATGATTAGGCTAATTTATCCATTTCAATTTTATCTCAAAGCTATTATCTCATATAACTTCAATTTGGTGATGTGCAGCATCTCCATTAACCATTTTCTGTGCAACTCCTCAGTTACCACTGCCAATTTCACTAGAAGTATTAGTGGGTTTAAGTATTTCTCTATAAACATAAACCTATGTTTATTAAATTTAATAAACACACACTACATATAAGATGTCGATTTCAAATGGATTTCATTTAAACAAGTCCACGGAACTCTG
Source organism: Bison bison bison (assembly GCF_000754665.1). Classification (NCBI taxonomy): domain Eukaryota; kingdom Metazoa; phylum Chordata; class Mammalia; order Artiodactyla; family Bovidae; genus Bison; species Bison bison. Next base: position 1,074,382 of record NW_011494633.1, on the reverse strand, counting down.
TGAACTGTAGCACAAAATAGGTGCCATGAAGACAGTTCTGTAGAGCTGAGTTAACAACGTTGTTAGTGAATCTCTATGAAAGTAGAGACTTAGTTTCTTGATGAATGTTTTAAATATTAAGTTAGTTGGGTTTTGATTAATTCATAAATGATATTAAGACATATCTAAACACCTTATTAAGTCTAATCAAGGCTTATTTTTAAAAAATTAAGAAAGTAAGCATAATTAAAATCAGGGTACCCCCAAGAATATCATTTCTAACAGGTCTGGTACACTAAGACTATATTTTAACATGTGTAATCAACTCTTCTATTTTTCCTATTGCACAATAAGAAAAAATAACATTAATAGTCTTTTTAAATTTTTTAATCTAAAAGAATTTTTCATACTCTACATTTAATGTCACTTTCTGACCTCTTTGCTAAGAGAAATAACCTTCAAAATAACTAATTATACTCATAAAATATTTCCCATATAGTTAAAAAAATGCATTTAAGATAAAACTTAAAAAAATAACATACTTTATTTAAACTTTTCTCTTTCACCTTGAAGCTTACCTAAAGCTTTAGTCTTATCCTACAGTTCATTAAAGCAACCTCTGTTTTTTAAATTAAAATAGTGTTTTCACAAAAAGTGGCTTAATAAACTGTGGGACCTCAGAGTAATCTAACCTATATCTAATTCTGTGTCTACTCTCCACCTTCTAAAATATAAAAGAAATCAGAAGAAATTTTGTGATTTTGAGTGTTGACAGATGTTTGTGATCAAAGGTGCCCAATAGATAATAGCCAGCTTCAAAGCTAAAAACAAAGGAATATTTTAAGAGGTTAAGTTTATACCTTATAGATAGATTTTGGTATTTTATTCCAATTAAAATTAATTTTCTACATTTACAAAAATAAAATTATTCCACATTGTCATATAGTCATGGCAAGCTATGTTTCTATACCAGAATTTAAACTTTCGTAATGTAGAGTTAGGCTCAGCTGATAAAGAATCCACCTGCAATGTGTGAGACCTGGGTTCGATCCCAGGGTTGGGAAGATCCGCCAGGAAGGGAAAGAATACCCACTCCAGTATTCTGGCCTGGAGAATTTCATGGACTGAATAGTCACAAAGAGTGGGACATGACTGAGTTATACAGAAAGGTCACAGTATTTACATCAGATAGTTTTATGCCATTTGTAAAATAATTCCTGTCATGCTAGTAGACACTGCACTGACCAACTTGGGCTTGGCTACAACAACCAAGTTGTTAGCTTAGGTCCAGTAGCAATCCATCACAAGATGAACTGATTTGGAGCTGAACCTGGGTAGGGGCATGATTCAGAAGATTAATATTGTCAAGATTGTAATAATCTTCAAATTTCCTATAAATAAGGACTATGTATACCATAGATGTGAAGAGCTGACTCATTTGAAAAGGCTCTGATGCTGGGAAAGATTGAAGGCAGGAGGAGAAGGAGGCGACAGAGAATGGGATGGTTGGATGGCATCACTGACTCAGTGTACATGAGTTTGAGCAAATTCCAGGAGATAGTGAAGGACAGGAAAGCCTGGCATGCTGCAGTCCATGGGGTGGCAAAAAGTTGGACATAACTTAGCAACTAAACAATAGCATAGGAATTATCCTGTATAACATTTGTAGATAGGGATTCTTAAAGACCTGCTTTCATAAAGTAAAAAAAAAAATCAAAACAACCTCAGTATATAAACATGTGGACTAGGAGGTTTTCTTGCTTTGTCCCCAATTGACTTGGAACCCACAACTGAATCCCGGTCAGTTGTCATGATGTCTATTAATAAAAGCGAGTATGTGATCAAGGGTTGATTATACTAGATAGGCATAGTAAATATCTCTGTAATTCTTAGTGATTTCTTCTATAATGGAACTGACCTTTACCAAGATTATACAGTGATATAGTGGAATACTGTCATTATCAGTCAGATCAGATCCGATCAGTCGCTCAGTCGTGTCCGACTCTTTGCGACCCCATGAATTGCAGCACGCCAGGCCTCCCTGTCCATAAGTTCTATGATAATACTGGTACTGATTATCAAAATATTTGGAGATCAAATTAAAGTCTTTTAAAACTGTATTCTGATGGAAAATTACTGCCTAAGGAAAAACTGGCTTTAGCTAACCATCAGCTTGTTTCTATGCTAAATATTCCTGTTCAAATTTATCACATGGTACATAGATTAAGGAGGGAAATTGAGTAATTAAATAACATAAAATATGAAAATTTATGTAATGGCCCTATAGAATAGATTAATTTTTTTTCAGTCCAGCCTCTACCATACTAGCTCCCTGAAATGTTAAGCAAATGCAAAATGCTGTTCTTTTTACTTTATCAGGTACATAAATGCTATACTAAATGTCAATAACCAAGAAAATATTATCATGTATTTTCCAATAGAAGGCATTCAAGGGCCAGATTTAAATCAGTTAATTCAGGAAAGAATTAACTCTGTTGGTTGGGTTATGCAAACCCCGCATATTTCTAGGAAATACCTGTCTTTAGCCAGGGTCCTTTGCTGGTTCCTGAGATCTAAGCTCTTACAATATTATACAGGATAAGAGTGTTTTATCTGCCAGAGGCCTTTGCAACATTCACTACCATTTGTTTAAATAGTTTATGCTAACAGTATGATTTAGGGTGAAATTCTCTCTTTGTATGCTTGAAACCGTGGGCCATGTAGTATCAGTTGATCAGAGAGTTTATGCTAGCAATATAATTTATAAGTAATGTCTTTCTTTGCTCTGGGCAGCTGGCATCTGAGCAGCTGAGGCCAGTTATACAGATGCATGACTGTATGTTTGAATTTCAGTAAAACTCTGGATACTGAGACGTGGGAGTTCGTCCTTGGTTGGCAATGATTTACACATATTATAATACATTGTTGCTATGAAAAACAAGTGAAGTCATGCAATTCTAGGACAGGACATTTGGAAGTTTGTGTCTGGTTTCTCCCGGGCATTGTTCTTCACACTCCTCCTGGGCATTGTTCTTCACGCTTCTCCCATTGCTGGAATATATGCGTACCTATATGTGTAATAACCTAGGACGATGAGTCTAACAGCTTTTCCGAGTTCTGAGAGTCCTTCTGGTGAATCATTGGTCCCAAAGCTCGTCTTGTGAAACCCCAACTTACAGCTCCTTTCTGATTAATGGCAGCCTCTGATTAATGGCAGCCTCTGATTAATGGCAGAAAAATTGGCTCATATTTACAAAATACATCTGTTCTTTGAGCTTTTGGGAATATAGTATCTAAATTAGAATTACCATCAATTTTGCACTTAAAAGATCAAAGTACAAAGCCATTGTTCTCTAGTAAAATAGATTTCAAAACACATACACACAAACAAGAGAATTAAATGTGTGGACAGCAGGGATTGATATAAATATAAACTTTCAAGGTATGTCAGTATATATTATAGTCAGCATATTTTAAAAGATAATTTGCTGCTGCTGCTAAGTCGCTTCAGTTGTGTCTGACTCTGTGCGACCCCATAGACGGCAGCCCACCAGGCTCCCCCATACCTGGGGTTCTCCAGGCAAGAACACTGGAGTGTGTTGCCATTTCCTTCTCCAATGTATGAATGTGAGAAGTGAAAGTGAAGTCACTCAGTCGTGTCCGACTCTTAGCGACCCCATGGACTGCAGCCCACCAGGCTCCTCCATCCATGGGATTTTCCAGGCAAGAGTACTGGAGTGGGTGCCATTGCCTTCTCCAAAAAGATAGTTTAGGTCTAGGTTATTTATTTTAAAAAATCTGATTTAAGAAAATATATTACCAGGCCCTCAAGTAGCTCATGAATAATTATTTTTTCAGTATTTCTTATTGCTAATATAATTTATTGTTAGAAAAAATATTGTTGACCCTTATAATAAAAATGTTAATTATCCAGTTTAATGCAAAACATATGTCAGGTTCTGAGTTAAATTATTCTCCTCTCTTTTCATCATTTGTTCTAATCCTTGTTGTTGTTCAGTTGCTAAGTTGTATCTGACTGACTCTTTGTTTTGTAACCCCAAGGACTGCAGCATCCAGGCTTCCCAGTCCTTTACAATCTCCCAAATTTTGCTCTAACTCATGTCCATTGAGTCAGTGATGCCATCCAACCATCTCATTCTCTATTGACCCCTTCTCCTCCTGCCCTCAATCTTCCCAGAATCTGGCTTTTTTCCAATGAGTTGAATCTTCACGTCAAATGACCAAAGTATCGGAGCTTCAGCATCAGTCCTTCCAATGAATATTTAGGGTTGATTTCCTTTAGAATTGACCGATTTGATCTTCTTGCTGTCCAGGAGACTCTCAAGAGTCTTCTCTAGCACCACAATTTGAATGCATCAATTATTTGATGCCCAGCCTTCTTTATTGTTCAACTCACACATCCATACCTGACTGCTGGAAAAACCATAGCTTTGAATATACAGACTTTTGCCAGCAAAATATCTCTTTTTAATACACTGTTTAGGTTTGTCATAGCTTTTCTTCAAAGGAGCAAGAGTCTTTTAATATCATGGATGCAGTCACCATCCCTAGTGATTCTATCACATACTTTTAGAGGAAATAAAACATTCAATATCTCTCTGAAGGCCATCTCATTAGTAACTTGTAAAGCTGAGCCTGTGATCTGTGTTTATTACACATGTGTGTTTGCACTCAGTATAAGTAAGTATGTGGCTGTTGTGTAGGGTATGTATGAATATAGTCATTCTACACAACCTAAATATTACATCAATCAGAATAGTCTATTCTAAAATTCATCTGAAAATACAGTATCCATTATAAATCCCTTATAAATAACTTTGCATGTTATCCATTATAAATAACTTTGCGTGTCAAATCTGAGAATGAATTTAGTGATTTTTTTAGAAGAAAAAGGATGACAAGTAAGACTATTTGAAAAATATATTTGAGTTCTTAATTCTTGACTACTAGGCAGACCTGTACTGGTATATGTTTTTCAGTTTATGAACATGTGGATACACTTCATGTAGGTAGGATGCACTTTTCTCCATATAAAATAAAGTAGAAAAGGGCTTTGGCTCTCATTAAGGGCATGACTCCTATTTATTTAATTATCTCTATTTATTAACTTGTATATTTGTTGAAATAACATTTATTTGCAAACTATTCTGGATATTTTGGTCACTGGAAATGCACTGGTGAAAAAAAAAGTGATATCTGAGTTCTTTAAAATGAGTTTTGTAGAGTATGTAAATATTAATTTATGTAGAAGAGATATCAGTCAAGAGGGAGCATCAAATATTTAAACTGAAAGCAAGGAGCAGGCAGTTTACTTGGAATAGAAAACGCATAAGGAAGTTTTAGTATTTAATAAGCCACCAGACATCTTTCTTTTTGCCATGTCATATATACTAGACTTCATTGCTATCAGTTCAGTTCAGTCGCTCAGTCGTGTCCGACTGTTTGCAACCTCATGGACTGCGGCACGCCAGGGCTGCCTGTCCAACACTACCTCCCAGAGTTTACTCCAACTCATGTCCATTGAGTCGGTGATGCCATCCAACCATCTGATTCTCTGTTGTCCCCTTCTCCTCTGGCCTTTAATCTTTCCCAGCATAGGGGTCTTTTCAAATGAAACAGTTCTTAGCATCAGGTGGCCAAAGTAATGGAATTTCAGCTTCAACATCAGTCCGTCCAATGAACATCCAGGACTAATTTCCTTTAGGATGGATAGGCTGAATCTCCTTGCAGTCCAAGGGACTCTCAAGAGTCTTCTCCAACACCACAGTTCAAAAGCATCAATTCTTCGGCGCTCAGCCTTCTTCACAGTCCAACTCTCACATCCATACATGACCGCAGGAAAAACCATAGCCTTGACTAGACAGACCTTTGTGGGCAAACTAATATCTCTGCTTTTTAATATGCTGTCTAGGTTGGTCATAACTTTTCTTCCAAGGAGAGAGCGTCTTTTAATTTCATGGCTGCAGTAACCATCTGCAGTGATTTTGGAGCCCCCCAAAATAAAGTCAGTCACTGTTTCCACTGTTTCCCATTTATTTGCCATGAAGTGATGGGACCGGATGCCATGATCTTCGTTTTCTGAATGTTGAGCTTTAAGCCAACTTTTTCACTCTCCTCTTTCACTTTCATCAAGAAGCTCTTTAGTTCTTCTTCACTTTCGGCCAAAAGGATGGTGCTATCTGCATATCTGAGGTTATTAGTATTTCTCCTGGCAACCTAGATTCCAGCTTATGCTTCTTCCAGCCCGGTGTTTCTCAGGATATACTCTGCATATAAATAAATAAGCAGGGTGAAATATACAGCCTTGATGTACTCCTTTTCCTATTTGGAACCAGTATGTTGTTCCATGTCCAGTTCTAAGTGTTTCTTCCTGACCTGCATACAGATTTCTCAAGAGGCAAGTCAGGTGGTCTGGTATTCCCATCTCTTTCAGAATTTTCCACAGTTTATTGTGATCCACACAGTCAAAGGCTTTGGCATAGTCAATAAAGCAGAAATAGATGTCTTTTTGGAACTCTCTTGCTTTTTCAGTGATCCAGCGGACGTTGGCAATTTGATCTCTGGTTCCTCTGCTTTTTCTAAAACCAGCTTGAACATCTGGAAGTTCACGGTTCACGTACTGCTGAAGCCTGGCTTGGAGAATTTTAAGCATTACTTTAATAGCCTGAGAGATGAGTGCAATTGTGCAGTAGTTTGAGCACTCTGTAGCATTGCCTTTCTTAGGGATTGGTGTGAAAACTGACCCTTTCCAGTCCTGTGGCCACTGCTGAGTTTTCCAAATTTGCTGGCATATTGAGTGCAGCACTTTCATAGCATCATCTTTCAGGATTTGAAATAGCTCAACTGGGATTCTATCACCTCCACTAGCTTTGTTCATAGTCATGCTTCCTAAGTCCCATTAGACGTCACATTCCAGGATGTCTAGCTCTAGGTGTGTGATCACACCATTGTGATTATCTGGGTTGTGAATATCTTTTCTGTATAGTTTTTCTATGTATTCTTTCCACCTCATCTTAATATCTTCGGCTTCTGTTAGATCCATACCATTAATGTCCTTTATTGAGCCCATCTTTGCATGAAATGTTCCCTTCGTATCGCTAATATTCTTGAAGAGATCTTTAATCTTTCCCATTCTGTTGTTTTCCTCTATTTCTTTGCACTAATCACTGAGGATGGCTTTCTTATCTCTCCTTGCTATATTTTGGAACTCTGCATTCAAATGGTTATTATCTTTCCTTTTCTCCATGCTCTTTGCTTCTCTTCTTTTCTCAGTCATTTGTAAGGACTCCTCAGACAGCCATTTTGCTTTTTTTGCATTTCTTTTTCTTGGTGATGGTCTTGATTCCTGTCTCCTGTACAATGTCACAAACCTCTGTCCATAGTTCATCAGGCACTCTATCAGATCTAGTCCCTTAAATCTATTTCTCATTTCCACTGTATAATCTTAAGGGATTTGATTTGGGTCATACCTGAATGGTCTAGTGGTTTTCCCTATTTTCTTCAATTTAAGTCTGAATCTGGCAATAAGGAGTTCATGATCTGAGCCACAGTCAGCTCCCGGTCTTGTTTTTGCTGACTGTATAGAGCTTCTCCATCTTTGGCTACAAAGAATATAATCAATCTGATTTTGGTGTTGACCATCTGGTGATGTCCATGTGTAGAGTCTTCTCTTATGTGTTGGAAGAGGGTGTTTGCTATGACCAGTGCATTCTCTTGGCAGAACTCTGTTAGCCTTTGCCCTGCTTCATTCTGTACTTGGTACCAGGAAGATACCAAGGCAAAATTTGCCTGTTACTCCAGGTGTTTCTTGGGAGAAGGCAATGGCACCCCACTCCAGTACTCTTGCTTGTAAAAGCCCATGGATAGAGGAGCCTGGTGGGCTGCAGTCCATGGGGTCGCTAATAGTCAGACACAACTGAGCGACTTCATTTTCACTTTTCACTTTTCACTTTCATGCATTGGAGAAGGAAATGGCAACCTACTCCAGTGTTCTTGCCTGGAGAATCCCAGGGACGAGGGAGCCTGGTGGGCTGCCGTCTATGGGGTCACACAGAGTCAGACACAACTGAAGCGACTTAGCAGCAGCAGCAGCCAGGTGTTTCTTGACTTCCTACTTTTGCATTCCAGTCCCCTATAATGAAAAGGATATCTTTTTGGGGTGTTAGTTCTAAAAGGTCTTGTAAGTCTTCATAGAACAATTCAACTTCAGCTTCATCAGCATTATTGATCGGGGCATAGACTTGGATTACTGTGTTATTGTATGGTTTGCTTTGGAAACAAACAGAGATCATTCTGTCATTTTTGAGACTGCATCCAAGTACTGCATTTCAGACTCTCTTGTTGACCATGATGGCTACTCCATTTCTTCTTAGGGATTCCTGCCCACAGTAGTAGATGTAATGGTCATCTGAGTTAAATTCACCCATTCCAGTCCATTTTAGTTCTCTGATTCCTAAAATGTCATCGTTCACTCTTGCCATCTCCTGATTAATCACTTCCAATTTGCCTTGATTCATGGACCTAACATTCCAGGTTCCTATGCAATATTGCTCTTTACAGCATCGGACCTTGCTTCCATCACTAGTCACATCCACAACTGGGTGTTGTTTTTGCTTTGTCTCCATCTTTTCATTCTTTCTGGAGTTATTTCTCCACTGATCTCCAGTAGCATTTTGGGCACCTGCCAACCAGGGGAGTTCATCTTTCAGTGTCCTATCTTTTTGCCTTTTCATACTGTACATGGAGTTCTCAAGGCAGGAATGCTGAAGTGGTTTACCGATTCCCTTCTCCAGTGGACCACATTTTGTCAGAACTCTCCACCGTGACCAATCTGTCTTGGGTGGCCCTACATGGCATGGCTCATAGTTTCATTGATTTAGATAAGGCTGTGGTCCATGTGATTAGAATGGCTTATTTTTCTGTGATTGTGGTTTTCAGTCTGTCTGCCCTCTGATGAAGAAGGATAAGAGGCTTATGAAAGCTTCCTGATGGGATAGACTGACTGAGGGGGATACTGGGTCTTGTACTGATGGGTGGGGTTATGCTCAGTACATCTTTATTCCAGTTTTCTGTTGATGGATGGAGCTGGGTTCCCTCCCTGCTATTTACCTGAGGCCAAACTATGTTGCAGGTAATGAAGATAATAATGACCTCCCTCAAAAGATCCCAAAAGATCTCATAGCCATACTGACTTTTAAAATCCAGGAGATTCTTATGAAATATTTTAAACAGGTTAGGTGTTATATTAATAATTCAGATTCATTCATTTTCAAGTAAATACTGTCTTCCACATTCTAGAATAAGTGTTAGTTTCTAGAAATAAAAAGATTCAAACCAGGTGTTATTCCCCCAAGTACTATCAACCAGTCTTTATGGATAAGAACTGTTGAGAGATTGAACCTGGAGAATGTCTTTCAGGTCAACTCCAAGGTCAAGTTGCCCACATACATATTTACTAAAGTTTTTTTTTTTTTTTTTTCTTTTAAAGAAGACATCTCACATGAGACAGGGTACTCAGGGCTGGTGCACTGGGATAACCCTGAGGGATGGGATGGGGAGGGAGGTGGGATGGGAGTTCAGGATGGCAGGATACATGTACACCCATGGCTGATTCATGTCAATGTATGGCAAAACCCACTACAGTATAGAAAAGTAATTAGCCTCCAATTAAAATAAATTAATTAATTTAATAAAAAATAAAGAAGACATCTCTAATATGCAATGCCATTCAAAGGTAGATTTCCCTTTCTTATTTTTTTGGCCATGCTGTGTGGCTTATGAGATATTAGTTCTCTGATCAGGGATTTAGCCAGGCCCTTGGCAGTGAGAGCACAGTCCTAACCACTGGATCATCAGGGAATTCTCTGGAGTTTCTTTCACTGTATTCTTCCACAAATTCAGGTTGGCTAATTTGGAATGCCTAAAGTAGTGTTTTATAAATTGAATATTAAGAAATTATTCATCTGTCTCTACTTTCCTTGGTCATTGTTTTGCACCAGTGCCTCCTGTTTAACTTAGGATGGTTAAAACGGTTTTTAAAAATAAAGTATATATTTTAGTCAGGAAAATATATATAATGACTATCTCAAATATTATTTGATAACTGATATGAATTCACGGAGGAAGACAACTCAGGGGTTGTGGCTGTTTCTGATGCTTCCAGTTTCCATTTTGTGGCAAGTAAGTAATGGTTAAAACTTACTTCCAGGCAACTGATGAGTTCTTTATTGCCACACCCCATTAATGAATGGAAATTGAAGACTACCACAGAGGAAGAGAGGCAGACAGAGAGTATTGTCAGACTCAGCTTTGAAGTCAAAATTCTAGCTCCAACAATCAAGTTAGCTTATAATTTAAAGTGTCTGGTTAAATAATTACAAGAGAAATGTTTCAACTTACAAAATCTGGACAGAATAATATCTCCTCTTGCTACAGTAATTATAACTGCTATTTAAGGGTTTCTCAAATATATGTCTCCAGATAATTACTTGCAGATACTGCCAAATTCAGAATATAACTGAAATTTGCTTTCTTAAATGGAGTAAAGATGGCTTTATGGTTTGCTTCTCACTTTTATTTTCACAAGGTCCTCAAAATTATGTTCTTCACGGAGATAATGGTTTTTCTAGCTGAATCTTCTATGGATAAAATATGTTTTTTCTGCTTTCACTTAGCAAGGTCCATCTTTAGGAATTATATGACACAGTTTAACCAAATACACTATAGATTATGACAAAAATATTCTTGCCTTTTAACCAAGCTGCATAATTCTTTGAATCCTTTTCATTTTTCCATTATTAGAGATAAGTGCCTTTGTAACTACCTTTTCAGAAAAGGTAATGAACACCTGTGCCTGATCTGAATTGTGAAAAAACTTATTTTCCTCATGAAACATGAAAAGCACAGTGGAATTCTGTTACAATAATAAGGATGAGTAGTTTAGATGAATCTTTTTTTTTTTAGTGGTCAGTACAGGCCAGTAGCCACCCCCTCCCCAAATGCTTAGTTTTACTGATTCAAGCATTTCCAAAAGATAAAATTGTTCTCTTTCCAAGGAAAATATATTATGTAGGGTATGCACTTACTAGAAACGTTATTATGAACTGTAATTAGGAGTCTCAACACCTGTAACAACAAAGTAGCTCTCAAAAGTTTTTAAATTATTAAGGTTTTGTCACAGAAACTGAAAAATTTTCATTTTTCAAGATCTAAACTAGCCAGCTATTTGTCTAAGACTATAACATTTGGGAGAAAGAATCCCACACTTGAATTTAAGTAATTGCCAGCAAAGCACTTGTTATCCTTGGAAAGTATATTATCTGCAACAGTATGTAGAATTATGTGCAGTTGTTTCAAGGAAAGAGTTTTTTAAAGTTCATTCAAAATAATAATTTCAGAGTAATGAATGTTTCCTGAACTAAATTAGCCATTCCAAGAGGTTGGAGAACAAACAAGTGGAATGAAGAGATGGACAGTATATTCTGCTAAAGAACTTGTCCTTCAAGGAAGGAAAGTAGATGTTCTTTAGTCTGTAACTCAACTAGCCATAGCTGATGAATATTATCCATATACTGAGATGGAAAAATAGGTGTCCAGTCAGTCAGTCATGCCCAACTCTTTGTGACCCCATGGACTGCACAGCACACCAGGCTTCCCTGTCCTTCAGTGTCTCATGGGGTTTGCTCAAACTCATGTCCACTGAGTCGAGAATGCCATCCAACCATCTCATCCTCTGTCATCCCCCTATCCTCCTGTCTTTAATTTTTCCCAGAATCATGGTCTTTTCTAATAAGTTGGCTTTTGGCATCAGGTGGCCAAAGTTTTGTAGCTTCGGTTTCAGCATCAGTGCTCCCAGTGAGTATTCAGGTTGATTTCCTTTAATATTGACCAGTTTGATCTCCTTGCTGTCCAAGGGACTCTCAAGAGTCTTCTCCAGCACCACAGTTTGAAAGCATCAATTCTTTGGCACTCAGCTTTATTTATGGTCCAACTCTCACATCTGTACATGACTACTGGAAAAACCATAGCTTTGACTATATGAAGCTTTGTCAGCAAAGTGATATCTCTGCTTTTTAATACACTGTCTAAGTTTGTCATAGCTTTTCTTTGACAAAGAATAAAAGCAAGTATCTTTTAATTGCATGGCTACAGTCATTGTTTCCCCATCTATTTGCCATGTAGTGATGGAACTAAATGCCATGATGTTAGTTTTTTGAATGTTGAGTTTGAGGCCAGATTTTTCACTCTCCTCTTTCACCTTCATCAAGAGGCTCTTTTGTTCCTCTTCACTTTCTGTCATTAGAGTGGTGCCATCTCCATATCTGAAGTTATTGATATTTCTTTTTTATATAAATTTATTTATTTTAATTGAAGGCTAATTACATTACAATATTGTATTGGTTTTGCCATACGTCAACATGAATCTGCCACGGGTATACACGTGTTCCCCATCCTGAACCTCCCTCCCACCTGCCTCCCCATACCATCCCTCTGGTTCATCCCAGTGCACCAGCCTGTATCATGCATCGAACCTGGACTGGCGATTTCTCCCGTCAATCTTTATTCCAGCTTGAATTTAATCTAGCATGGCATTTCACATGATGCACTCTGCATATAAGTTAAATAAGCAGGGCAACAATATACAACCTTGAAGTACTACTTTCCCAGTTTTGAACAAGTTCATTGTTCCATGTCTGGTTCTAACTGTTGCTTCTTGACCTATATACAGGATTCTCAGGAGACAGGTAAGGTGGTCTGGTATTCCCTTCTCTTTGAGAAAAAGTAATAGACAAGCTCAAAATACAGTCATCAAATTAAAATCTTTCTGTACTATATAAAAAAAATCACCACTTTATTGCTGAGAAGTGTGTGTGTGTGTGTGTGTGTGTGTGTAGTTGCTCAGTCGTGTCAGACTCTATGCAACCCTGTGGACTGTAGCCTACCAGGCTCCTCTGTCCCTAGGTTTCTCCAGGCAAGAATACTGGAGTGGGTGGCCATTTCCTTCTCCAGGGGATCTTCCGGACCTAGGGATCAAACCTGGGTCTCCCGCATCATAGGCAGATGCTTTACCCTCTGAGCCACCAGGGAAGCCTGCTGATAAGACAAAATACTAAAAGATGTAAATAAATTAAGGATACAAAGGTCATTTGATTGGAGGTTTTAATCTTCAGCACACTCATTTAGGGCCTTAAATATTAGGGATACAAGAACTAAAGTTTGAATTTAGTGAGGTTGGTGCTAATTGTGCCAAAAGCTTGGAGGGGATAATGATAATGCACAATTATAAAATAATTGTTTTAATGTGGCAATGGTAAGATCATGAGGTGACACATGCTGTTGTTGAGTAAATGAAAATTATATGCTGCAAAGTATTTGGGAGTTAAAACACAAATGATAGGGATACCGCCTAGTAAAAGTATTAATTGAACATTCTTATTGTAAGTAACTCAAAAGATGTACACAAATTTTGATTTATCCATTCTATTAGTGGACCTTAGTGTCAAATTTTAAGTCATTCATTTTTGTAGAGGTGTTTGGGTGGGCACATGCTTTTATTCCTTTTTCTATTTTTTGGAAAAAATTAGGAATAGAGTGGATGGGTTGTATAACAGGGAAATTTTTAAGATATTCCCTTGTTGGTATGTAGATTTTCCCTGATAGCTCAGTTGGTAAAGAATCTGCCTGCAATGCATAAGACATATGTGTTGACAAGGTATATTTCAACATTGCTAGAGCCTTCTGAGTTCTAGTTCATGCATGAGCACTAAGTCGCTTCAGTCATGTCTGACTCTGTGACTCAATGGACTGTAGCTCACCAGGCTTCTCTGTTCATGGATTCTCCAGGCCAAGAATACTGGAGCCAGTTGCTATATCCTCCTCCAGGGTGTCTTCTTGACCCAGGGATCAAACCTGTGTCTTAAGTCTCCTGCTTTGGCAGGCAAGTTCTTTACTGCTAGCACCACCTGGGAAGCCCAGGTTCTAGTAGGCTTCTTTTATAGATTCCTTGGAAGTTTCTACATAGAGGATAATGCCTATCTCTCACCTCTCGAGACCAACAGGCAAGTTTGTCAATGTCCTTCTTTTGGCAATGATGGAAAGGCAAGAGAACAAAAAGCAACTCACCAGCTTGCACCAAGGACCATTTATGTGAGTGAGACTGTCTTGGATGCTCAGTTTTAGTTAATATGTCAAAAAATGGCTCAGCTTAGCCAAGCCCAAATTCCAACCCATAGAATCCTAAGAAAATAATAATAGTCTTTCTTTTAAGCCACAGAATTTTGGGGATTATATATTTTAAAGTAATTGGTAAGTAAGTCACAGACCAATTCAAACTATATAAACTATAGATACTTTAGAAAACATACGTATACCATCATTTCTAGATTTAAATCAAAATTAATGTATCTTTTTATATTATAAAATCTGTTCCATTGATTTGACATGAAATAAATATCAGAAATATTATTTCTATTTAAATATCACATTTCCGATATATTTTTAAAAACTCACTATTTTATCCTGTAGCTAAGTGATTTTGTCTCATAGAAATTATTAATGCTTTTCTCATTTACATTTTGTTGCTTAATTTAGTGGAATCATTCAAGTGCATTATAAGGTATTTGTTAATTTAAGCAGATTCTCTGTCCTGGTTGAATTTTCAGTCTTGGTTCTGTAAGGGTTAGAATCTGGACCCCTCAAAACCTTAAAGCCTTCAACAAGAATAAAAGCAAAGTACTAGGCTGAGTGCACAGGTAATCGTGCTGCTGCTGCTGCTGCTAAGTCGCTTCAGTCATGTCTGACTCTGTGCAACCCCATGGACCGCAGCCTACCAGGCTCCTCCGTCCATGGGATTTTCCAGGCAAGAGTACTGGAGTGGGGTGCCGTTGCCTTCTCCAGGTAATTGCGCTAGATGCTTTTTATTGCAGAGATCACAGAGAAATTCAGCCAGGGAAGTGAAGTTTGAAACTCACAACTGTTTGAAGGCCAGTTAGCCATGTCTCGTTCCAGTTGTCATTCTGTGTGCGGTATGTCTTACTGACCCACTTCTGCCTTTGGTGCAAGCAGGCAGTTTCCAGTGGGCTCAATTTTGATGTCAAAGGTTAAATTGATTTGGAATTATCTGGGGTCCTCAAATGCAGAGTTGTAAAGCCACTTCTGTTAAGGTGAAGAAGATACAATAACTTTGAAATGACACAGGATTTATAATAACTGATATAAAAATTCCTAAAAATCTCAGGCATCTTAAATACCATCTTCATGCCCTAGTTTTGAATCATATTGTAAGTATACAATATGTAATATATATTGTATATAATATAATACAATATATTTATTAGATTTAAAATATATAAAGAGGAAACTAAAGTTATAAAACCAATTCCATAGGATAAATTGTTGTAATAAGTCACCTTCATGAGGCTAAAATTTTAAAAAATATGTATTTTACTTGCAAAATTCTTAAACTTTTAGAAAACAAGTTATTGATACAAGTTAGTTGAAGAATTCGAAATACAAAATTAGATATCATCCTTCATATAGGAAAAGATGAGACTATTTAAAGACCCAGGTGGCTCAGTGGTAAAGAATCTGCCTACATGCAGGAGATGCACGAGACACTGGTTTAATCCCAGGATTGGGAAGGTCTCCTGGAAAAGGGCATGGCAACCCACTCCAGTATTCTTGCCTGGAGAATCCCATGGACAGAGGAGCCTGGTGGGCTACAGTCCTTTGGGTCACAAAGAATTGGACATGACTAAAGTGAACACACACACGTATCATTATTGCAACATGAGAAAGAATTAGTATGTTAAACAGTTAAAGAAATTTAAAGCTTCTAATATTAAACATTTTGAAGTTGTAAAAAACTATGAATGTGACAATTAAATTAGCATGTTAACTTATTTAGTAAAATCAATAAAAGATACATTTATAATAAAGTATCAAAAGCAGTGACATAAGTCCATAAGATTCAAGTATCTACTCCAAATATTTGGTAGACTATGACCTCATGCAAAGAGTTGACTCATTGGAAAAGACTCATGCTGGGAGGGATTGGGGGCAAGAGGAGAAGGGGACAACAGAGGATGCGATGGCTGGATGGCATCACCAACTCGATGGACGTGAGTCTGAGTCAACTCTGGGAGTTGGTGATGGACAGCGAGGCCTGGTGTGCTGTGATTCATGGGGTTGCAAAAGAGTCAGACATGACTGAGCAACTGATCTGATCTGATCTGATGCTCCTTAATAAATTTTAAAAATTAAAAAATCTTCCAATCACTTTTCTCAAGCCACCAAAGTGCTTAATGAAAATATGCCAACCAGGTTGTGGTAGGATTTTGTTGTCAACATTTTTTTTAAAAAATGTGATGATATAAAATTTGCAAACTTATTTTTAATTCTTAAAAAATGTAAATATCCATTAATTCTGTCACCTGAGTTACATTTCTTAAGAACTGTGATTCTTAACATTTTGATTAGAGATAATTGGGGATCCCCAAGATCCTTTTAAGTTCTGTGTAAGATAAGTAATATTTTCATAATAATACTTAGTTGTAACTTACCTTTTTAATCTTTTTGTATTCTGTATGTCCCTTCATGAATGTACCGAGTACAGAAAGCTTACTGACATGCTTTCTGATTCCACATTTTATTAACCCTTAAAAATACTAACACTTGTGAGCTTTAGTGTACTATTAAATTAGAATTTCCATAATTATCTGAAAAGTCTGTTAAACTTTTTCCCAATTATCTCTGTGGATACAGAATTTTTAATATACCTCAACCAAAACAGCATATTATGACAAATGAGAAACAAGAACAGATATAACAATCCAGATGCCTTACAATAAAACATTAAAAAAAAATACCTACTTGGATCTGCTGGTTCTTAGCTTCAATATGTGGGATCTAATTCCCTAACCAGGAATCAAACCCGGGCCCCCTGCATTGGGAGCATGTAGTTTTAGCCATCGGACCACCAGGGAAGTCTCTAAAAGATATCTTTTAAAATTTCAGAAATGTGAAACAATGGCACTGTCACAGGTTTTTGCTTTGAAATAGTATATTTTTTTAAATATATGCTGTTTATGTTAAGGTATCTGCCTGCATATGGGAAACCTGCATTTGATCCCTGGGTTGGGAAGATGCCCTGGAGAAGGGAATGGCAACCCACTCCAGTCTTCTTGCCTGGAGAATGCCATGGATAGAGGCTACAGTCCATGGGATCAAAGAGTCAGACACAGCTGAGCAACTAACATTTTCACACTTTCACGGTGTTAATGTGTATATCCTTAATAATGTCTTTTTTGACAAAAATAATATAGACTTTGGTAGATAATTCCAACCGAAATCTGAAGAATAAATGACACTTGTGCTCCTTTAATATGTGATAAGACTTGCTCTCCTTTAAGTCTTTCATGCTGTAGAAAAATAGGACAGTGAGCACATTAGTGACAACAAACTTCAAATTTGATTATCAGCTGTGTTAAGAGTACTTGTTGTATAATATCTGTAAACATTTTACATGACTGACAATTTTTATTGTTAGTGCTTGACATAATGTCACTTAACTTGTCAGAAGTGATCTCCTCTACAACAGACATTTGTAATGAAGGTAATAACAAGAACTGTGGTGGTTGTAAAATAGAGGTTTGACCTTAAGTTACTTTGCTGAGCTTTCGATTATTCAATTTCAATAGTAGAAGTTGAAAGATTTTACAGTTTTTAAGGCATAAAACATTTAGCTGTATGCACAGGAATCCACTCAACAATTAGTAGTTCTGAAAAATATTCAGAAGGGCAACAACACCTATTATATATTTTTGAAGTGTGAAGAGAAGTTATTTTTAGAAACAGTAAACTATAAGACACAAAATGTGTTCCAAAAAAAAATCCAATTTAAGGAAAGTTAAGCTAGCAAGAGCCAAATTATCTGTAGGTTGTTAAAAATTGGACCTGTTGTGCTCAATTATAATCTCAACATAAACATAAGTACTTTTCTGAACAACAACAAAGAGTTTTAAATTCTACCTTGTCTTTTGCTTTTGAAATTAACTCAATCATGTTGCATGTTTATTGAAACTCTTTCAGGTGAACATCTGAGTTCAGTACCTGCAAATCTAACTCTTTTGGCAAAATAGCAGGAGACAAGGATAAATGGTAGAAATAAACAATCAGCTTTCAAAATCTGCTGAGAAGAAATGCATAGATCATATATCTGCCACTAATCCTCAATCCCTTCTTTGTTACAAACTGCAAACACAGCTTCCTCTTGAGAAGTATTAGGCCTAAGTCGCATATTTTTCCCTGAAGATATCCAAAATACTATAGTCCTATGAACAGCTTTTGATGTTGTAATCAAAAT
Source organism: Bison bison bison (assembly GCF_000754665.1). Lineage (NCBI taxonomy): Eukaryota > Metazoa > Chordata > Mammalia > Artiodactyla > Bovidae > Bison > Bison bison. The sequence goes on along the minus strand of NW_011494633.1, from coordinate 1,056,021 downwards.
AACCTATCTTACATGTGAATATTATCTTTTATTCCATTTTCAAATTAAACCATCATATGACACTTGCACACCCTACACTTATAACTTAAGATTTAAATATTGCTATATTTAACTCATCCTACTGCACTCCAGAAACAATATTTTTGGTTGAAAATAAATGGATGACTTGTGCCTTACATAATTACTTGAAAAGCAATTGCAGGTGCTTGATGCCACAATACACAAAAGATAAACCAGTCTTTTGAATACTTGAGAGGTAATTTTATTTAATTAAAACTTGAAAACCTATTGGTCTGTAAGCCTTTAGCTTATTCTTATCCTCAAGAATCAACACCCAAATGCAAGATTTATTTTAATTTTTGTTTTTATTTTGTTGTGCTAGGTTGTAGTTGAGGCATATGGGACCTTGAGCCATTGCAGCATGTGGGACCTTTTTGTTGTGGCCTGAAACTCTTAGTTGCAGCATATGGGATCTAGTTCCTGGAGTTAACCCTGGTGCCCTGCCTTGGGAACATGGGGTCTTAGGTACTGGACCACCACAGAAGTCCTGCAAGATTTATTTTAAAAGAAATACTATTTTCTAATAGTGTGAGAAACTGCAAACATAAGGAAAATACATTGTGATTAATTGATGGAAATTTTTTTAAAAGTAGATATAAACTCTTAATCTTAAAAGAATATATAAAACATTTAGCAAGATGATATTGTTTTTCAATTCATCTATTCCTTGAATTCATGTAAATAATACCTCCCAATAAAAGCAGAGAAAATCCATAACAGCACTTGTTTTTAACAAAAAATAATAATCATGTATGTCACATAAATTCAAGAAATGTAACATCAGTATGTCAGTGACAGACTAGACTGAATCTAGTTACCAAGGTCCAGAGTAGTGTTCTTAAGAAATGTTCTAATTTTGAAAGAGATAAGGAAAAGATTATTATTATATTCTTGCAACCCCAACAAAACTCTTTAGGCTAAGAGAGGCCAAGAAAACATGGACATCAATTTTTCTTGAGAGTTTGTTCAAAATTATAGATCAAGTTTCTGGAAAGTTTCAGCTTGTGGCATTTAGAGCTATTAATAATTTGAATTCAGCCCTCCACTGCACAACACTTTCCCAAGGGCATCCTTTGTCTCTTTTGGGAAGAAGATTGCTTCCCTACCCAGTACAAGTGCTAAAACATACAAAGTACACTTTAGAGCAAAACTATCTGACCTATCCATATTAGAATCAGTAAATAAGTTTAGATCAAAGCATTTCATAGGTCAAAAATCAATATAAGAAAACTTTGAATCAACTGTATAATACCTGTATTTTAAATATGCTGTACTTGAAACATAGCCTATATACATAAAAGTTAACATAAAATAGCATGAATTATTGAAGAAATCTGTTATTACAGTGGGAGATTTAAATGGAATTTTCATTAATTGACAGATAAAACAGATAATAACTAGCAAAATAGTATTGAATAGGACAGTAACATATGATATAGAAAACCTGTAAAGAATTCCACTTTCAATAATTGTTCCTTATTTGCAAGCACATATGGAACATATGCATGTAGTAGTTATGATGCAAATCTCAGCAATTTCATTGACAATTTATTATGCATATTGTATTCTTTAGCTACAATGTAATTAAATTGGAAGTTAGTTTTCAAATAATGAATTAAAAGCCAATATATTTGTAACTTAAAAATACTTAATTGAATTATATAATCCTGAATCATTAAATAATTTATCAGATATGAATTATAAATTTATATTTAAAGCATTTTAAATCAAGCATACATGAAGGACTAATCAAAATTTATCATATATCATACAAGTACAGTTTCAGTTTCACATTCATAGTACTAAAAGGCACTTGAAAAGCAGGTAAAAAATATTTTGATCTGGCAGCAGTTTCTAACACATACAAAAAATGTTAAGTGACTAAAGATTAAGCTTGAAGTAAATTGAAGGAAGTCTTTAGCAAATATAAAGCAGAAATAAATGAAATATGGAAAGAGGAAACAAAAGATTTGTTCTTTGAAAACTATCAAAATAGTTTTTGATTAAAAAAAAAAAACATACTATTACAATCAGGCAAACAAGCAAAAAAGATCTTTGGTTAATTAGGAATGAAGAGAACTGATCTCATAAATCATATCTTCAACAGATTAATTTAGGAGACCCTGAAAACATTTCCATTTAAAATCAAGAAGCTGACAAGATGATTTTTACCACTAAATTTATTATCATTGTTTTGAAAGTCATAGTGATATAATAAGAAAAGGAAAATATAAAAATATTAAGAAGATGGAAGTAAAACGTGCATTATTTGCACACCATGTGATTATATAGGAAAAAGATACACTTAAAAGCTAAAATTAATCAGTATACAAAAGATCTCAATGTATGGAGTCTATTGCATTTCTATACAATATAATTATTAGCTCTCAAATATTAGAGTTGCAATTTTAAAATGTCACATTTTACTATTGCAAAAAATCTATGTGCAAAAGATCTATATTGTAAAAAATATATCTATATCCCAGGCCCCTCTGACTATGAGATTCTCTAGACAAGAATACTGGAGAGTGTTGCCATTCTGTTCTTCCCAAATATATAGTATATGGAATTACACAAAAAAATTATAAAAAGTTACACAATAGGCATTTACTTAACTGTAAATCTTATTAAGTCTATAATTATTAAGTCTATAAAAATTATGGCAAACCATGATTTGCCAATAAATCACTTGTAATAAGAGCATCAGACTCAAATTTAACAGGTGAACGGTTATAACCTTTCAAGGAACATGTATATCACTGCATAAACAATTAGGATTTTGTAGACATAAAACATCCATACATAAAATCTCATGTCCTGCTAAAACTAAAACACAAATTAATAAAATGTTATGTGAATTATGTTTCAAAAAGTGAAAAAAAAATCCAAAAACTATAAGAACCTGAATTCTTTCTGTTGGAAACAAGGGGAAAGACATCTCCTCTGTTTACTATGAACTTCCCCGGAGGCTCAGTGGTAAAAGAAATCACTTCTAATGCAGAAGATAAAAGAGATGCAGGTTGATCCTGGGTGAAGAATATCCCGTGGAGTAGGAAATGGCAACCCTCTCCAGTATTATTGCCTGTAATAATCTATGAATATACGAGCGTGGCCGGCTACAGTCCATGGGTTGCAAAGAGTTGGATATATGAGCATTCATGCATGCACATGTCCCTTTACTTATAGCATTTATTAAGAAAATTAATTGTATCTTTTTGTTCTGTTCATTGGAAATGTGTGTATATCTCAAGGATCTGAAAGTCATCACTTTGAAATGTAGTCATCATGGAAACAGTGCTCTATCTCCCTCTTTCTCTAGAAGGGTAAGAGCCAAAATTTGTTGGCATCTAGCTCCAAGATGCCAGAGAAGGCAATGGCACCCCACTCCGGTACTCTTGCCTGGAAAATCCCATGGACGGAGGAGCCTGGTGGGCTGCAGTCCATGGGGTCGCTAAGAGTCGAACACGACTGAGCGACTTCACTTTCACTTTTTACTTTCATGCATTGGAGGAGGAAACGGCAACCCACTCCAGTGTTCTTGCCTGGAGAATCCCAGGGACGGTAGAGTCTGGTGGGCTGCGGTCTATGGGATCGCACAGAGTCGGACACAACTGAAGCGACTTAGCAGCAGCAGCAAGAGCTCCAAGATGCAAACATCCCTCCTTCCTAAGGGTGCATGCATGCATGCATGCTAAGTCGCTTCAGTTATGTCTGACTCTGTGTGACCCCATGGAGAGCAGCCCACCAGGCTCCTCCGTCCACAGCATTCTCTAGGCAAGAATACTGGAGTGGGTCGCCATTTCCTTCTCCATCCCTAAGGATATGAGAAGCTTATTTTTTATTTGAATAAATACCATTAGCTAACACAGAAGTGAAGTGAAATGAAGTGGAGTCTCTCAATTGTGTTCGACTCTTTGCGCCCCTGTGGACTGTAGCCTACCAGGCTTCTCCGTCCATGGGATTCTCCAGGCAAGAATACTGGAGTGGGTTATCATTTCCTTCTCCAGGGGATCTTCCCGACCCAGGGATCGAACCCAGGTCTCCCGCATTGGAGGCAGACGCTATAACCTCTGAGCCACCAGGGAAGTCCAGCTAACACAGAAAACGACTCCAAAAACCAAGTGAATTTAGGATGGTCTATGTCTGACAAATAGATCGTGTGGTCAAGTCCTATTATTTGAGGACTAGGTACTGTTTATTATTGAGAACATGTGTGAGGTGTGTTATATTTGCTTGCCTACATAAAGAAGGTGAGATTTCTTTCAGTCTTTGCAGTCCCTTTAGTAGATTATTTGTGATGCAGCCCACATTGTGGTTTAATGCTTATTCATTAATAAAATTATTTTCTTTCACATCTCTACTTGAGTGGAGAGGTTTTCTGGTTTGGAGGGAGACTGTAATTATGCTTCCCCAACAATTCTGATGATGAAGACTGTCTGGCAGATATTGAGCAAGGCTAGTGAAAGATCTATGGCCACACCAGTCGGTTCAGAGATCTTCCCTCCATTATAACAAGTTCCCCTTCTGGCTCTCCACTCTGTTGGCATACTAGCTGTAGTAACCACCCTTTCCAAATTCAAGATTTTATTATTGAATAAGCTTGGGTAATTTGGCCCTAAAATCCCATCAGAAACACCACATAGTTGGAAAATATGAGAAGCTAGTAATGGTACCTTCAGGTATTACTCTTAAAAAGCCAATATATGTCTGTCATATTTAAAATGAGTATATGGCAATTCAGTCTTGCACTAGCCAAGGGATTTTTTTTTTAATTTTGATGAATTAATATTTTGTTGTATTACTTTGGCAGTCCTCATCTCAAGCAAATATATTACTGGCATTTATAGGATGGTTATCATTCTAAGAAAAATGATTTGGGATAAACAGGAGTAAAGATTAAGGAAAATAGAAGAGGAAATATAAGGATTAATGGTGCTGTCCCTTTCACAGAACGTTCCTCCTCTTTTCTTTGCTGTCTCTGCTTCTCCTGCATTTCTTTACCCCTCCCTGCTTCAGTCTGACTCCTGGGGAAGGGGAGGTGATGGTCTTTTAGTTGGTGGTTGCCTTCACTTGCGTATTTTCATGTGAAAAGTGTGGAGGACACAGCTTTAGTTCCTAATGATTTATGTGCCCTGTGTGAGGACACAGGTTTCTGTTCCTGGGGGCTTAGCCCGAAGTTCATACATTAGACCACCTTCCACCTTCTAGAGTCTCTTCTTATCCACACACCATGTAGCTAGGAAAAGAGATCTAATCAGGGACTAAAGATAACTTGGATAACTGTGGCCCCTATGAAGGCAACAGGATGGAGAGTTGTTACTCTCCATATCTGTAAAAAAATCAATCAAACAAGGCATTAATCTGATAAATGTAAACACAGAAAGAGAGAAAAAAGTGCTGTATAACTTAATTTTGTTGTTGTTTTGTTGCAGTGCTAGGAAAACCAGCTCTCTTTGGATCCCCAGCAAAACTATTGCCCTGAGAAGCTACCCAGGCCTAAAGGTACCTCTGTTTCTATCTATGTGAATTAAAGTTAATTGAGCTTAATATGAAATATTGACATAATATCTGGTTTAGCATTGTTGAGAATTAATAAGATAATGTATGCAAATCTCCTGATATATTTTTGGCACTTAGCAGGCATTTATTTAATGATAGATCTTATTAAGGTTATAATTATCATAATCATAATTTGCCAATGAATCACTTATAATAAGAGCATCAGACTCAACATTTAATAAGTGAGCTGCTTTAATCTTTTAAGGAACATATACATCACTGACATAAACAATTAAGTTATCTTTTATTGTGGAAATAAAACACTAATAAATCAAGTCTAATATCCAGCTAAAATTAAAATATACCACAATGATTTTTTTTAAATTTCAGAGATGCTAGTGGGGCCCGATAATTTACTGAGATATTAATTTGTGTTGTATTCTCCTTTGTACTCTCCATACCCCATTGAAGTGGGTAGAGACACTGTGAGTCTTCGTGCCCCTTCCTTTGTTTTGCAGGCTAAGTAAGAGAAGCAGGTATACAACTGTGTTCCTGATTTTGGGGTTCTAGATACTTAATGTTCCTGAGGGTATTTTGCTGATAGAGAAGAGAAACAGGTGAATGGCTTTTAAACTTGTGAAAAAAGGAGGGAAGCTCCCCTAAGATCCTAATTGATGCTAACATGAAAGGTATGCTGTGACTGACGTTCTTGAGACAGCAGGATGAGAGTTCATAAATATTGCAGGCAGTGTCTGAGTGTGAACCTTAAGGAAACAGGAGCTTGGACTCCATGGCTCCAACTCTTAGAACTGAAAAATCCAAGTCCTTATGATCTGGAAAGTTAGCTTACAGAAATGATGACACAATCAAGAAAAAAATTACACTTTGTTCAGTTTGTAATCACTGCTTAAGACTCCTTGATTCTTCTGTAAAGAGTCTCAATAATGACTGAGTGATTTTCCTAACAGGCTGTACAGGTTCTGAGCCATGTTTAATCTGACTGAAAAATATAGATTTATTTGATGTGTTATCTCTTGCATAATAATTGTTGGGTGTAAAGTTCACATAAAAGAGAGTTTAGTATTTTATTTTTTCTGGCAATCCACTCTTTTTAAAATTTATTTTGCTGAGGTACGTTTGCTATTAATGTTGCATTAATTTCTGCTGTACAGAAAAATGACTCATTTACATATATACACATACATATGTTTATTTTTAATTTCCTTTCCTATTATGGCTTAACACAGGATATTGAATATAGTCCCCTGTGCTATACAGTATGACCTCATTGTTTATCCATTCTGTATTTAACAGTTCTCATCTGGCAATTCACTCATTTTCTTTCAGCTTTTAATTTTATATTGGAGTATATTTGATTAGCTGTGTTGTGTTAGTTTCAGGTGTGATTCAGCAAAGTGATTCAGTTACACATATACATGTATCTGTTCTTTTTCAAATTCTTTTCTCATTCAAGTTGTAACATAATATTGAGCAGAGTTCCCTGTGCTATACAGTAGGTCCTTGCTGGTTATCCATTTTAAATATAGCAGTGTGTACATGTCAGTCCCAAACTCCCTAACTGTTCCTCCTCCCCACCTTCCCCCCAGTAGTTTAGTATTTTAATGTAACCATCTATCAACTAAAGATAACAAAGTACCAAAATAACCTTAAGTGTTGCATAAAACAAATTTGACATTTCTTCTTACTACTTATGATACTTTTTGTCTCTCTCAGTTAGACAAATCATGGCACTTCCATCTTAATCCTCCTATTTAACTGTAAATATAAGGAGCCCAACAGCTCAGCCAGGTTCTATGAAGAGCCCTCACTCTGTGCTATGTGAGTCACATATTATAGGAAATTGAAGACCTATATTAAAGACCATCTGGGCCTGTGGGTATAACTTTTCCTGGGTCCAAAATGGGAGATAACATGGACTTGTCCTTTGATGCCACTGCCTTCTTTCCTGCAACATCTTTAAAAGCCTATATTTAAAGTATTTGGTTTAAAAATTGATTCAATTGAATTAAACATCAAGGGGGAGACAGAAGAAAGAAGATAGGTAAAGTATAAAATCCTCAAACTAACCTGAGATATATTCTGCAACAAAGATGTCATGCTGACGGGCTGGTTGATTAGAACAGACATTTTGAGTTCAGTGATCCAGCAGCCCTTAGGAATCCTGGGAGAGAGCTGCCAATTCTGAGAAATACATTTTTTTTTTCTGTTTGGTTTTACTGATTAGTTGAAACAGTATTGCCGAGGCCCAAATTTCAGTCACATCTTTATTGTTGCTCTGCCATTACAACGCTTCTAAGGTGTGTCTCTTCCCAGTCTTATCACTGATGCTTACCTCCTCATAGTGTCATGTGAGGAGGGACCACAGAAGCACCAGATTTCCGCTTTAAGAAAACCCTGGGGCTTCCTGAACAGCTGCTTCTCAAAGCTGTTGATTTGCAGTATAAAAATTGATCCAAATGGTTTGTTCTCCATCTGTCTCGTGGCCTGCTCTTGCTCCTCCAATTAGGAGGTGCTAGTTAGCTCTGCTGGTAGCTCTTCTTTTGCTGTTTTCTCAATAAGCGGAATTGCATGTTGAAGGTATTGCCTCTGATCAGTCTAGCCCCTCTGCATTTGACCAGGGGAACACATAATCAACAATAATAACAACATAAATTTCTAATCTATACAATGTACATCATCCTTATTCTCATTTTTGGACATAAGAGTATCTAGAAGCTTTAAAAAAAAATTTCAGTGCACATGTGGATGGAGCATAAAACAGATCCCTGAGTGACCCATGTACAAAAGTAGGCATTGCATCTATTCCTGTCAACATACATAATAACTTAAAACAATATTTTAACTAGGTGATCCCTGATCACTTTAGTCAGGACTATGTCATTCTTCAGATAAACATCAGCTCTGAAAGAGTTTTCCTGAGAGCCTTACTTCTGTTTTCTACAATTTACATTCATTCCATAGACAGTGAATGTTGAATTGCTGAATGAATTGATTAATAAATAAATTCACCAATAATCTGTGGAAATGGAAGAGTTAGAAAATGGTAAATAGGATGAAAAACTTGTGTAAAGGAAACCATTACACTTTATGCCACCAGAAGCTTCTTTTAAGTAATGAAGGAAATAAAGTAGGGATGGGAAACAAAAATATTTTTTAAATAACCTTGTGGCATAAACTAATTTTTTCATGTAAATGTATATAACATTTTAAATAGTCATCCTGATATATCATTGATTTTATATTAAGTGGAAGATTTTAGGTTATAAGGTGGAAAAACTGTCTGGCAATGTTCACAGTCAACTGTTTGCAATGCTAATTTATTCCAGAAAGCTCAAGCTGAAGAGGATTAATGCTGGTGTCCATATATAACTGCATTTCAAGAAACAGTGACTATTGTACAGTAGGTACAAAGCTGAGTCAGCATCTTCCAGTTCTGACTGATAATTTTTTTTTTTAATCCTGTTTATCTTCTCCCCTTGGAGCAGCTGAGGGATACATATACTTTTTATTAGGTAGAAAAGCAGTAATGGCTTTCTTAGTATCTGAGCTCAGCAGCAAAGAAGTCTGCAATTATAGCAAAAAGAAAAGAAAAAAAAAAAAAAAAAACAAAGCTTGCCCCAGTTTTACTTAGAAGCCTGCAACTCGTGTTCATTTTTTCATGGAAAGAGACAGTGAACTGTATCCTCTATATGCAGTCTCTTGAGAAGGAATGATAAATCTGGCAGATACAATAGGCCAGCAGGAAAGTTAAGAGACCAGGAATTATAAGTAGCTAATTATGAGTATTCACTAGTTGATTTCACAGACTCTCTCTTAAAAGAAGTGAGTTATTATAGAATTATATTTCATCTAGCTCAATTTTTGTCCTTATTCATGAAATTTTTTATTCTACAAACTGAGTCACGGATGCACAAAAACAAAGATTAGAAAAAAGATACATGTATTTTTCTTCTAACTAGAATTTTTGACCTGTAAAATATATAATGTGGCATGATTATTCTCAAAAGATTGGATTTTAGCACAACTGTATCAGTTGAAGCATGGATAGTAAACAGTGATGGTTTAAATTATTATATAATATTAGAATGAAATCTGACCATTTCCAGTCCTGTGGCCACTGTTGAGTTTTCCAAATTAGCTGGCATATTGAGTGCAGCACTTTCACAGCATCATCTTTTAGGATTTGAAATAGCTCAGCTGGAATTCCATCACCTCCACTAACTTAGTTCATAGCAATGCTTCCTAATCCCACTTGACTTCACACTCCAGGGTATCTGGCTCTAGGTGAGTGACCACACCAGCGTGGTTTTCCGGCTCATTAAAACTTTCTATATAGTTCTTCTGTGTATTCTTGCCACCTCTTCTTAATATTTTCTGCTTCTGTTAGGTCCATACAGTTTCTGTCCTTTATTGTACCCATCATTGCATGAAATGTTCCTTTGGTATCTCTAATTTTCTTTAAGAGGTCTCTAGATTCTCCCATTCCATTATTTTCCTCTGTTTCTTTGAATTGTTCACTTAAGAAGTCTGTCTTATCGCTCCTTGCTATTTTTTGTAACTCTGCATTTAGATGGATATATCTTTCCTTTTCTCCTTTCCCTTTCACTTCTCTTCTTTTCACAGCTATTTATAAGGCCTCCTCAGACAATCATTTTGGCTTCTTGCAGTTCTTTTTCTTGGGGATGGTTTTGATCACTGCCTCCTCTACAATGTTACAAACTTCTGTCCATAGTTCTCCAGGCACTCTATCAGATCTAATCCCTTAAATCTATTTCTGACTTCCACTGTATAATATTAAGGGATTTGATTTAGGTCATACCTGAATGGTGTAGTAATTTCCCCCACTTTCTTCAATTGAAGCTGAATTTTCCAATAAGGATTTCATGATCCGAGCCACAATCAACTCCTCATCTTGTTTTTGCTCTCTGTATAGAGTTTTTCCATCTTTGGCTGGAAAGAATATAATCAATCTGATTTCAAGATTGACTATTTGGTGATGCCCATGTGTAGAACTGTCTCCTGTGTTGTTGGAAGAGGGTGTTTACCAGTGCATTCTCTTGACAAAATTCCATTAGCCTTTGTCCTGCTTCATTTTGTCTTCCAAGGCCAACCTTGCCTGTTACTCCAGGTATCTCTTTTCTGACTGCTTTTGCATTCTAGTCCCCTGTGATGAGAAGGACGTCTCTTTTTAGTGTTAGTTCTAGAAGGTCTTTTAGGTCTTTATAGAACCATTTGACTTCATCTTCTTTGACATTAGTGGTTGGGACATCAACTTGGATGACTGTGATATTGACAGTTTGCCTTGGAAACAAACCAAGACCTTTCTGTTGATTTTGAGATTGCTCCCAAGTACTGCCTTTTGGACTTGTTCATTGACTATGATAGTTACTTCATTTCTTCTAAGTGATTCTTGACCACAGCAGTAGACATAGTTTGTTGTTCACTCACTCAGTTGTTTCTGACTCGTTGTGACCCCATGGACTGCAACATGCACGGCGTCCCTGTCCTTTAGCATCTCCTGGAGCTTGCTCAAACTTATGTCCATTGAGTCGGTGATTCCATCTGACCACCTTGTCCTCTGTCTCCCCCTTCTCCTCCTGCCTTCAATCTTTCCCAGAACCAGGGTCTTTTCTAATGAATTGGCTCTTCATATCAGATGGACAAAGTATTGGAGCTTCAACTTCAGCATCAGTCCTTCCAATGAATATTCAGGGTTGATTTTCCTTTAGATTGACTAGTTTGATCTCCTTGCAGTCAAGGGACTCTCAAGAGTCTTCTCTAACACCACCATTTGAAAAGATCAATTCTTTGGCCCTCAGCCTTCTTTATGGTACAAATCTCACATGGATATGTGGCTATTAGAAAAACCATAGCTTTGACTATACAGACCTTTGTTGGCAAAGTAATGTCTCTGCTTTTTAATATGCTGTCTAGGTTTGTCATTGCTTTTCTTCTAAGAAGCAAGCATCTTTAAATTTCATGACTGCAGTCACCATCTGCAGTGATTTTAGAGCCTAAGAAAATAAAGTCTGTCACTGTTTTCATAGTTTCCCCATCTATTTGCAATGAAGTGATGGGACAGGATACCATGATCTTGGTTTTTTGAATGTTGAGTTTTAAGCCAGCTTTTTCACTTTCCTCTTTCACCTTCATCTGCATCATCTGAATTAAATTTGCCCTTTCCCATCCATTTTAGTTCACTGATTCCTAAAATGTCGATGTTCACTCTTCCACTTGCTATCTGGTCACTTCCAATTTACCTCGACTTATGCAACTAACATTTCGGGTTCCCATGCAATATTGTTCTTTACAGCATCCATCTTTAGTTTCTCCACCAGACATATCCACAACTGGGTGTTGTTTCTGCTTTGGCTCAGCCTCTTCATTCCTTCTAGATCTATTTCTCCACTTTTCTTCAGTAGCATATTTGACACCTACTGATATGGGGGGGCTCATTTCCTATATATATATATATATTTATATATTATCTTTATAAATTATATATATATATATATGTCAGTCTCTAAGTAACCTACATAAATGTATGTCTGACAAATAAGATGTTGGAAATATTTACCTTTGTAAAGTATTTAATGCTGCTTTATTTTTAAAGTTAAGATTAGTTGTATTTAATTTAGGGTGTCTATAGTTCATTGTTTGTTTTCATGTTTTAAGGAAAGTGCATCTGTGATTGGTGTAGTGTACTTTCAGATAGTTCAATTCTACTCAGTGTTTCAAAATTAATCGTATTGGTAATAAGTATGTAAATAAATTACTAGCACAAAGTCCTCTTGAAATATATATATATATATATATATACATACACACACACACTGAATGTGCTTTGCCTGTATCTCACAATAGACATTATAAGCAGGCATATTTTGTGTGGTAAAACAAAAGCAATTTTTCTATGCATATATTTATAAGCTATGAATTTTTCAACTATAATTTAATTATAAATTAATAATATTAGAAATGTTTTAGCTGTAAAACAATTTGCAAATTATGATATAAAATATGAGAGGCAGTCCAGGCTATATAGTTGCTCAAACATGTCAGCAGGAATCTGAGCAACTTCCAGCTTTCTGTTCTTCCCAGTCTCACTGTTTTGGCTATAGACTTTATACCAGTTGCAAGATGATTATCATATCTCTAGATGAATCTCTTCCCATTAGCATCCCAAGTATGAAGAAGAAGAGGTCAAAGGTTTGGTCTTTGGTTTGTTGCTGTTTTCTCTATGAGACTTTATTAGGGTCCTTTAACCATTCTTTCCCTCTCTTTTACCATATTTGAGTCACATGGTAGCCCCTAGTTGGAGGATGCCAGGCAAAGACACATCTGGCCAAAGGGAAGGCAATTAATATAACTGGCTTGGCTTGACTATGGTTATTTTGGAAACTTGGGAATATTGTTGACCTATAAATCTGTTGACTCTAATAGAAAGAAGTGGAAAAGTGGGGAAGGATAACTGCAGGTTAGTCAGTATATTTTGTGTACAACAGAAATATGAGAATAAGAAACATATAATTTTTATTTGATTTTGAGCTTTTATATTAAATATTCTTTAGTGAAATGTAAGATTGCAAAACTGAGTCTGACATTGTCATTGAGTATTCTAAGATATTACATTTTATTTATTTAGTGACTTTATTATTAGATTTTATAGATTCTATAATTTTGTTCCATTTAAAGTTATTACAAAATAATGGCTATATTTCCCTGTTCTTTACAACATGTAATTATTGCTTACCTATTTTGTATATAGTGTGTTGTATCTCTGCATCCCACACTCCTCTCTTCCCCTCCCATTCTTCTGTCTTCAAACTGGTATCCACTAGTTTGTTTCCTACATCTCTGAGTCTGTTTCTGTTATATACAGTCATTTATTCTGTTTTTAGATTCCATGTAGAAGTGATAATATACAGTATTTTTCTTTATCTGACATTTCACTAAGCATAATACTTTCTGTTGTTTGTTGTTTGCTGAGTCATGCCTAACTCTTTGTGACCCCACAAACTGTAGCCCACCAGGCTCCTCTCTAAGTTCATATTGTTGCAAGTGGCATAATTTAGTTATTTTTTATGGCTGAGTAATATTCCATTGTATTTATATATGCCACCATTCTGTATGGTGACTCAGATGGTAAAGAATCTGCCTGCAATGCAGGAGACCCAGATTTGATCCCTTGGAGAAGGGAATGGCAACCCACTCCAGTATTCTTGTCTGGAGAATCCCATGGACAGAGGACCCTGGAAGGCTACAGTCCATTGGATTGCAAAGTGTCAGATATAACTGAGTGACTAACTTTCATGTTTATCTTCTTTATCTATTTGTCCTTTTAGGGACGATTGAGTTGTTTCTCGGAGAAGGCAATGGCACCCCACTCCAGTACTCTTGCCTGGAAAATCCCATGGATGGAGGAACCTGGTAGGCTGCAGTCCATGGGGTCGCTAAGAGTCAGACATGACTGAGCGACTTCACTTTCACTTTTTACTTTCATGCATCGGAGAAGGAAATGGCAACCCACTCCAGTGTTCTTGCCTGGAGAATCCCAGGGACAGGGGAGCCTGATGGGCTGCCGTCTATGGGGTCTCACAGAGTCAGACATGACTGAAGCGACTTAGCAGCAGCAGCAGCAGAGTTGTTTCTATGTCTTGGTTATTGTAAATGATGCTGCTATGGACATTGGGGTACATGCGTCGTTAGTGTTTTCTTTCTTTTTTTTTTTTTTTGACATGAACCTGGAAGTGGAATTACTAGATCATGTAGAAGTTCTTTCTTTAGCTTTTTGAAGACTCTCCATAATGTTTTCCATAGTGATTGCAACAACTTACATTTCCACCAACAGTGTACAAGGGCTCTCTTTTCTCCTTGTTCTCACCAACATTTGTTATTTGTAGATAGGCATTGCAAAAGTGTGAGATAATGTCTCATCGTGGTTATGATTTGCACTTGTCTAATGATTAGCAATGTTGAGTATTTTTTCATATCTTTTGACTATCTGTATGTCTTCTATGAAATATGTCTGTTTAGGTCTCCCATTCATTTTCTAATCAGATTTTTTTTTGCATTGAGCTGTATGAGCTATAAATATATATTTTGGATATTAACCCCTTATTGGTGATCTTATTTTCAATATTTACCATTCCATAGACTGTATTTTCATTTTAAGACATTATATTCTGCAGTACTATACACAAATCCCTTCAAGTTCTTTAATGGGTTATAATATTAATAGAAAACACATCATTCCTCAGTTATTATTTCAAAAAGCAAATAATTTTTAAAGTAATACTTTTTCAAATACTTGACTATAAAATAGGCTGACTACATTTATATTAAAAATTTACTTATCTCTTAACTATGATTTTGTATAATAAATATATATTTTAAAGTCAGGTGAAAGAGGTTAAGTCTTGGTTTATTTAAAATTACTTTTTTCTGGTGCTAAATAAGTTTAGTCAGCAATACTCTCTGTGTGGGTAGATAAAATAATGAATATTTCATTCAAATATAATGCTGAAATTTTCACTGGCTTTCAAAAAGCATCAAATTTTGGCTTAAAGCCCAGATGTTTCTTAAGATTCTAGCCAGTAAAATCTGTTTGAAATTGTGAGGCAGGATGGAGGGTAAGGAAGTAACCAAAGTGCTTGATATTATAAACTTTGTAATTTGGCTGATAAATCCATTACTTGTAGTTATGTGTAGCACTATGATGGTTTTCAAATTATTTAATTATGACAATTAATAATAAAAAGTACATAATCTCTAAGAGAAAAATGTTTTAAAAACAGGTTCGATGAAGGAGGTAAGTAGATAATTTGCAAAATTTTAAGTCCTTCATCTCAGTCTCAATAATAGTCACAGAAAGACCTCTTGAGATAATGAGGTTCTTTACTGCAGGACAATAGAGCACCATTGGGGTTACTCTTTTAAGCCTTATTTTCTATTTGGATTAGTTTATCTCTGATAATTTCAAGTCTCCCTTGGGATCAGGAGAGGAAGCTTAACTGAAGATAAAACTCAGAGGCATGGATTATAACTGTAGAATAGAATATGGCTAAGTGGTCCTAGTAGGGATGGACCTACTCAAAAGTTTTACTAAACTTTATACCTATACAACTGGGCCCTGAAGCTTCTGCATATGGCCAAGTAATGAGACTCAGTAGAAGCATTTTTTTTTTTTTTCACTTTCCTAATGCGCCTGCTGCTGCTGCTGCTGCTAAGTCACTTCAGTCATGTCCGACTCTGTGAAACCCCATAGATGACAGCCCACCAGGCTATGCCATTCCTGGGATTCTCCAGGCAAGAACACTGGAGTGGGTTGCCATTTCCTTCTCTGATGCATGAAAGTGAAAAGTCAAAGTGAAGTCGCTCAGTCGTGTCTGACTCTTAGTGACCCCATGGACTGCAGCCTACCAGGCTCTTCCATCCATGGGATTTTCCAGGCAAGAGTACTGGAGTGGGGTGCCATTGCCTTCTCCTCCTAATGCCCCTAAATTTCCCTATAAGTGTGTTTAAGGAAGGCCAGTCTTTCCAGGCCTGCTTCTTGAGAAACTTATATGCAGGTCAGGAAGCAATAGTTAGAACTGGACATGAAACAACAGACTGGTTCCAAATAGGAAAAGGAGTGTATCAAGGCTGTATATTGTCACCCTGCTTATTTAACTTATATGCAGAGTACATCATGAGAAAAGCTGGGCTGGAAGAAGCACAAGCTGGAATCAAGATTTCTGGGAGAAATATCAATAACCTCAGATATGCAGATGACACCACCCTTATGGTAGAAAGTGAAGAGGAACTAAAAAGCCTCTTGATGAAAGTGAAAGAGGAGAGTGAAAAAGTTGGCTTAAAGCTCAACATTCACAAAATGAAAATCATGGAATCCGGTCCTATCACTTCATGGAAAATAATGGGGAAACAGTGTTAGACTTTATTTTTGGGGGCTCCAAAATCACTGCAGATGGTGACGGCAGCCATGAAATTAAAAGACACTTACTCCTTGGAAGGAAAGTTATGACCAACCTAGATAGCATATTCAAAAGCAGAGACATTACTTTGCCAACAAAGGTCCGTCTAGTCAAGGCTATGGTTTTTCCAGTGGTCGTGTATGAGTGTGAGAGTTGGACTGTGAAGAAAGCTGAGCACTGAAGAATTGATGCTTTTGAACTGTGGTGTTCAAAAAGACTCTTGAGAGTCCCTTGAACTGCAAGGAGTTCCAACCAGTCCATCCTAAATGAGATCAGTCCTTGGTGTTCTTTGGAAGGAATGATGCTAAAGCTGAAACTCCAGTACTTTGGCCATCTCATGCAAAGAATTTACTCATTGGAAAAGACTCTGATGCTGGGAGGGATTGGGGGCAGGAGGAAAAAGGGACGACAGAGGATGAGATGGCTGGATGGCATCACCGCCTCAATGGACGAGTTTGAGTGAACTCCGGGAGATGGTGATGGATAGGGAGGCCTGGTGTGCTTCGATTCATGGGGTCGCAAAGAGTCAGACACCACAGAGCGACTGAACTGAACTGAACTGAATTGAGTCTTTCCAGGTGGCGCAGTGGTAAACAATCTGCCTGCCAATGCAGAAGATTCTGGTTTGATCTCTTGGTTCGGAAGATCCCCTGGAGAAGAAAAGAGCAACCCACTCCAGTATTCTTGCCTGGAAAATTTCATGTACATGTTCAAGGTAAAAAGAGTATTGTGTAAATATCTCAGAGGAAGTTACCATGAAATACAAAACATCATCAAAAGGTGTAAAAGAAAAGACGTTTCACAAGGTAAATCAAAGCTATAGATCATAGAATCTTTCCTCTGGCTGTTGTCATATTTTCACTCTGCTTAACTCTTGTCTATTTATCCTAGTAAAATAGGAGCATCTTAATATGAATTTATATGAAAATACAAGAATTAGTTGATGTTTTCTTTTACACAAAATGAAATAACTCAAACTTGGGGTACATTATTGTTTAACTGTTTAGACCTGTTTCTTTCCCTGTGAGATGAAAATTTCTTTCAGAATATGTGGGTCAGATAATGAACTTTTTCCAGAAGTAATACGTGACTAATAGCTCACATTAATGACCTTTATGGATGGAATTGTCAGTTGAAAACAATTCACTTATTTTTTTTTATCAAGAATTGGAGGCCATAAGGTTTTTTTCACTGCTGCTGCTGCTAATTTGCATCAGTCATGTCCGACTCTGTGGGACCCCATAGACGGCAACCCACCAGGCCCCGCTGTCCCTGGGATTCTCCAGGCAAGAACACTGGAGTGGGTTGCCATTTCCTTCTCCAATGCATGAAAGTGAAAAGTGATAGTGAAGTTGCTCAGTCGTGTCTGACTCTTCGCGACCCATGGACTGCAGCCTACCAGGCTCCTCCATCCATGGGATTTTCCAGGCAAGAGTACTGGAGTGGGTTGCCATTGCCTTCTCCTTTTTTTGCTAGTAGCTTTAAATCCTTCGAGTGACTGTATTCATCAGGGTCAAGTCAGGAATAGAAACCATGCCAGTTATTTTTGGAGATAATTTAAGGTAAAGAATTATTAATACATATGTTACAACATAATGATGAACCTTGGCAACATTATGCTACATAAAATAGCCAGATATAAAAGGACAAATATTGGATGATTCCACTTATATGTTGTATCTAGAATAGTCAAATTCATAGGCACAGAAAGTAATATGGTGGTCTTTAAGCAGTGAAGGAAGTGGAGGATGGAGAGGTATTGTTTTTTGTTTGGGTTTATTTTTTATTTTTTTACTATTATTTATTGTATAGATTGAAATCTAATGTTGCTATTAGAACCAACTGCCTTTGTTGGTATGAACAGACATTGTTGGGGTAACCCTAGTAATAGCAGTAGGAAAGAGTAGAGCCAGTTCCTTTCTGCTTGAGCCCAACGGGGAGCCATTTGGCCAAAGAGAAATGCAGTTTGCAGAATCCTAGGCCCAACAATCAACAAGTAGAGTATACAGTGATAGGCAGGGAGATGAGAGACCAAATATTAATAACTGTTGCAGTCACCTTTGAGTTGCTGTAGATTCTAGCACAGTATCATGGACCAGAATCATATCATTAGAATCACAGTATCATATCATTAAATATTGTATTAATGAATAAACAAATCCTTATTGTATGCCCATACTCTTTTCTTGATCTTTTGATGTAACATTATGAATACTGAGGTCTGTGATTTTCAAGAGTTTGTATAGATTTTATTTTAAAAGTTGCTTATGTTTATAAGTTTTAAGTGACACATGGTTTGTATAATTAAAAATATTTTTAAACTACTGTCCATAGGCTTAGAACATGACTGATTCTTTCCATTTTATTTCTGGTAAATATTCCAGAGTTTCTAATTCCTGCACAAACATTATCACCATCTCATTATCAAGACATTAAAGACACCTGTGAGCACTTTGCAGCATGGGCAACAAATGATCTTTTTAACAATACATTTTAATGGAGAGTTTACTGCTGATTAAAACCACCTTTCAAACATCCTGCAAATAAGAAAAACTGATGGAAATGCAATGAGGCCAAGGTTAAAGGTGAACTAAGACTTTTATCAATTATGTCAGTTTAATGGTTAAAATGC
>NW_011494633.1:1034183-1036736 GCF_000754665.1 Bison bison bison | reverse complement strand
ATGAAAGTGATGAGACATTCATTCAATAATGAGTTTATATTCTGTTCACTCATGCAGCTATTCTTCATCTTCTAATGATATGCTATATTGAAAATAATTATAAAAGACAAAAGATAGTTTTAGAGATGAAAATAAAGCAAACAGGTAGCTTTCATTGTGTAGCCCAGATCCATAAGCGTGAGGAAAAACAATCTTCTTAGGAATGTCGGCAATCTTTGCTTTCTGGTTCCTGCTTTCCCAAACAATTATAAATACTGCTATTTTGTTTTATGTGTTATTGATTTTTATATTTACAGTTTAGACAGTAAGTGCTATGTAATTATCAGAATGGAACAAATACAAAATATCTTAGAAAGGCATTAAAATATCAAAAATGCATTAGTTAATGCAATTGAATGATTCAATTCCATACACAGACATGACTACATGTTGCAGAACACATATTAGTTCCCGCATCAGAGACTAAAATATCTGATGTTCAAATCCTGACTAAGTCCTCTGGGTCAGTGACACAACTTAGTTAAGGTCAGATTCCAATAGTCCCATCAAGAACCACTTTTAATTATTCTTACAGCAGCATTTCTTTCTTTCAGGCACTCTTGTCCCCTTCTCATTAGGTTTCACTGATTGGTAATAACTTCACTCATCAGGAATTGTTGACTGCACATCCGGATCAATCAAAGGTCAAACTCACAGAGATAACTTTCTTAGTGTAATATTCCCCTAATAGTTTGGTTTCAAACTTGGATGGATTCTATTCCTATAACTGTACTTTTCGGTCCTTTGAAGTTCATCAGAATCATGGAGTCTTGCCAGAAGTATATTATAATTTCAGTAAATTGAGAATTTGGGAGTTTGTATCTTACCTAACTTCACTGAATTTATTCATATAACATAATTAATAATGATTTGCTACTTGTAGTTTAAGCAGGAGGCACTTAATGAGCCCTTAATATATCTAGGTGCTCAGATTCTATATGGAATATCTTATTTAATATTGATAATATCCAGTGATGAAACTGTTATTCTGTTTATATGAAACAACTAAAGGTTAAAGATCTAAGGAGTGAGTATTATTCAGCCTTAAAAAAAAGCAAATTCTGGATAAAGAAGATGCAGTCTGTATATACAATGTAATAATACTTGGCCACAAAATGAATGAAATAATGCCATTTTCAGTAACGTGGATTCAGCTAGAGATTATCATACTAAGTGAAGTAAGTCAGAAAAACAAACAGCATGTGATACAACTTATATGTAATCTAAATATGACACAAATGAATGTATCTATGAAACAGTCATGGACATAGAAAAGAGACTTGTGGTTGCCAAGAGGGAGAGGGTTGAGAGAAGGATAGAGTGGAAGGATGGGGTTAACAGATGTAAACTATTACACATAGAATGGATAAACAATAATGTTCTGCTATGTAGCAGAGGGAACTATGTTCAATATAGTGTGATAAACCATAATGGAAAAGAAAGTTAAAAGAAGAATGTATATTTATATATATAATGAATCACTTGCTGTACAGCAGAAATTAACACAACATTGTAAACCTACTATACTGCAATAAAAAATAAATGTTAAAAAAATCTAAAAACAAAAGAAAATTCTGTCATATGCAGCAATATGGATGGCACTGGGATAGTGCTAAAATGAAATCAGCTAGTCCTCTAGGGATAATTACTGCATTATTACACTTATATGAAGTACATTCTAATAGCAAAAATTGTCAGGCGGGGCAAAAAATTAAACTATGTCACCTGTAGGTGCTTAATTTTAGAGTTAGGTTGAAAAGATTGAAACTTAAAATATAGATAAAAGGTATAAGTAGCACTCGTAAGTGAGCTAGAATTATTGTGGTAAAATCAAAATACTTAAAGAAAAAATAATGCTAGAAGAAATGATGGACATTTTATAAAAATAAATGTCAGTTTTTAATGAAAATAACACAATTATAAATGCGTACAGCAAAAACCAGGTTCCCTATACAAAAACCAAACACTAACAGAATTAAAGAGAAAAATAAATAACTTAAAAATAATGATCAGAAACTTCAATTAACCAATCAATATTGTATAGAAAAATTAGGCAGGAAAATAATTTATATATAGTGATAGTTTCTACATGTTTGTAACTAGTATATATAAATACACTTTAAAGTATTTTATTAAAAAATGTTACTATAATCTAATATTATAATTAACTTTATAATTATACATAGTCATATTTAGATAATAATCATTCAGTTCAGTTCATATCGGTCACTCACTCCTGTCTGACTCTTTGAGACCCCATGAATCGCACTACCCGGGCCTCACTGTCCATCACACCTCCCGGAGTTGACCCAAACTTCTGTCCATCGAGTTGGTGATGCCATCCAGCCGTCTCATCCTCTGTCGTCCCCCTTCTCCTCCTGCCCCCAATCCCTCCCAGCATCAGGGTCTTGTCCAATAAGTCAACTCTTCCAATGAGGTGGCCAAAGTACTGGAGTTTCAGCTTCAGCATCATTCCTTCCAAAGAACACCCAGGACTGATCTCCTTTAGAATGG
>NW_011494633.1:1032983-1033745 GCF_000754665.1 Bison bison bison | reverse complement strand
GGATGTACTCTGCATAGAAGTTAAATAAGCAGGGTGACAATATGCAGCCTTGACGTACTCCTTTTCCTATTTGGAACCAGTCTGTTGTTCCATGTCCAGTTCTAACTGTTGCTTCCTGACCTGAATATAGGTTTCTCAAGAGGCAAGTCAGGTGGTCTGGTATTCCCATCTCTTTCAGAATTTTCCACAGTTTATTGTGATCCACACAGTCAAAGGCTTTGGCATAGTCAATAAAGCAGAAATAGATGTTTTTCTGGAACTCTGTTGCTTTTTCCATGATCCAGCAGATGTTGGCAATTTAATCTCTGGTTCCTCTGCCTTTTCTAAAACCAGCTTGAATATCTGGAATTTCACGGTTCCTGTTTTGCTGAAGCCTGGCTTGGAGAATTTTGAGCATTACTTTACTAGCGTGTGAGATGAGTACAGTTGTGCAGTTGTTTGAGCATTCTTTGGCATTACCTTTCCTTGGGATTGGAATGAAAACTGACCTTTTCCAGTCCTGTGGCCACTGCTGAGTTTTCCAAATGTGCTGGCATATTGAGTGCAGCACTTTC
Organism: Bison bison bison; assembly: GCF_000754665.1. Taxonomy (NCBI): domain Eukaryota; kingdom Metazoa; phylum Chordata; class Mammalia; order Artiodactyla; family Bovidae; genus Bison; species Bison bison. The sequence continues at coordinate 1,033,191 of NW_011494633.1, read as the reverse complement.
AGAGCATCACCTTTCAGGATTTGAAATAGCTCAACTGGAGTTCCATCACATCCACAGCTCTAAGTGATGCTTTCTAAGGCACACTTGACTTCACAGTCTAGAATGTCTGGCTCTAGGTGAGTGATCACACCATCGTGATTATCTTGGTCTTGAAGATCTTTTTTGTACAGTTCTTCTGTGTATTCTTGCCACCTCTTCTTAATATCTT
>NW_011494633.1:1026311-1032883 GCF_000754665.1 Bison bison bison | reverse complement strand
TTTTTCTTTGTAATATTTATACATTTTTATTTTTTTACATTAATAGTTGGTATCTGTAATAAAATGCTGGACAGAAATTGTTCCAAACACAAAGAGAAAACTTTTAAACTTTCAGCAATAAGTAATTATTTTAAGAATTTATAGTTATGATTTTTATCAAATATTCTATATCACTGCATAAATATTTTCTATTTTAAAATTAACAATATCCTGAATTAATTGATTTTTAATATTAAATTAGTTTTCATTCCTAAAATGCAATGCACAATCTGATCATGGTATACTATGTTGTTATGTATTACTGTCACGACCTTATTTGAGATTTATATTTTTCAGTAAGATTGGCTTGCAATTTTCTTTTCTCATTATCTCCTTACTTGGTTTTTCTAGCTCACTATTTGGTTGTGCATCAGTTTATAGGTGCTTTGCTACTGCTGCTGCTAAGTCGCTTCACTTGTGTCCGACTCTGTGCGACCCTATAGACGGCAGCCCACTAGGTTCCTCTGTCCCTGGGATTCTCCAGGCAAGAACACTGGAGTGGGTTGCCATTTCCTTCTCCAATGCATGAAAGTGAAAAGTGAAAGTGAAGTTGTTCAGTCGTGCCCGACTCTTAGTGACCCCATGGACTGCAGCCTACCAGGCTCCTCTGTCCATGGGATTTTCCAGGCAAGAGTACTGGAGTGGGGTGCTATTGCCTTCTCTGATAGATGCCTTAAGTAAGACAATTCGCTTAATATTAGATTAAGCCTTTTATTTCTAAGTTATTTCTTTGTCTCTATAAAGGTACTTTACTATAAATGCTTTATATTAGGAAAACAAACTCCCACTTGTTTTTAGCTAGTTATGGCATAGCTTATTTTTAATGATTTTCTTTCATTTAAAAAAAAAATTCTTGGATTTCATATGTCTTTTCTAAAGACCTTATTATTAAGTTTGTTGGTTTTATGCAATCTAAATTTTTCTTCTTTATCTGGAACACTCAGTCTAAATTTATATTTACCTTAGTTGCTCTTTTATTGGGTCATACTTAAGTGCTTTCTACATTTTTGCCTGTTCTTTTGTTCATTTTCTCTTTCCTTTTTGCCTTTTTTAGAAGGATGAAATATGCTTTTTTATCATCACCCTTATATAATAGTATGAAAGTTATGATATAGATTTCTTATTTCTGTTCTTTTAGTGTTTATTCCTTTCTGGTAGCCAATTGACGTTTCAAATCATGACTGGAGACATTGCAGATGGTATCTGTTCTGTCAGCTTGGGTTCGAAAGCAGGGCATGTAGATAGGAGCACCCAGCCTACTTATAATGATTGTATTGTGTATGAGAAAAACTTGGTTCTTATAAGCCACTAAGACTTTTGTTTATAATTATTGCAATATAACTTGGTATATCCTGATACATAAATTATTATCAGTGGTAAATATTATCATATAAAAATTAAAGGTGTGTATGTATGTGTAACTTGGAAGTAAATTATTGTAGTGGGCTGGAAAGATGATAATCCTATTTATATAGTAGCCTATTATTTAGTCAACATGTGTCTGTGGAAACATGGAATCATATCAAGTATATACTGCACTTTGAGCTCTTGGGGAAAAATTTGGAAGTAAAACACATGACTGAGACTTGATTTCTGTGGACATATTTGGTAAAGTAATACAAGAAATAAATCTATCTATCAGAAAATAATTGGCTAGTTTGAAAGCAAACCTGAAACAGACTAGAAGAGGTCTACAAATTTGGCAATTTGCAGGTGTGGAATCACCATCGCTTCTAATCCCAAATATTAAAAGTCAAATTGGAAAAATTACTTTCAGTAATAATTGCCAATTAAACTCAGCGTTATATCAAGGACCAAGTGAAGTATATAATGGCTACAGCCTATAGTTATAATCACTAAACCTATAAAAGTTTCTCAGAGTTAAGTAATTAATGATGTGTCATTAGATAAAACTACTTCACTTAGAACAAAGGACTTAATGGAAAGGAATGTCTTTCCTACTAAAGTCTGATAAAATAATCATAATTAAGAGATAGTCATATTGGAAGAATAACAGACATATGAAAAGATGTAACTATATTTGACACTTGTGGTTTGTGGTTTAGTCACTCAGCCATGTCCAACTCTTGCGACCCTATGGACTGTAGCCTGCCAGGCTCCTCTTTCTGTGGGATTCTCCAGGCAAGAATACTAGTGTGGGTTGCCATTTTCTCCTCAAGGGGATCTTCCTAACCCAGGAATAGAACCCGAGTTTCCTGCATTACAGGAAGACTCTTTACCAACTGAGCTATACTTAACTGTAAGGACCAAAACTATAAAATTTTTAGAAAAAACTAGATTTTTGGTTACGCAACAGTACGATACCAATAGCACAAGTAACAAAAAAACAATTCTTAAGAGTTTTAAAAATTATAATTTCTTATATTTCAAAACATCAGTTCAGTTCAGTTGCTTAGTTGTGTCCAACTCTTTGTGACCCCATGGACTGCAGCAGGCCAGGCTTTTCTGTCCATCAGCCATGACATCACCCAGATTGTAACTCTGGGTGCAGCTATGAGTGTGTGTGTGTGTGTGTGTGTGTGTGTGTGTGTGAGTCACTCAATCTTATCCAACTCTTTGTGACCCCATGGGCTATAGATAACCATGCTCCTCTGTCCATGGAATTCTCCAGGCAAAAAGACTGGACTGGGTAACCATTCCTTTCTCCAGCCTTTCCTTTCCCAACCCAGGGATTGAACCCAGCTCTCTCACATTGTGGGCAGATTCTTTACGATCTGAGCCACCAGGGCAGCTATGAGCATGTACCTAGATCAAGTGGGCACAAAGCTAAGTACTTTAGATTTATACTGACAAAATAATAATCAGCTTGTACTAAAAGATACAGTGACTTCAAACTTTTGAGAGGCAATCTTCCACAGGTTTGTTGTGTTTTATAGTTTTGTGAAGTGGGGTTCTGATTGTTCCTTGTGTCAGAATATTTTTTCAGGAATTTTTGTATAGAAAATAACTTTGAAAAAGAGAGTGATTCCCTTTGTAGTGAAGGGCAGATATACTTACAGTGAGGAAAAATAGAGATAATATCTCCCTACAAGACACAGGTTGAGCATGCTTCCTTACCTTTTAAAGGAGATGGAGTGCACTAAACTTAGAAGTCTTCACCTGAAGCACAGTATGGTTCATATGCAGTGTCATCTGGCCTTTGCCTTGTCACCATGTGAGACCTGGGGCTCAGTGAACTGGAACAAAACAGGCTGAAAATCTGGCTATCACTACTTCCATACATAATAAGTTATTTTTCATCTCTGACTCAAGAGTCTCATATATTCTACCAGAATCCATGTTTCTTGCATGAAGGATAAAATTTACTCTTTACATTTCATGACAAAAACAGCCCTTATGCATGAAATAGATTGAGAAAACTCCAACCAGTCAGTATCAAGAGGACCAAAATGCAATTAAAGAACAAACCATTATACCTACTAAACTTTCTGTGCAAAATTTAGAAGTGTCTCTGTTTTGGAATAGGACAAAATACATTAAAAAAAAATGTGCAATGGAATAGAAAACGCATATCCCAGTAGTTCAATCTTTTCACAAGAAACTTTGTTTGACTTAGAGATTACACAGCCCTGCAGAGGAAAGCATTAAATAATATTATATTCAGGAGCAATGGGGACAGTATAACATTTAGATTCAAATGATAAAGTTTTTGGAAAATAGTGTTGAATAACATTGGCTTTGAAACTCAATCATGCATTTATCTAACAAAGTCTGAGGCAGGTCCATCTATAAATGTTTTATAATCTCCATCTCTGGATGTTTTGTAAATAATGATTTAAACCATAACTTGTGGAGAAAGTGGATTACTATGATGAACCACTCAGTCTTTGTGAAGAACTCACTACCTACATTCATAAATATTTATCAGTGTGTATAAACACATACACAGTTGATTAAATTCATTAGATAAATAAAAATTTGACTAAAAATCTAACCTGGCAATTTTGTAGACTCATAGATAAGTTAAATGATTGCTTTTTAAATATAGTGTTGATATGCTATCTTTTCATACATTTTATCATCTAAATATATAATAGTGATTTTTTATTAGTTAATTATTTTATTTTTGGCTGTGCTGGGTCTTTTTTGCTGTGTGCAAGTTTTCTCTAGTTGTGGCATGTGGGGACTGCTCTTCATTGCTTCTCATTGTGGTGGCTTCTCTTATCATGGAGCACAGGCTCTAGGTGCCTAGGCTTCAGTAGTCGTAGCTAGTAGGCTCTATAGCTTGGCCTCGGTAGTTGTGGCGCATGGGCTTAATTGCTCCACAGTATGTGGAATTGTCCCAGACCAGGGATCAAAGCCATGCCCCCTGTATTAGCAGACTGATTCCTATAAGACACATAAAATTCTGATTTTCATATTTTTTTTAACCTGCAATATTGCTTAGGTCTGTTCCACATCTTAAACTGTGACATAATTCAGAGTAATTTTCACAATTATGATTAATAATGAGATTTTTAATCCCAGGAACAGTATCAAAAACTCTGTGAACCACTTCTGAATTAATAAAATACAATATTACAAAAAGAATCAGAGATTGCTTCTTTAAAATATCTCTGGGTAGGGGAACTCAAATACATATATTTTGTTATGCAAGAAATAAATCCAGAGGAATTGAGAAAAATATGGGTCTTAGTCTCACAAAATTTTTAGTTTTGCAGGGTTAAAAGTTTTTATCTCACTTTATAATGTTACAGAAAATGTTTAATATTATAATTTAACTTAGTAGGACTTCAGATGATTATAGGTTCTACTCAGAGTGCTTATATATCTATTTAGAACTCTTACTTTCTTTTGGTATTTGCTTTATGTCCATGTAGAGTACTATAATATTTATTGTTTTCATAATATACTATATAAAATAATACTATTTATTATATATGCTATAAGTAGATGATACACAATGAATATGCTAGACATTACTTTGCCAACAAAGGTTCGTCTAGTCAAGGCTATGGTTTTTCCTGTGGTCATGTATGGATGTGAGAGTTGGACTGTGAAGAAGGCTGAGCGCTGAAGAATTGATGCTTTTGAACTGTGGTGTTGGAGAAGACTCTTGAGAGTCCCTTGGACTGCAAGGAGATCCAACCAGTCCATTCTAAAGGAGATCAGCCCTGGGATTTCTTTGGAAGGAATGATGCTTAAGCTGAAACTCCAGTACTTTGGCCACCTCTTGCGAAGAGTTGACTCATTGGAAAAGACTCTGATGCTGGGAGGGATTGGGGGCAAGAGGAGAAGGCGACAACAGAGGATGAGATGGCTGGATGGCATCACTGACTCGATGGACATGAGTCTGAGTGAACTCCGGGAGTTGGTGATGGACAGGGAGGCCTGGCGTGCTGTGATTCATGGGGTCGCAAATAGTTGGACACAACTGAGCAACTGATCTGATCTGATGTGATAAAGAATATCCAATTTGTATAGGAATTCATTTAAAGAGACACTAAATGATTATTTCCTTTTCTTAGAATTAAAAATATCATAGTTTTTGTATGAGAAATGCATTTTGTAAAAAATTTAGAAGGAAAAGCTTATTTGAGTTAACATATAAAAATACCTAATCTAGAAGAACTAGGATACCCTAGTCTAGGCCACGCACTCTGCAAGAATGAAAGTGTTGTATATAATAGAAATATCCATGTAATTTTAATAACTACTATAGCAGTCAGTATTCTGAATGTAAGTAATTTCAGGATTTTGCTTTATTTTCATAGCTATAATTAAAAAGGAAAATACCACATAAATTATATTTTAAATATATATATTTCATGTTTATTATATTTTGTAATAGACACATATACTTATCCTAATTAAACCTTTAGGAGACAATATTCCCTAGCCTTTGAGCAATTTGTCCTACTTGATTCTCTATATTATTTTTTGAATTTTTTAAACAACTTTATGTCTTTCATTATTTAAAATAAGTGTCTAATTTCCAGTTATTTATTTATGAAGAGAATGCATATTATTGTTTTACTAAATTCCAAAAGCTTTAAATTTGTAAAATGCACTTTTTACAAATATGTAAATATGTACTTCATTTCTTTAACAAAAACTGTAGAAATGACAAAAAGTAATTTTTTAAAAAAATTATAAATACTAATAAAGAAAAGTAAAGAAAAAGGCAGTGTGTCTTTACTGGACATAATTTGGCTGAATTTCTGAAGGAGACAAATAAAAATGAATACAATGGTTAGAAAGGACTGTTTTAGAAATTGAGGTCTTTATAGGGATACCCCAACCACAGAGAGCCAAGAAACAGTAAGTAAGAAATTATGTTAAGGTAGTAAAGTACTGCTCAAAATTCTCCAAGCCAGGCTTCAGCAATATGTGAACCGTGAAATTCCTGATGTTCAAGCTGGTTTTAGAAAAGGCAGAGGAACCAGAGATCAAATTGCCAACATCCGCTGGATCATCGAAAAAGCAAGAGAGTTCCAGAAAAGCATCTATTTCTGCTTTATTGACTATGCCAAAGCCTTTGACTGTGTGGATCACAATAAACTGTGGAAAAT
>NW_011494633.1:1025640-1026130 GCF_000754665.1 Bison bison bison | reverse complement strand
GAAAAGGAGTTCGTCCAGGCTGTATATTGTCACCCTGGAAGGCAATGGCACCCCACTCCAGTACTCTTGCCTGGAAAATCCCATGGACGGAGGAGCCTGGTGGGCTGCAGTCCATGGGGTCGCTATGAGTCGGACACGACTGAACGACTTCACTTTGACTTTTCACTTTCATGCATTGGAGTAGGAAATGGCAACCCACTGCAGTGTTCTTGCCTGGAGAATACCACGGACAGAGTAGCCTGGTGGGCTGCTGTCTGTGGGGTCGCACAGAGTCGGACATGACTGAAATGACTTAGCAGTAGCAGCAGCAGTTATTTAACTTATATGCAGAGTACATCATGAGAAACGTTGGACTGGAAGAAACACAAGCTGGAATCAAGGAAGAAAGATCAAGCGGGGAGAAATATTAATAACCTCAGATATGCAGATGACACCACCCTTATGGCAGAAAGTGAAGAGGAACTAAAAAGCCTCTTGATGAAAGTGAAAG
>NW_011494633.1:1017945-1025540 GCF_000754665.1 Bison bison bison | reverse complement strand
CAGTGGAAACAGTGTCAGACTTCATTTTTCTGGGCTCCAAAATCACTGCAGATGGTGACGGCAGCCATGAAAATAAAAGACTCTTACTCCTTGGAAGGAAAGTTATGACCAACCTAGATAGCATATTCAAAAGCAGAGACATTACTTTGCCAACAAAGGTCTGTCTAGTCAAGGCTATGGTTTTTCCTGTGGTCATGTATGGATGTGAGAGTTGGACTGTGAAGAAGGCCGAGCGCCGAAGAATTGATGCTTTTGAACTGTGGTGTTGGAGAAGACTCTTGAGAGTCCCTTGGACTGCAAGGAGATCCAACCAGTCCATCCTATAGGAGATCAGCCCTGGGAATTCTTTGGAAGGACTGATGCTAAAGCTGAAACTCCAGTACTTTGGCCACCTCATGTGAAGAGTTGACTCATTGGAAAAGACTCTGATGCTGGGAGGGATTGGGGGCGAGAGGAGAAGGGCATGACAGAGGATGAGATGGCTGGATGGCATCACTGACTCGATGGACCTGAGTCTGAGTGAACTCCAGGAGTTGGTGATGGACAGGGAGGCCTGGCGTGCTGCAATTCCTGGGGTCGCAAAGAGTTGGACAGGACTGAGCGACTGATCTGATCTGATCTGATTTTGTCAAGTGATTAATTCATGTGCCAGATTTGAATAAATGAGGATATGCAGTGGACACAGGAAGCATATATCAGAGTTAACATACTGAGAAACAAAGAAACTCAGTGCCTCCAGCTAGTTACGAGTCCAAAAGTAGTGCTTACTTATCAGGAAAACAAGTTATTGGAACACGTTATTGGTATTATGACTTGTTATTCCCAAACAAAGCTTCTGAGGCAGACCACAGTACATAAAAAGTAGCTTCCACAGTCTAGGGCTTGTCTTTGAACTTTTTTATTTGGTGAATTTTGTGAACAAATATTTTGATCTTGTACTTTGAAATTTATTACCCCTTTCCTTATAAATTTCTGGGTGTTGGGTCCTAATTAAAATCTTTTTTCCCTTGGAACTATTGAAAAAATTATATTACATTGTTATGTATGCTAGTAATATGACCAATTTTCCAAATATAAATATACCTTTATTTTCAATTTGTAATATACATTTAATATGTACTGTCATTTATTTATATATTCAAGCATATATTTTGAAATTTCCTCATTTTATTGATCCGTTCTCTTGATTGAAATAGTCTATATATGTATACAGTAATGCTATATTATGAATATTAGTATTATAAACTCATCTTTGTATTTATTACCTCAATTATTATTAAAATTTTTCCATACATTTTAGGATTGAGTTCTGATGCTTCAAAAGTTTCATTTGAATTTTGATTAGACAACTTTTTTTGAAATGAGAAATAGTAGAAATAATGTTAGAAAAACAGGATACAATAGGGATCTCTTTCTGCATCTATCAGTTCAGTTCAGTTGCTCAATCGTGTCCGACTCTTCTCGAACCCATGAATCGCAGCACGCCAGGCCTCCCTGTCCATCACCAACTCCCAGAGTTCACTCAGACTCACATCCATCGAGTCAGTGATGCCATCCAGCCATCTCATCCTCCTTCATCCCCTTCTCCTCCTGCCCCCAATCCCTCCCAGCATCAGAGTCTTTTCCAATGAGTCAACTCTTCACATGAGGTGGCCAAAGTACTGGAGTTTCAGCTTCAGCATCATTCCCTCCAAAGAAATCCCAGGGCTGATCTCCTATAGGATGGACTGGTTGGATCTCCTTGCAGTCCAAGGGACTCTCAGGAGTCTTCTCCAATACCACAGTTCAAAGGCATCAATTCTTCGGTGCTAGCCTTCTTCACAGTCCAACTCTCACATCCATACATGACCACAGGAAAAACCATAGCCTTGACTAGACAGACCTTTGTTGACAAAGTAATGTCTCTGCTTTTTAATATGCTGTCTAGGTTGGTCATAACTTTCTTTCCAAGGAGCAAGGGTCTTTTAATTTCATGGCTGTCGTCACCATCTGCAGTGATTTTGGAGCCCAAAAAAGTAAAGTCTGACACTGTTTCCACTGTTTCCCCATCTATTTCCCATGAACTGATGGGACCGGATGCCATGATCTATAGTAAGCATTAAACAATAGTCCCTATCTATTTCTAAATAACTAAAGTAAGAGTATTAGACTGATATTGCTAAAATACTATCCAAGAGTAAGGGTAAATACTCTTTTTGACCTTATGATTACCTGAATTTGTCCTGCCCATAAATCTATTGTAGAAAATTTAATACCAGTTATGTGAAACCCCATTATCTCATCCAATTAGCAATCTAAAATTAGAGCAATTTGAATTAAACATGAACTATAATTTTAATCTTTATAAATTTACCCAGTGATTATGCAGTACAATAAAATTATTTCAATTTATGAATTAAACATATATTGTTTATTATATTGAGATCCTCCTTTTTATTAATAGATAGCATTTGAAATGAATAAATGAGGTACAATGTGTGATGTAAATACATAACTTAGCATAGGTCCTTTAACAGCATTATAAATGTTTCATAATTTCACAATTCTATGAAGTAGAACTCCAGTCTGTGTGTGTCTGTATGTGTATGTATGCTGCTGCTGCTCAATCACTTTAGTTGTCTCTGACTTCTTGTGACTCTATGGACTGCAGCCCACCAGGCTACTCTACCCATGGGATTCTTCAGGCAAGAATATTAGAGTATGTTGCCATGCCTATCTCCAGGAGATCTTCCCAACCCATGGATAGAACTCATGTCTATGTTTCCTGCACGGCAGGCAGATTCTTTAATGCTGAGCCACTGGGGAAGTGTGTGTGTGTGTGTGTGTGTGTGTGTGTGTGTGTGTGTGTAAAACCATATATAAGACTTCAAGTAACCTGTGAAGCACATAAGTTATTGTTATTACATATATAATTTTTAGTAATTTGAATTTAATTAATTACGTATAGGCATGTATGTATATATAACTATATATATTTCAGTCCAGTTCAGTTGCTCAATCGTGTCCAACTCTTTGTGACCCAAAGGACTGCACCACATCAGGCTTCTCTGTCCATCACCAACTCCTGGAGATTGCACAAACTCATGTCCATTGAGTCAGTGATGCCATCCAACCAACTTGTCTTCTGTTGTCCCCTTCTCCTCCTGCCTTTAATCTTTCCCAGCATCTGGGTCTTTTCCAGTGAGTCAGTTCTTTGCATCAGGTGACCAGAGTATTGGAGCTTCAGCGTCAGCAACAGTCTTTCCAAAAATATTCAGGACTGATTTCCTTTAGGATGGACTGGTTGGATCTCCTTGCAGTCCAAGGGACTCTCACGAGTCTTCTCCCACACCACAGTTCAAAAGCATCAATTCTTCCGTGCTCAGCTTTCTTTATAGTCCAACTCTCATATCCATACAAGACTACTGGAAAAACAACAGCTTTGACTAGATGGACATTTGTTGGCAAAGTAATGTCTCTGCTTTTTAATATGCTGTCTAGGTTGCTCATAACTTTTCTCCCAAGGAGCAAGCGTCTTTTAATTTCATGGCATCAGTTACTATCTGCAGTGATTTTGGGACCCAGGAAAATGAAGTTTGTCATTGTTTCCCCATCTCTTTGCCATGAAGTGAGGCCATGATCTTATTTTTCTGAATGCTGAGTTTTAAGCCAACTTTTTCACTCTTCTCTTTCACTTTTATCAATAGGCTCTTTAGTTCTTCAATTTCTTCCATAAGGGTGAGGAAGAAATATAATATCTGGAATATTATCTGAGGTTATTGATAATTCTCCAGCGATCTTGATTCCAGCCTGTGCTTCATCCAGCACAGCACTTCTCATGATGTACTCTGTATATAAGGTAAATAAGCAGGGTCACAATATACAGCCTTGACGTACTCCTTTCCCAATTTGGAACCAGTCTGTTGTTCCATGTCCAGTTGTAACTGTTGCTTCTTGATGTGCATACAGATTTCTCAGGAGGCAGGTCAGGTGGTCTGGTATTCCTATCTCTTGAAGAATTTTCCACAGGTTGTTGTGATCCACACAGTGAAAGGCTTTGACATAATCAATAAAGCAGAAGTAAATGTTTTTCTGGAACTCTCTTGCTTTTTCAATGATCCAGCAGATGTTGGCAATTTGATCTCTGGTTCCTCTGCCTTTTCTAAATCCAGCTTGCACATCTGGAAGTTCATAGTGCCTGTGCTATTGAAGCCTGGCTGGAGAATTTTGAGCATTACTTTGTTAGTGTGTGAGATGAGTGCAGGTGTTTGGTAGTTTGAACATTCTTTGTCATTGCCTTTCTTTGGGATTGAAATGAAAACTGACCTTTTCCAGTCCTGTGGCCATGGCTGAGTTTTCCAAATTTTCTGGTTATTGAGTATAGCAGTTTAACAGCATTACCTTTTAGGATTTGAAACAGCTCATCTGAAATTCCATCACCTCCACTAACTTTGTCCATAGTGATGCTTCCTAAGGCCCACTTGACTTTGCATTCCAGGATGTCTGGCTCTAGATGAATGATCACACCATCGTGGTTGTCTGGGTCATGAAGATCTTTTATGTATAGTTCTTCTGTGTATTCTTGCCATCGGTTCTTAATATCTTCTGCTTCCGTTAGGTCCCTACCATTTCTGGCCTTTATTATGCCCATCTTTGCATGAAACTTTCCCTCGGTATTGAAAGGTTGTTGTTGAATCACGCAAATACACCGGGATTCTTGGCCCCCGGAGAAGAATTCAATCCGGGGCCAGAGACGAGACTTGATCGCTCAGAGCTTTTGTGTAATAAAGTTTTATTAAAGTATAAAGGAGATAGAGAAAGCTTCTGACATAGGCATCAGAAGGGGGCAGAAAGAGTACCCCCCTGCTAGTCTTCAGCTGGATGTTATATAGTCACTAGCAGTCTGTTAATGAAAGAAAGATGTCTTAAAATTCAGAATGGCACCAGGCCCCTCACCCATAAGATGCATTTTGGGATACTCTTGGCACCAAATGGCTTATCCTGGGCCATAAAATGATTAACTTGAATCTTGAAGAAGGGCAGACCACCATACAAATAGTTTCATTTACATAGATTAGGGGAACAATATCTGAGTATAACATACTGGTTTGTCAAGTAGGTTCTGGGCCAAAGGCATAGTACATTAGCATAGCTTAAGACAAACATTTCCATAAGAAAAAGGCATTGGAAAAAAAAAAAGAAAAAGGCATTGGATATCTCTAGGCTCAAGAATAGCTAACTTCAGGTGAAACCAGGTGTCATTATGGCAACACAGTATTTTAAGAGAAACCTCCCTTTAAATTTGTATAGAGAAGGAAAAAATATTGCTAGTTTGTTTCCTCCTGCCGCTTAAGAGAGATAAAAAATGTCTGACACTTGCAGGCTATTTCCTCCATTTAGAGACCCCTGGCCTTCCTGCCTGTTACCCTCTCAGTATCTCTAATTTTCTTGAAGAGATCTATAGTCTTTCCCATTCTATTATTTTTCTCTATTTCTTTGCCTTGATCACTGAGGAAGGCTTTCTTATCTATCCTTGCTATTGTTTGGAACTCTGCATTCAAATGGGTATATCTTTCCTTTTCTACTTTGCCTTTTGTGTGTGTATGTGTGTGTGTGTTTTCTCTCCTATTTGTAAGGCCTCTTCAGGCAACCTTTTTGCCTTTTTGCATTTCTTTTTCTTGTTTGGGGTATTGATCACTGCCTGCTAAATGTCAGGAACCTCTGTCCATATTTCTTCAGACACTGTCTATCAGATCTAATTCCTTGAATCTATTTGTCACTTCTAGTGTGTAATCATAAGGGTTTTGATTTAGGTCATACCTGAATGGCCTAGTAGCTTTCCCTATTTTCTTCAGTGTAAGTCTGAATTTGGCAATAATTTCATAATCAGAGGCACAGTCAGCTCCTGGTCTTGTTTTTGCTGACTGTATAGAGCTTCTCCATCTTTGGCTATAAGAATATAATCAGTCTAATTTCAGTGTTGACCATCTCTTGATGTCCATGTGTAGAGTCTTCTCTTGTGTTGTTGGAAGAGGGTGTTTGCTATGACCAGTGTGCTTTCTTGGCAAAACTCTGTTAGCATTTGACCTGCTTCATTTTTACTCCAAGGCAAAATGTGCCTGTTATTCCGGGTATCTCTTGACTTCCTACTTTTGTATTCCAGTCCCCTACAATGAAAAGGACATCTTTTTAGGGTATTAGTTCTAGAAGGTCTTGTAGGTCTTCATCAGTTCAGTTCATTCACTCAGTCCTGTCCAACTGTTTGCAACCCCATGATCTGCAGGATACCAGGCCTCCCTGTCCATCACCAACACCCAGAGTCCACCCAAACCCATGTCCATTGAGTTGGTGATGCCATCCAACCATCTCAGCCTCTGTCATCCCCTATTCCTCCTGCCCTCAGTATTTCCCAGCATCAGGGTCTTTTAAAATGGGTCAGCTCTTTGCATCAGGTGACCAAAGTATTGGAGCTTCAGGTTCAATGAACCTTCCAATGAACATCCAGGACAGATCTCCTTTAGGATGAACTGGTTAGATTGCCTTGCAGTCCAAGTGACTCTCAAGAGTCTTCTCCAACACCACAGTTCAAAAGCATCAATTCTTTGGCTCTCAGCTTTCTTTATAGTCCAACTCTCACATCCATACGTGACCACAGGAAAAACCATAGCCTTGACTAGACGGACCTTTGTTAACACAGCAATGTCTCTGCTTTTTAATATGCTGTCTAGTTTGGTCATAACTTTCCTTCCAAGGTGTAAATGTCTTTAAATTTCATGGCTGCAGTCACCATTTGAAGTGATTTTGGAGCTCCCAAAAATAAAGTCAGCCACTGTTTCCACTGTTTCCCTATCTATTTGCCATGAAGTGATAGGACTGGATGCCATGATCTTCGTTTTCTGAATGTTAAGGTTTAAGACTACTTTTTCACTCTCCCTTTTCACATTCATCAAGAGGCCCTTTGGTTCTTCTTCACTTTCTGCCATAAGGGTGTTGTCATCTGCATATCTGAAGTTATTGATATTTATCCTGGCAATCTTGATTCTGGCTTGTGCTTCCTCCAGCCCAGTGTTTCTCATGATGTACTCTGCATATAAGTTAAATAAGCAGGGTGACAATATACAGCCTTGACGTACTCCTTTTCCTATTTGGAACCAGTTGTTTTTCCATGTCCTGTTCTAACTGTTGCTTCCTAACCTGCATACAGGTTTCTTAAGAAGCAGGTCAGGTGGTCTGGTATTCACATCTCTTTCAGAATTTTCCACAGTTTATTGTGATCCACACAGTCAAAGGCATTGGCATAGTCGATAAAGCAGAAATAGATGTTTTTTCTGGAACTCTTGTTTTTTTTATGATCCAGCGGATGTAGGCAATTAGGTCTCTGGTTCCTCTGCCTTTTCTAAAACCAGCTTGAATATCTGGAATTTCATGGTTCACATATTGCTGAAGCCTGGCTTGGAGAATTTTGAGCATTACTTTACGAGCATGTGAGATGAGTGCAATTGTGCAGTAGTTTGAGCATTCTTTGGCATTGCCTTTCTTTGGGATTCAAATGAAAACTGACCTTTTCCAGTCCTGTGGCCACTGCTGAGTTTTCCAAATGTGCTGGCATATTGAGT